>NC_064860.1:2117500-2417500 GCF_024139225.1 Suncus etruscus
CAGCCAGGCCTGCCTGGGGGAGGATTCTGGACAGCTCCAGGTCCAGCATATTCCATTGTCCTGCTTTAGGTGCAGCCTAGGCGTCCCGTCTTCCAGCTCTAGGCTCAGCCTGTCCCATGGTCTGGCCCCAGGTCCATCTTCAAAGCCTCCTGCTCATCTCCTGCCTTCACAGGTCAAGTCACTGTGGTGGGGCCAGCGGTTCGCACAGAAAATAGTCCTGACCAGCCTGAGGGTTGGGGTGGTGGTGGCGGCGATGTCTCAGTGCTGCCCCCTGCAGCCCACTAGGGTGCAGGAACGTGGGGGAGCAGAACATGAGGACATGGAGGGCACACAGACCTTCAGCCATGGCTGTGGGTACACTTGGCCACAGGCACCTCTGTTTCTCGCCTGCGTCTGATCCCCGTGAACCCCAAAATCCCCTTAGTGTGGGGTATGTGGGTTTGAATCAGCCACATCTGCTGGGCAAGGCGCCAACTTATACAGTTAGTGACCCCCACCACTGACCCCACACCACAACTTCCCCCAGAAAGAGCTGCAATCTCCTTTGGGGTACAGATCTCCCAGAGCAGCTCAGCACCTGTGTGTCTTGTCTCATCTCATCTGACCTGATAGTCTACACCAAGGGTCCCACTGGCCACATGCCAAGGACATTTATCTGACCAACTAGGTGCTTTTGCCACTGATGCCTGTCCTACTTAGCTGCTGACTTGTCCTAGACCTCATGTGTGAGCTGTACCCCACGCCCTCTGACACTCCTCCTTAACATTCTCCTGACTCCTCATGTCAGTCTCGGCAAGGGTCCTCAAACTATGGGTCTACTTTTGGTGGGAACTTTTGGTGGGAACTTGTAGTTCTCATTGAAATAAATACTAGTAAGTTTGTTGATTTGACTTTACTCGTTCTTCATTTTAAATATCATATTTGTTCTCCTTTTGTTTGTTACTTCAAAATAAGATGTGCAGCAGTGTGCATAGAAATCTGCTCATGGTTTTTCTGTTTTGTTTTGTTTTGGGGTCACACCCGACAGCGCTCAGGAGTCACTCCTGGCTCTATGCTCAGAAATCACCTCTGGCAGGCTCGAGGGACCATATAGGATGTCGAGATTCGAACCACTGTCCTTCTGCATCTAAGGCAAATGCTCTACTGCTGTCTATCTCTCTGGCCCCCTGCTCATCGTTTATTTTTTGTTTTTGTTTTTGTTTTTTGTGGCTTTTGGGTCACACCTGGCAGTGCTCAGGGGTTACTCCTGACTCCATTCTCAGAAATTGCTCCTGGCAGGCACGGGGGACCATATGGGACGCCGGGATTCGAACCAATGACCTTCTGCATGAAAGGCAAACGCCTTACTTCCATGCTATATCTCCAGCCCCTACTCATAGTTTTTTTAAAACTAACTCTGACCCTCCAATGGTCTGAAGGAGAGTGAACTGGCACCCTGTTTAAAAAGTCCAAGGACCTCCGGTCTAGTCCCTTCTCCGGCCATTTGATCCTTTTTTTTTTTCTTTTTCTTTTTTTTTTTTTTTTTTTTTGGTTTTTGGGCCACACCCAGCGGTGCTCAGGGGTTACTCCTGGCTGTCTGCTCAGAAATAGCTCCTGGCAGGCACGGGGGACCATATGGGACACCGGGATTCGAACCAACCACCTTTGGTCCTGGATCGGCTGCTTGCAAGGCAAACGCCACTGTGCTATCTCTCCGGGCCCTTTCTTTTTCTTTTTTTAGGGTCACATCCAGTTGTGCTCAGGGCTTAGTCCTGGCTCTATGCTTAGGGTTTACTCCCAGTGGTGCTTAGGGACCAAGTATAAAAGGATCTGGGCTGGTTTTCAGGGCAGATGCCTTCACCCTCCAGGTTCCTTAACAGTGTAAGGAAAGGAGTGGTTCTGCCCCAGAGCAGGTGGCCTGTGACCCCCGCCCCCATTTACAGAACAGCCCAATGGTCAGCTGCTTTGCTGACTCTGCTGACCCCAGAAGATGTGAGAGCCTTTCACCCTGTCGAAGCATGTATGAGGCAGAGATGGGGCCACCAGTCCCTGAGACCTTACCCCCACCTTGCATCCCACACAGTCTCATTATGGCCAGAGACAGAGTGACCCCTAGGCCACACCCAATTCCTGGAGCCCAGAAAGGGCTCCCTTCACCTCAGCTCTGCAAAGGCATTCCCAGTACCCCCTCACTCATGGTCCCTCATGCTCCATCCTTGGCCACAGATGCAAAGCCCAGACAGGAGAGGGCTTGGGAGGAAGAGGACTGGCCATATGCTAGTCCTGCCCACACTGCAGAGGCTCTCCCCACCTTAGGCTACAGCCTCATACCTGGGTCCTGCTCCCCTCCTCCATAAGACTGTGGGCCCTCATTTCAAGCCATCCCCTCCTGTCCTGTTCCTGCAGTCCTTTGCCTCAGATGCCCTGCAGGAGAACAAGCTGGATTGATATGCATCTGACCACAGGCTGAGGCAGCATCTTGCCACTTTGCAGGTGGGGGCCGCCCCTCCTAGCCCCACTCAACACTGCCCCTCCCCACTTCAGACGTCGGACACCCAGAATAGGGTGACCACGGGCAGAGCCTGACCCTAGAAGGAACAGGGTATACTGGGGACTCACCCCTTCTTACCCCTTTCTAGAGCCTTGTAGTCTCATGGAGAACCCCCGATGCCAGCCAGCCCTGCTCGATGTCCACGTGGTCAGCCTGCTGCGAAGACCCTGCATGGCCACTAGGGGGCGCTTGGAGGAAGGCGCCACCCAGGCAGGGTCAGTCTGGGCTGGGGCACCAGGAGGATCAAAAGGAAGCTTTGTGCCCTCAGACATCCAGACTTCAGAGGCCCTAGTCAGTACTGGGTGCAGACTATGACCGGAGGGCTCCCTGGGCCCCTAAGACAAACAGCCCCAAAGAACTGAACCAAGAACTCAGAAATGAGCACAGAGCAGTGAAGGTACAAGCAGATTCCAAAAAGGTAACCTGGAACATTAGTGGGCTGGGGGTGGGTCCAGCCCTGCACTCAGAACCTGGAACTCCCCCAGCTCCTTCAGGATCCAAATAGGACTGAACTTGGGGTGGACTTGCCAACTCTGCCCCTCCTGCCCAAGGATATACCCCTCCTCACAGGAGGGTGTGGAGTCAAAACAAGGCTCCCCAGTGCTCTGTTCAGGGTGTCTGCCCTCTCCCATCCTCTGAGTACTTTCAGTGCTGGGGGACAAGGAGGGGTATGAGGCCCTTCCTGGCTGAGCCAGGAGCCCTCAACAGGTGCCTGTTGTGAGCCTTGGGGGACTCCATGAGTCCCATTAGGACGACCCCAGAGGGGTCTGTGGAAAGGCTGCCCTTTTTTTTTTTGGCCACACCCGTTTGATGCTCAGGGGTTACTCCTGCCTAAGCGCTCAGAAATTGACCCTGGCTTGGGGGGACCCTATGGGACACTGGGGGATCGAACCTCGGTCCTTCCTTGGCTAGCACTTGCAAAGCAGACACCTTACCTCTAGCGCCACCTCACCGGCCCCAGGCTGCCCCTTCTTGACTATGATGCCTTCACCAGACTTTTCCACCGTGGAAGTCAGCAGTTGTGGGAGAAGCAAGGGGCAGGGGTGAATGGAGCTGAGGCAGCTCAGGAGCACTGGTGGGTACAGAGACCATGGCCCTGGCCTGATGGGGTCCACCCAAGGTCAGGGGCTGGCACAGCCTTGGCATGTGGTTCGGCTGAATGAATTAGATATAGGGAGTTTTGGGCTTCTGAGTCAACAGCGCTTGGCTCACCTGCCAGAATGGACAGCATAGGTTGGCTCTACACATAAGGCCTCATGCCCAGTGAGGGCTCGCAGGTGCTGAGCATGGACCTGGGGCCAAAGCTGGCGAGTAGAGCCCTGAGTGCCAGCTCCTGAGCCTCACTATTGTGCAGGCTTGCAACTGTGGGCAGCTTTGGAGCTGGCCCATCCCACTTGGAGGCTTCGGTCCTGAGTCTGAGCTGGGAGCCCTCAGCCTCAGGGCCACCCACACATGTGCTCATTTCTTGCTCACAGGAGCCTGCAGGGTCCCCACTGACCACAGCCAACACAACTGGACGAAGAGTGGGGCTGACCGGGACTGGACTGCAAGCTCCACCCTCCATGGGCCACCATAAGGGACAAGGCAGGACACATGGTCACACTGCATCACACAGTGCTTGCACGGACACATGAACACACAAACATGCGTGCACATGGCATGTGCCAACTCACAATACATGCTTTTTTTTTTTTTTTTTTTGGTTTTGGTGTCACACCCGGTAGTTCTCAGGGGTTACTCCTGGCTCTACGCTCAGAAATCTCCCCTGGCAGGCTCGGGGGACCATATGGGAAGCTGGGATTAGAACTACCATCCTTCTGCATGAAAGGCAAAAGCCTTACTTCCATGCTATCTCGCTGGCCCCAATGACATGCAGTCATTTTCCATGCACAAACATGCATGTAGTGTCACTGTCATATCCACTGTTGGATATGGCTTGTTACCAAGTGCTGAAGTGAGGAAGTCATGGCTTTCATGACGTGTAAAGCTAGCTGCTTTGAACCCGATGCTGAGAAACTTCAGAGCTTTGTGGAGGAAATGTGTGTGTGGCCGTGATGGCCAGGGCTGCTTGAGCTCTCCACCTGCTTCTCTGTGACTCCTCCCCTCTGCCTCCATCCTGCACCCACTGTGTGGGCACTACTGGGAATTTTCTGGTCTTTGTTGGAGCAGGAACCCCCTCATCCCTGTACCTTATAACACAACCTGCACGGGAGCCTGGAAAGAGAACCAGGAGGGCTGCCAGCCGGGTGGCAGGGTCCCTGGCATCCATTTCCCTCTTGGGAAACATCCTTACAGTGTTCCCACAGGCAGTCTTGGAAGACCAGAGCGGCAAGTCCCTCCCTCCTTACTTCCATCCAGCAGCACCTGCTGTCCACCTTTCCCAAGGACACCCCAGCACACAGCTGTATGCACCTTTAATAAAAGTGAAAAGAAACAGGGAGGGGGCCCGGCACATGTCCTTCCCACTGCGCCAGACTCTCATTTTGGTTCCCTTGAACCAACTTGCTGTAGGACTGGCAGGACTTCACTATGTTCACATATTTTGGTCCCAGGACTTTGAACCGCTGGAGTATTATTTCTAGTTTTGAAAGAACAAGGTCAAGAATGTCTCAGCCCTGCCTTTCTCGGCGTCCCGGGAGCCTTCCATCTCTTCATTACCCACTTTTACCTCCAGAGAAGGCATGGGGCCCTTCCAAGTTCACCACAATCCCATAAAACTAAATTCCTTTAAAAAAAAAAAAAAAGCCACGAAAAGCTCGACTTTATTCCATCTGAACAATCCGTGGGGCCCCTCAGTAGCCCCCAGGGGCAGTGGCCTGCCCTGCCCCCCAAAGACATTTCCATCTAGTCCTTCTACCCCGTGGGAATCAAATTAAAAAAAAAATGTAGCTCAATTGCAGAATACGACGACAACAAAAAAAACCCCAAAACAGTCAATTGGTGAAGAAACATCGCGTCTCGTCTCGTTGTTGGGAGCTTCCACAGACAAGACTCCAGAACTGGAGCATTCCCAGTACTGGGTCCCAGGGCCGCCAGGGCGCTGAAATGAAGACCCTCGTGCTAACAGTTAACAAAAATAAATATCTGGAGGATCCAAGGCTCATAGTGGTGCTCAGGGACATTGCACTTGAAGTGAGGAGGCCCACAACCATATCCATGCTCTGTGCAGCGGTGGAGGTCAGAGGTCCGGACATCCTGGCTTCTCTCTGCACCCCACAGTCAGATTGCGGATACCGCAGGACCGTGTGCCCCAGGGCTGGCATGGGCAGGCCCAGTTCCCGTGCTGAGCAGCAGCCACCTCCTGCGCTCACTCGCTCTCAGGATTGTCTGCACCAGCCCCGTGACAGGTGGGTCAACCTCAGAACCTTCCAGATCATGTTCTGCCACGTGCCATGACGTATGAAGCACCATCAGCTTCTTCCCTGCTGGGAGCCCTGATGCGAGTGAGTGAGGCCGAAGGCTGCTGGAGTTGGTCGAGTCCCAGATTCCATGGAAGAGGCCAGGAGCTCTGCTAACTAACCAGCGGAAGCGAATCCCCAGGGAAGCTGCGCCTGGCCTGGCAGAGCTCTGTAGTCCTACAAGCCCCTGTGGGAGCCGAGGCGATTGGGGGGCGCAGCCCCTGCGGCAAGCAGCTGGTCAGTCACTGTGCGGCTTCTCAGACACACCCTGGGGAGACAGCAGGGACCCTTGGTCTTTCTTTGTTGTTTTAGACTTGGGGACACATCTATGAGGACTTGGATCTTACTCCTGGCAGGGCTGGGGAGCCCCTCTGTGACGCCAGCCCAGGCATCTCAGCGGCCCAGAATGCAGGGACTCAACGACTGCCAGACTCCAGGGTACCAGGCTTGTGTCCTGCCACCCCAAGGGGCAGGTTCTGTTTTGATTTTTTTTCCCTCTGAGAAGGGAGGAAGGAAAGTCACCAGCAGTGCTCCAGGGTCTCAGAGCCCACCCCAACTGGGCAGGCCTTGACAATTCCCACCCAGCGGTGCTGGGGGTCTCTGTAATCACACCTGGAGTGTATGGGGGTGACCATGTAGCACAGGAGCAGGATGTGGGGAACCAGAGAATTTTCTGTGGCCGCCCACATCATCTCCCCAATTCTAACGGGCGTTAGACAAGCAAATCCAGGGAGTGTACAGGATGTGACCGGCCACACCAGGATCACCTCTGCCTGCCAACTGAGAGGGGCAGTTCTTCCCTCATCTGCCTCACCTTCAGCCCAATCTGCCCTGCCAAGCATCTCCCACCACCCATCCACCCTGTTCTTGCCAAACCAGGGTCCTGAGACAGCTGTGGCCAGAGTCCTTTTATACCCCTGTGCCACCTACTTACCGTACCAGCCCTGCCTGGGCACTGGGCCCCTCAATGTGTTGGTCTAGGGCACACGGGGATGGGCTCTGATTCTGCAGCCAGGGGAAAGGGAGCTTGGGACTGTTTGAGCAGGAGGGAGTGTAGGGGTGGGGCTGGGCAGGAGGAAGCACAGGGTTAGGACTAAACTGGGTTCCACGGCGCCTGCCAGGGTCCCCCAGAGGTCTGCTTGAACCCCATTCCCCACCTATAGGCACTGAGCACCAGCTCCTGTCTTCAACCTGGGAGGAGGACCAGAGCTAGCGGGAGACACTGCTGGCAAGATAGGGCTGAGAACAATTGCAGGGTGCTGGCCTGGGCGAAGCAGAGGGAAGGGAGGGTGAAAAAGCAGTCCCATCCCATATGTCCTTTGTGGGGTGTGCGTGCGTGCATATTTGTGTGTTGGCCTTATCAGGCGAAGCTGAGCTTCTCTTGCCTGTCCCTCCGTCCACCGGCCCTGGGCTGAGGGCAGGTGGGGACCACTTACCATAGCCAGCTGGCGCCCGATGTTGCCCACAGTCACGCCCCCTGAGAAGAAGATGCATGGCAGCCAGGAGCGGATGTACAGAAAGTCCGGGGAGGTGTACCTGCGGAAAGGGTTCCTTAGGATGTGCCCAAGGACAAGGGCAATGCCATATCCACTCATGCCCAGCACCATGACTGCGGGCTGAGCCCAGGCAGGTGGCGGCCATAGGGGGTGACCATGTGGAGGTTGGGTGTGGTGACCGCAGGGCTGGGGGGTGGGGACCAGATGACAGAGCAGAAGTTGGGGGTGACCTGTGGGGCTGGGGCCAGAGTGACCATGCGGGGTGGGGGTTGGGGTTGACCATGTGGTGGGGTTAAGTCAGGGGTGACTGTGGAGTTGAGGGGCTGGGGTGACCACTGGGGGGGGGCGCTCCGGGATGACTGTGCAGGGAGACCATGCAGGACAAGCTGGGCACTCACTGGTATACGCCATTGTAGACCAGCAGCTGGGTGATGAGTGTGGCCAGAAAGGCAATGGTGATTCCCAGGCCCAGGCCACTCCGTGAGCGATCAAACGTCCACCAGAGGCCCAGTGACAGGGCAGCCAGGGTGAGTGAGAGTTGCACATTATTGGCGAAGTCCAGCTTCTGGGCAGGCAGTTAAGGGACGAGAACCGGTGGGACCAAATACAAAATCCCCAGCTCCGTAAGACCGGGCGATAGCACAGGAGAGGGCGTTTGCCTTGCAAGAGGCCAAGCTGGGATTGATCACTGGCTCCCATAGGGTCCCCTAGTCCTGACAGGAGAGATCCCAGAGTGCAGAGCCAACAGTCATCCTGAGCTCCACTGGGTGTGGCCCTAAAACCAAAGATGGAGGGCTGGATTCCAGTTCCAGGAAAGCCCATGCTGTGCATCCCGCTGTGCCTGCACGGCCCAGAGCTGGGTGCCCCACCCTGCTTGGAGGATGATGGGCAACGTCAGGGGCTTCCACAGGAGGGCCCTGCTCAGTTCTGGGGACAAGACCCTGCAGGTCAGAACTGCTGGGATGAAGAGGCACCTTAGCCCCAGGAGGCTGTGCAGATGACACCGAGAAGACACAGCCACTTACAGTGTGGACAGACCTGGCTCTGTCACTGGCTTCCAGTGGAGGACAGAACTGCTCTGCAAGCCGAGTGCCTGACTCTGCTGTCCCTCCCATCTCTCTGTCCCTTCTACCTCTCCGTCCCTTCTGTCCCTTCCAACCCTCCTAGGTGCCTCGGCTCTCCTGTCCATCCCACCTCTCTGGTTTCCCTCATCACTCTGGACTCCCTCTCGCCCATCCCACTGTCATGGGACTTCCAGAAAGTGTCCTGGGCCTACTGGAGCAATGTGACCTGTGGAGACGGACACACATTTTGCTTAGTGTGGACATTTGCCCTGGGCACCCAGGAACCTTGCCTGGAACCCAACTGTGTACCCCCCAGGGCCCACAGTCCCTCCCCAGGGGAAGGCCCAGAGGAACTAAGGGGCAAGTGAGGTCTAAGCCAGGAGAGAAGAGGCGGCACCTACAACCAGTCCCTTTATTTCTAGACCCAAACCCTTCCTGATAGCCTGCTGGGGGAACCCAGCCAGCGTCTGGTCATGGCTCCAACCCCCACCCCACCCCGTCCATACAAGCGGATCAGGTCCCACTCTGAAGGATACAGCACTGGCGTGGTTGATGCCGACAAACACAGCCACGCAACGCATCACGCTGGCCCACTCCCGCTTGAACTTGTGGGGCTCGCCCAGGTGGCTGTCAATGCAGGGGTACAGCAGGCCCACCACAGCTGTGGGGAAGAGTAACATTAGACAACAGCAGGGACCCTACACCTCCAGAAATCACATTGGCTAACAGGCAGGGCTGTGCTGACTCCAAAACTCTATCGGTGATAACTCTGTAGCTGCCCCAACTTCCAGGCTGCCTCCCTCCCTCCCAGGGGTAAGTGGAGTGATGTGTGACATCACTGAAAAGCAGGAGGAAAAAGACAGACCATGTGCTGGGGGAAGGGGCACATTTCAGAACAGGGGACAGACAGGCTGGCAGAGGCTCAGGGTGTCCTGGGGGTGCAGGCAGTGACCTGTGTCTGTGGGATGATACCATGCAGACATGAAGTTCACTTTTAGTTTCACCGCCAGTTATGCTCCACTTAGGAGACCCTAAAACTCACAAACTGGAGCTCAGGCCCCTACTTGGACCCTTTCCATCTGAAGGCTGAGCAGCTGGCAGATTCTAGGGGACAGCAGGGAAACCCCAGCTTAACCCAGAGCTACGCTATATATCTGGGACATTCTCCCAGTGGTCTCTTGGACCACAGGGTCCAAGGGTCTGCACGCGGCTGCTCCTGCCAAGATCATCAATGTATTCACATGTTCACATGCCCACAGTGGCCTGGATCTCTAGACTCTGGGCTCTGACCACTCATGTGCAGGGACATGCTGGCCCCAGGAAAGCCCAGGCCAGCCAAGTGGGGACAGCAAGGACTGAAGGAAGGAGGAAAAAAGTAGATAGCAGATAGACCCATATCAGGTGCGCCCCCCCACATCCCCACACCTCTGTATTCTCATGCAAATCTAAGGAGTCTTTTTGTTGGTTGGGTTTTGGTGGCCACACCCTGCAGTATGGCAGCCTGGCTGTGTGCTCAGAAATCACTCCTGGCAGGCTCAAGGGACCATATGGGATGCCGGGATGGAACCTGGGTTGGTTGCACGCAAAAAGCAAAGCCCCTACCCTCTGTGCTATTGCTTGGGGCCAAACCCCCCTACACTCTGTAATTCATTTATGCAAAGCTGAGCGATCTTGGGTCATCCCTGCTCACACACAGCCCAAGTTCATTCACACAGACCTGGGATCCGGGGTATTCCCCTCTGCACACAGACCTGAAATCTTTGGGTAACCAACCCTGTGCACACACTACCCCTTTCACTCACAGACCTGGGGTCTCGGTTACCTCCTGCACACAGCTCAGTTCTGTCACGCAAACCTGAGGGATCTCAGGGTATCATCCCCCAGACCCACAGTTCAGTCCACACTCATGCAGAGAGAACCGAGCCCGACAGGGCGGGGGTATGGGATCAAGTCGGATTTCCATGCCACTGCCTGGAACCCAGGCAGGCCGGGGAAGAGTCCAGGCCCCGTCCGATCGGAGCCACCGCCTCCCTCTGTCCACACGTGACGCTTTGTTTGGGGGGGGCAGCTCCCGCAGCCAATGGGGCGGCGGCGCCACGGCTCACCCGGTCCCGCGCGGCCAATCGGGGGCCTCGGCCGGGCTGACAGCGTCCCCCGCGCGCGCGGTGCGCCCAGGGCGGCCCTGCCCAGGGCCCGGCGGGGTGGCCGCTGTCTTCTCCGCGTCCCTCCCCGCGCGCCCCGCTACTCACTCACCCGCGGCCGTGCCGCAGCAGGGGGGCACCCACCAGGCGGAGGAGAAGGCGGCGGCCAGGGCCTCGTCGGGGAACAGGGTGACGCTGCGCTGCACCTGCAGCAGGTTGAGCACCAGCGCCAGCACGGCGCCGACCGAGAAGAGCACCAGGCCCCGCGGCAGCGCGCGGTGGTGCCAGCTGGGGCGCGGGCGCGGGTGGGCGCGGGGCGAGTCGGGGTCGGGGTCGGGGCCAGGGCTGGCCGCGGAGGCCGCGAGCATCTCCTCCACCCGGGCGGCCTGCGCGCCCTGGACGCCGGGCTTGGGGGCGCGGGCGCAGCCCCAGGAGCGGTCCTCCAGCCTGGGCATCTGCGGGAGAGAGGAGGTGGCCGGCGCGCGAGTCGCGGGGGGCCGGGGCGCGCCGATCCTCCCGCGCCCAGAGTCCCCGGCGCCCCCGGGCCGGTCCGGGGAGCCCTCCCGGTCCCCCCGCGCCCTACCTGCGGCCGTGGAGAGCGCGCGCGCGGACAGCGGCCCAGCCGGACTCCCCGGGAGTCGGGCCCGCGGCGGCCGGGCGCGCGGCGCGGCTTATAGGCGAGGCCCCGCCCGGCGGGGAGTGTCCGCGGCGGCCCCGCTCCGCCCGCGCGCCCCGCGGCTCGTGGTCGGGTGAGGCCGCGGCCGCCAATCGCAGCTGGCCGCCCCGTCACGTCAGCACACGCCACCGCCGCCGGCTGCGGAGCGCGCCAGGGCGCACGGCGCTCGGGTGGCGCTCGGAGGCTCCGCCGCGCGCACCCGCTGCCCGCGCTGACCCGCTGCCTGTGTCCACCCGCAGACCCCCTTCCCGAGCCCCCTCTAAGCACGCCCGAGGGCAGCGCTTTGCACCTAACTGGAACGGGAGCGGGTCCTGGGGGTGCCTGGAGACGCGCCCGGGCCCCGAAAGCCGGCCCGCTCACTCACCCTCCTCTCTCCCTCTCTCTCTGTCTCTCTCTCTCTCTCTCTGTCTCTGTCTCTCTTTCTCTCCTCTCTCTCTCCCTCCCTCCCTACCTCTCTCCTCTCCTCTCCCTCCTTTCTCCACTCTCCTCTCTCCATCTCTCTCCCCTCCTTCCCTCCTCTAACTCTCCTCTCTCTCTCACTCTCTATTCTCTCCTCTCTCTCCCCTCCTCTTTTCTCTCTCTCCCTCTCCCGTCTATCTATCCTTTCATTTTCCCTCCCTCCCCCCTTCTCTCTCTCCTCTCTCTTTCTCTCCCCCCACCCCGCGGATGTCCAGCATCTCATACGGTACCCCAGCACTGCCAGGAGTCATTCCTGAGCACAGAGCCAGAATCGACCACTGAGCGGCACAGGTGTTGCCCAAAGCCAAAAAACACAAAAGATTTTTCTAGGTAGGTCCATGATGGCCCTGCCCCTGCACAATCAGTTCCCGCTGCTGTTCTCTACCACCTGGGACTTAAAGAGCGGCCCCAGTAGCCAACCAAACCTGAACCCCGCCTGAGCCCCTCCTGCTCTGGGTGGATTCCCCGAGAATGGCCAATCTGGGCTCTGAGAGGTCACCTTCCACAACAGCGGGGCCCTTCTCTAAAGACAGTCCCTCCCAAGCACTGGCTCCCTAGTGGACAGAATTGAACTTTGCGACTGGCTCTGGGTTCTGGACTGAGCCCCTCATCACCTGGTTCTCCCTGGGCCTCTAAAGTAGAGTAATGCAGCCCACTGCCAGCTCAGGCTTGGAGGCCTGTGGGCAGGGAGCTAAGTTGTCACTGAACCGTGAGGGTACTCGTGGTTTGTCTGAACAGCCTGCAGTCACTTGTAAATAAAACTGGTTGGGATAGAAGCCCTCGGGTTTATCGATCCTGCTTCTCAGAGAAATGCTTCGCTCCACTCGCCCCTGGAAATCTTTTCTTCTATTGCACTTCAGGGGACTGGAGGGGGGCACCATTGTTTCTGCCTGAATGCTCAGTAAATGCGCACCCTGCCTTAAAAAGACTATAGGAGGGGCTGGAAAGATAGCATAGATAGCGGTAGGGCGTTTGTCTTGCAAGAAGCCAATCTAGGACTGATGGTGGTGGTTGGAATCCCGGCATCCCATATGGTGCCCGTGCCTGCCAGGAGCGATTTCTGAGCGCAGAGCCAGGAATAACCCCTGAGCACTTCCTGATGTGATCCAAAAACAAACAAAAAAACTACAGGAGCTAAAGTGACCTCAGGCTGCCCTCTCAGTAACAATATTACAAACCACAGTGCCTAAAAGTGGGAACAAATAAAACGTATTTGCTCCTGAGACAGGTAGAGGGAGGGGTGCTGGAGGGAAACTGGGCACATTGGTAGCAGGAAATGTGCACTGGTGAAGAATGTTGGAACATTGTGTGACTGAGACTCAATAAGGAACAACTTTGTAAACATGTATCTCATGCTGATTCAATTTTTCTTTTTTTGGTTTTTGGGTCACACCCTGCTGCGCTCAGGGGTTCCTCTTGGCTCTGCGCTCAGAAATCTCTCCTGGCAGGCATGAGGGACTATAGGGGATGCTTGGGTTTGAACCACCATTTTTCCTGGATTAGCTGCATACAAGGCAAATGCCCTACTAATGTGCTATCTCTCTGACCCCAGATGATTCACTTTTTTTTTCTTTTTTTTGGTTTTTGGGCCACACCCGTTTGACGCTCAGGGGTTACTCCTGGCTATACGCTCAGAAATCGCCCCTGGCATGGGGGACCATATGGGACGCCGGGGGGATCGAACCGCCGTCCGTCCTATGCTAGCGCTTGCAAGGCAGACACCTTACCTCTAGCGCCACCTTCCTGGCCCTGATGATTCACTTTTTAAATGGCAATAAGTGGGACCAGAGCAGTAGAACAGTGGGCAGGGTTTGTCTTGCATGCTGTCGATACAGCTTTGATCCCCAACATCACCTGAGCATTGCCAGAAGTAAACTCTGAGCACCACTGGGTCATCGCTGTGGCCCCCCAAACAAAAAAGACAGTGAGAAGAGTACACAGCTCTGCTGGAAGCCCAGTGGGGTATTCTGTGACCTGCAGAGAGATGGTCTCCAAACGCAGGGTGTTATGGATCTCTGGGGTACTGGCCTGTTATTCTCCCAGTCTCTCCTGCCTGTTAAGACCTGGTGAACTGAACTGTTTATGACATTTCTTTGTTTTTGACTTTTGTACCTTACCCAGTGAAACTAAGGTCTAAATACTGGCTCCACCCCTCCCCCTTCCTCCACTTCTTTCATCTTCTTTGTTTGTATTTGGAGTCACTGAGAGGTTACTCCTAGTTCTGCACTCAGAAATCACTCCTGGCAGGCTCTGGAGATCATATTGGATGCCGGGGATGCAACCCTGATCAGCCACATGCAAGGCAAATGCCTTGCCTGCTGTGCTATCACTGTGACCCCTATCTTCCCTTTTTCTTCTCAAGCCTCTACTCCCCCACCCCACCCCACCCCTTTTGGGAGAGTATATGGTTTTTCTTTTTCTTTCTTTCTTTCTTTTTTTTTTTTTCTTTTAATTATTGGGCCACACCCAGCAGAGCTCAGGGCCCACTCCTGTTTCTGTGCTTAGGACTCGACTTTGTTGCTGAGGGCTTACTCCTGGCTCTGTGCTCACAGACTACTCCTGGTAGGACTTGGGGGACCCTATAGAATGCTGGGGATTGAATCAGGGTGGACCGAGTGTAAGGCAGCGCCTCCCCACCACAATGTCACACCTTTGTAGTGGGGAGACAACTCAGGTCCCCTTCCCTGACAAGACCCAGGAACTTTTTGTTGCCAGGGCTGGAATCAGGGCCCCTCCTGCTCTACCTTGCTACATCCCCTAAGGCCTCTGCTCCTGGCACTACCAACTCTGGGGGCACTGGGCTAGCAACAGTCCCTCTGAGGTGCCCCACAGGCCCTGTGTATCCCCTTACTCTGCCCACACAACCTGTCCTTTCCTACAGTACCACCCATGCCACTCCCACCAAGACGTTTCCAGAAGTTTCTGAGAGTGACCCCCGCCCAGGTCAATGCTGATGCCTCTGAGAAACATCCATTAGCTCTGCCCATGACAGGAGCTAGTCAGCACACTGTGCCAGCACACAGGCCAGCAACACTGCCCTGTGCCTTTCCCTGTGGGCATCTTTGGGGTGGCATGAAACATCTGACTCAGTGTCACCTCCTTTATCCCTCAGACCGCACCCCCCAAGCCCACAGTCAACAACATTTACCTGTGGGTCCAGATCAGCCTTGAGGAGCTCCAAGGACAGGAGCATGCACCCCCGCCCCCCCAGGCAGTGGGAGTTGGGTCCAGAGAATGGAGTCTTTGGTTCCAGCTGTGGTTGTTTTCTTTTGGGAGCCACACCCAGTGGTTCTCCGGGCTAACTCCTGGCTCTGTACTCAAGGATCCCTCCTGGCAGTGCTTGGGGGATTGAACCCCTGTTCAAAGCAAGTACTATAGGATCCACTACAGAGCACTACTGTACTCTAACTTTGTTTCATTTGGGAGGAGCCACAAGCAGCAGTGACCTAGGGTTTGGGGGCACCATGGAGAGATCCTCGGGCCAGGAGAGACCCAAAGTGGGTGCTCACTGCAGAGTTAGCTCCAGCAAAAGGTGCTTATTAAGAGCTGTGGAGAGGGGCTGGAGAGATAGCCTGGAGGTAAAGCGTTTGCCTTACGTGCAGAAAGTTGATGGTTCCATATGGTCCCCCGAGCCTGCCAGGAGATATTTCTGAGCATAGAACCAGGAGTAACCCCTGAGCTCTGCCGCTGCTGCCGGGTGTGACCCAAAAACAAGACAAACAAACAAACAAAAGAGCTGTAAAGAATGTTCTGGGACTTTCAGGGAAATAAGGAAGCTCAGAGGTTAGAAAGAGGAAATGTTTGGCCTCAGAGTTTTCTTTTACTTTTTCAGCTTTAGAGAAATTTGTGTTGTTTCTTGGCAAGCCTTTGTTTCTTACTCTCCTCTCCAATTCTCTAAGTATAATTCCGCTGAGTACAGAAGAGCTATTTTGCTTCATTAAAGAACCACCAAGCAAAAAAACAACAGTGGTTATTTTTCTTCAATAAAATGTTAGAGGTGGGGCCGGAGCTGTGGCACAGTGGTAGGGTGTTTGCCTTGCACGCTGCTTACCCAGGATGGACCATGGTCTGATCCCTGGTGCCCCATATGGTCCCTCAAGCCAGAAGCAGTTTCTGAGCTTATAGCCAAGAGTAACCCCTGAGCGTCACTGGGTGTGGTCCCCAAACAAAACAAAAGAAAACCAAAAACCCCACTAAAATAAACCATGCTTAAAAAAATGTTATAGGAGTTGAAAAAATCGCCTTATCTAGCATGATCAGAGGGCCAGGACTGCCAGGTGGCTGCACTGGACCTGTTCCTGCCATCTGAGCTGACCGGCCCTGGGGGTGAAAACTGAGCCGGAGACACCTCGTCAGAGTCTATGGCTTCCTTCCAGCACCAAGGCAGAAAACCAACTTTCAGGTCACTGATTCTGTTCACTCTTGGTCTCATGTAGTGTCGGGGCTTAACCAAGGTTGGCTGTATACAGAACAAGTGCCCTACCTGCTGGACTATGGTTTTGGCTCCCCACAAAAGAGACTTTTTAGACTGTATAATTCTTGGATAGAGAGAACTTCATTATTTTTCCATCTCATAAGCCTAACTTGCATAACTATCTTCAAAGCTGTGTTGCTTTCTTTGGGATAAACTCCAGCAGTGTCTTCTGAGAAAAGAATCTAGTGACCTCGGACTGTCCTGCTTCTTATCAGCATTTATCTGATGGGGCATGTGATAGTGTGTGTAAACAGGCTGTCTGGGCCATAATTGAAGCCACGAAGCACCCCACAATTACTCCTGGATTACGTGGGGCTGTGGCTCTCGTCCCACTTCCCCTGCACAACTGTTTCCTGTTTTCTTATGTCACTCAAAACTAATCTGAAATCACTGCAGCTGGGCTTGAACCTGACAACCTGGGACTGTGTCTGTTGGTCAACATCTCATGACACTTTCCGAGCAGATGCCCAGCTAGTGGTGAGTGGGGCATCCTCCCTCTGAAGAGCGTGGATGACTCCGTGTGCTTTGTGCTGAATTTTTGGGCCAAAGGTTACTCCTGACATCATGCAGGGGACCATATTGGATGCTGGGAATCAAACCTGGGTCCCTTACATGCAAGGCAAATGCCCTCATGGTATGCTATCATTCCAGCCAAATTCTACACTATGTCATTGAGTTAATGAATTAAGATTGGGGAAATAATAGATTCATATAGAAAAATGGCAGGTGTGGTGTACCCCAAGACCCACCCATATTTGGGAGGAGTTTTGGGAACCGGATAATAGGTGTAACTACCTGCAAGACCTCCCATTTCTGGGAGGGGTCTGGAAAAGGATAGATAAACCTCTGAGCCAGGGGATTCGGCCCTTTTGCCGTTTCTCTTTTGGCCCGGCTTGGTTTCCTGGCTTTTGGATCTTTGGGCCGCATGGAGCCCAAAGGGAAGATGGCTAACAGGAGATAAGATGCAGGGCTAGCAAAATATAGCTGAATGCTTAAAAGGTTGACATAGGCCACACACCTGTGGTGGCAAGGGCATAAATAAAGATGATTCTTCCTGATGGCTGCGTGTGAGTGAGTAATTTCACCTGGGCCTGGAACTCGCCGGCTGCATGGAGGTTGCAGAGCCACGTGGGCTGGATGGCATCATCCACCATCCAGCCCCATCGTTAATTATTTAATGCAACAGGCAGGCTACAAAATTAACACACAAAAATCAATGGCCTTCTTAAACACAAATAATGATAGAGAAGAAATAAACATTTGAAAAGCAATTCCAGGGGCCAGAGCTGTGCCGCAGCAGTAGGGCATTTGCCTTTCACGAGGCTGACCTAGGAACGACCGAGGTTTGATCCCCTGGTGTCCCATGTAGTCCCCCAAGCCAGCAGTGGTTTCTGAGTGCAGAGCCAGAAGTAATCCCTGACCGCTCCCCCCCCCCCAAGAAAAAGCAATCCCATTCATATTAGTGCCACACAAACTCAAATACCTTAAAGTCAACTTAACTAAAGAGGTGAAGGACCTATACAAAGAAAACTACAAAACCCTGCTTCAAGAAATAAAAGAGCGGCTGGAGAGATAGCATGGAGGTAAGGCATTTGTCTTGCATGCAGAAGGTCGGTGGTTCAAATCCCAGCATTCCATATGGTCCCCTGAGCCTGCCAGGAGCGATTTCTGAGCATAGAGCCAGGAGAAACCCCTGAGCACTGCCGGGTGTGACCCAAAAACCAAAAAAAGAAATAAAAGAGGACACAAGGAAATGGGAACACATACCCTGTTCATTGTTTAGGAGGATTAACATAATTAAAATGGCAATACTCCTCAAAACATTGTACAGATTTAATGCAGTTTCTCTAAGGATACCCATGACATTCTTCAAAGAAGTGGATCAAACACTCTTGAAGTTCATTTGGAATAATAAAAACCCACAAATAGCTAGAGGAACCCGTAGAGTAAAGAATATAGAGGGCATCACTTTCCCCAACTTTACATTGTACTACAAAGCAATAGTCATTAAAACAGTATGGTATTGGGGCTGGAAAGATAGCATGGAGGTAAGGTGTTTGCCTTGCATGAAGAAGGAAGGTGGTTCGAATCCCAGCATTCCACATGGTCCCCCGAGCCTGCCAGGAGCAATTTCTGAGCATAGAGCCAGGAGTAACCCCTGAGTGCTGCAGGGTGTGACCCAAAAACAAACAAAACAAAACTAAACAAAACAAAACAAACCAAAGAAAACAAAAAAGACAGCATGGTATTGGAATAAAGACAAACAGATCAATGAAATAGACTTGAGTATTCAGAGAGTGTTCCCCAGAAATACAATCAATTAATCTTTAATAAAGGGGCAAGAAATGCAAAATGGAGCAAGGAAAGCTTCTCAACAAATGGTTTTGGGACAACTGGTCAACCACATGCAAAAAAGTGAACCCAGACCTCCATCTAACACAAAGGTCAAATCTAAATTAAAGACCCTGATATCAGACCCCAAACCATAAGGTATATAGATGAACACATAGGTCAAACACTTCATGACACTGAGACTTAAAGCATCTGCAAGGAAGAAACATCATTGTCCAGAGGAGTGGGAGCGGAGATAAACAAATGGGATTATATTAAACTGAGTGTTTGCAACTGAAAGGAAATAGTGACTAGGATACAAAGGCCACTCACAGAATAAGAGAAACTACAGAATAGTCTCACGAATCTATGGGTTTTAAGAAAAATAAAAGACATTATTGTAATAATACCCAGAGACAATAGAGATGAGGGCCAGAAGGGCCAACTATGATATGAAACTTACCACAGAGAGTGGTGACTACATTCTGGATAACTACACTAACAACTATCGTGACAATGGTAATGAGTGAGAGAGAGAATGCCTGTCTCGAATACAGGCAGGGGTGGGAGAAGGAAGATGGGGGCATTGGTGGTGGAAGGTTGCACTGGTAAAGGGGGGTGTGTTCTTTTTTTTTATACCTGAAACCCAACTACAAACATATTTATAATCATGGTATTTAAATAAAGGTATTATTTAAAAGAAAATATTGAGGGCCGGGAGAGATAGCACAGCGGTGTTTGCCTTGCAAAGCAGCCGATCCAGGACCAAAGGTGGTTGGTTCGAATCCCGGTGTCCCATATGGTCCCCCGTGCCTGCCAGGAGCGACTTCTGAGCAGACAGCCAGGGGTGACCCCTGAGCATCACCGGGTGTGACCCAAAAATAACAAAAAAAAAAAAGAAAATATTGGGAAATTATAATTTAGAAACAAGTATGTGTTGAATTTGTTCATTCATGAGGGTGTGAGATTTAAGAGTCAGAGAAAGGCATTCTTCTCCTCTCCTATCCTGTGCTTCCCTGACCTACTTTCCCTGTCACACACACATAAACTTTTAGGGGAGCTCAGCCCACCAGATGTATCCTCAGATTTTCCTGGTGGGGAGAACTGAAATTACCCCCACGGGGTTCCTCAAAAGGCCTGCTGTGGACGTCTTTTTTCCCCTGCGTGGATTGTTGAGGAATTTCCAAAGAGATGCTTGGCATTACATTTTCGGACATTATTTGGCTATCTCTCCTTTGTAAATCTCAGACAAAATTGTGGCCTCTATCAAATAATTTGGCTTAGAAATTCCAGCACCGGGGCCGGAGAGATAGCATGGAGGTAAGGTGTTTGCCTTGCATACAGAAGGATGGCGGTTCGAATCCCGGTCTCCTATATGGTCTCCCGTGCCTGCCAGGGGCGATTTCTGAGTGTAGAACCAGGAGTAATCCCTGAGCGCTGCTGGGTGTGACCCAAAAACCAAAAACCAAAAACCAAGGGGCCGGAGAGATAGCATGGAGGTAAGGCGTTTGCCTTTCATACAGGAGGCCATCGGTTTGAATCCCGGCGTCCCATATGGTCCTCCCGTGCCTGCCAGGAGCAATTTCTGAGCCTGGAGCCAGGAATAACCCCTGAGCACTGCCGGGTGTGACCCAAAAAGCACAAAACAAAACAAAACAAAAAAACAAACAAACCAAAAAACTAAAAATAAACAAAAAAACGACAAAAACAAAAAACCAAAACAAAACAAAACAAAAAAGAAATTCCAGCACCAAAGATTACTAAGAGAAACCCTTTTCTGGATATATTTAGCCCTAAAAGCAAAGATAATGTTTTTTCTCTTTCCAATATGTCCTTATAGCTGCAGCCTCTGGGTATCAAGGGTGAAGCCAGAAAGCAGATCCTGGACTATTAACTCTCCTCAGAAAATAGGGAAACACTTTCTAGGGGATTTGGCCCCTTCCTTTACTTGATCTCAAAAACAACAGAGCTCAGAAAAGTGAAGATCAAGTTTCTAGATATTTCCTACTTCCTCCTAACCTTTGTTTTACATTTGAGGTTGGTTGTTAAAAAGCTGCCGAGTGTTACCTTTTCTTTTTTTTGGTTTTTGGTTTTTAGGCCACACCCTGCGGTGCTCAGGGGTTACTCGTGGCTATCTGCTCAGAAGTAGCTCCTGACAGACACAGGGTACTATATGGGACGGAAGTAGCTCCTGACAGACACAGGGTACTATATGGGACGCTGGGATTCGAACCAACTACCTTAGGTCCTGGGTCGGCTGCTTGCAAGGCAAATGCCGCTGCGCTATCTCTCTGGCCCCAGTTACCTTTTCTTTTGCAATCAACCTTGCCTTGTTATTGTAAACATCCTTCTCTGCACCTGTAACTGGCTTACCCCTATAAAAACCCGTTTGGAAAATAAACTTGTCGCACTCCTGCCAGAAGATGTGTTGACCCCACATAGTCTGTATGTGGTTTCATTTATTTTTTATTTTTTATTTTTTTTTGGTTTTTGGTTTTTGGGCCACACCCGGCGGTGCTCAGGGGTTACTCCTGGCTGTCTGCTCAGAAATAGCTCCTGGCAGGCACGGGGGACCATATGGGACACCGAGATTCGAACCAACCACCTTTGGTCCTGGATCGGCTGCTTGCAAGGCAAAAGCCGCTGTGCTATCTCTCCGGGCCCTTTATTTTATTTTTTAAACTTCATTTATTTATTGATTGATTGGTTGTTGGGCCACACCCAGAGGTGCTCAGGAGTTATTCCCGACTCTACACTCAAAAATTGCTCCTGGCAGGCTGGGGAACTACATGGGTGTTGGGCATCGAACCCAGTCCCTCCTGATCATTCGCATGCAAGGCAAATGTCCTACTGCTGTGCCATCTCTCTGCCCCTCCTCTTTTAATGCATCCCCTCTTCTTTCATCCTTTCCCCTCCCTTCCTTCATTTTCCCTCCTTCCTCAACCCTCCCCTCCCCTACATGCTTTCTTTTTTCCCTCCCTCCCTTCCTTTCCCCTCCTCATGCCTCTTCTCCCTTCACTTCCTTTCTCTTCCCTTTCCGTTCCCTTCACTCCTCCTCTCCCCTCCCCTCTTCTCATCCCTCCTCTATTCCTTCTCTCTTTATTCCTCCTTTGGGTCCTATGCCAGGGGCCATGCCAGGGGCAACTTCGTCTACCCTGGGTTTCTGCTTGCTCCAGCCCCTCCTTGCTCTCTTGCTATAGCAAGATGCAGTTCTGCAGCTTTGATGCCAACTTCGGGGGTGGGGTGGGGGGTGTTCTGCTGGCAGGCTCCCCACCTAGGGTCACTCTGCCCTTTGTCCTCGAAGGTTCCCTCCCCCCATTTAAAAACTACCCCATTGGACATGGGAACAAGGACAAGGTTAGGACCAGATTATGGGGTTGGGTCTGCAGAGGGGGTAGCCTGCTTCCTGGGGGCACTTGTAGCTCTGCAGAGTGGAGCATCGGGCCCCTGTGACCCTAAATCCCATTGACAGTAGCACCTGGGCAGACCTAGAGCAAAGTTTTCAGCATGAGCTGAATGTGCCCCCTTTTGACCCAGCATCCTGGGAGTCACTTTCCTTGGGAAACAAAGGCCAAGTGGCTGGGATTGAGCCTGTGGCTCATGTGGCTGGCAATAGGAGGGTAGTGAGGGTTGGAGCTGACTCAGGGGACGGGAGGCTGTGCAGGGCTGGCTTTGTGAGAAACCCAATCCTGGTTCCCTTCCTGATGCCTTGGACCTGTGTACTATTGTTCTTGGCAGGGCCGGAGGTGGATGGACTTGCACACACTTGCCATCCTGCTGAGAGGCGCCTAAGGCAGCCACAAGGAAGGAGGAAAGGTCTCTCCCATGGCTCATGGTCCACCTAGCTTCTGGTGAGCCCTTTTGCTTCGCTTAAGGAACCTTCTAGCCCCAGAGCTCCAATTGTTCTCATGGAGACACTGCTGTGATGGAAGGACTAGGTATTGACCAGGCACTGCTCTGAAACTGCTGTGATGGGAGGACCCCTTTGGACAGGCTCCTCCCCTGTGACCAGGCCCTTTACCTGGGATGCTGCCGGTGGCTGCCATCCATGCACCCCAGATGGCCACTCACCTTGGACCCCAACGGCCCAGCCCCCACGCTGACCCTCCCTGACTCTTGCACTGACAGTTTTTGAGGTTATGATCACTGCAGGTTTGTGGGAACCCGGAGACAACCATATAGGGATTCCTGTATTTCACCCTACACTTCCTTCACTCTCTGCCCAGTAAGGTCCATGTTCGTGCACCAGCAAAGATTTTCAAAGAGAAATGGGGCTTTCAGGAGACAGGAAGGAGAATACAGAAAGGAGGGTGTTTGCCTTGCACACAGCTGATGCTGGTTCGATCCCTGACACCTCAGATGAGTCCCCAAGCCTGACAGGTGTGATCACCGAGGAGCACAGATCCAGGAGTCAGTCCTGAGCACCACTGGATGTGGCCTCCCCCCAAGAAAGAAATAAAGGGTTTTTTTTAGAAAGAGGTCGACCCCCACTGGGGGAGGGCACATGTGAAATGCAGCCCCAACCTGGTACCGCCACCGCCCTGATGCCTATTTTAGTCAAAGCCACTGCCGGCTCTGGGACCTGGCACAAATGGAGGAGATCCAAAGCCAAGGATCATGGAGGTTTTCAAGTTGGTGCCTGTTGAGCCATTAAACCCATGTCCTCTTTGCCCAGCCACTGCTATCCCGAACTTTGGCCCAGCGGCCCGGGCTCAGAGCCAGGGACAAGTCAGGAAAACTTTCAAGATGAATTATAGAAGCCGGAGAGATAGCATGGAGGTAAGGCGTTTGCCTTGCACGCAGAAGGTCGGTGGTTCAAATCCCGGCATCCCATATGGTCCCCCGAGCCTGACAGGAACGATTTCTGAGCATAGAGCCAGGAGGAACCCCTGAGTGCTGCTGGGTGTGACCCCTCAAAAAACAAAACAAACAAACAAACAACAAAAGATGAATTATGCTGAATCCAGTCCATTGGTAGAATCAACTGCAGTAGGTTTTACACCACCATACCTGAGCCTTCTCATGAAACAATTTGTGAAAACTGAAGAGAGATACATCATCCAGTTTTTCACGTAGCAAATATTTTCTTTGCAGTTGGGTTGGTTATTCCAATTACTATTCACCTTCACATGATACCTCTTAGGGGAATGTTTGCTGCAGGATGGATGTACTGGATGTACCTTTATATCATCTGGGCTTCTCTTTATCAATGTGCCTTGGATATAATGATCTGGAACTCTGTGTTCTTTTTTTTTTTTTTTTTTTTTTTGGTTTTTGGGTCACACCTGGCAGTGCTCAGGGGTTCCTCCTGGCTCTACCCTCAGAAACCACTCCTGGCAGGCTCAGGGGACCATATGGGATGCCAGGATTCGAACCACTGTCCTTCTGCATACAAGGCAAATGCCCTACCTCCATGCTATCTCTCCGGCCCCTGAACTCTGTGTTCTTGGGTGTCAATATTTTGCATCTTTCATATCTTTTTTTTTTTTTTTTTTTTTTTTTGGTTTTTCGGGCCACACCCGTTAGATGCTCAGGGGTCACTCCTGGCTATACGCTCAGAAATTGCCCCTGGCTTGGGGGGACCATATGGGACGCCGGGGGATCGAACCGTGGTCCTTTCCTTGGCTAGCGCTTGCAAGGCAGACACCTTACCTCTAGCGCCACCTCGCCGGCCCCTCATATCTTGTATACATGAAAAGACCGGTAAAGACTGAAAAGAAATTCAGTGGTATCTACTGGCAATTGTTTGAACCATTTCGTGTACCTCCAGATTTGTTCAGAAGATTAACTGGACACTTTTGCATGATACAAACCTTGAAGAAAGGTCAGACTTATGTTGTAGAGGATCAAACTTCAGTTGAACATCCGAGTATTCTCCTGAAGGAAAAAATGAAGGTCTCCTACCAAGGACATTTTCTGCACAACATTTTCTCCTGCACCTTTATAGATTCTCCTGAATTTAGAGCCACTCAGTTCCACAAAGGTGGAAAATTCCAGAACACCATTACTGCAGATGATAACTGCAGATTTTTATGCTGGTCAAGAGAAAGATTAACTTACTTTCTGGCATCAGAACTTTTCTTGTATCAAATATTTAGGTATCTTATAGGAAAAGACATTACAAATAAGCTCTACTCATTAAATGATCCCACTTAATGATAAAAAAAGCTAAACATTTGGAAGCCAAAGTGAGCCTTTCTGTGCAGATCTCCATGCTTGAGATAGGGAACAGCTTAGTCAGCTGCAGTGACAGTGATGATGGCTTATACCATTTCTTCCCAAGGCATCCCTACTGTGTCCTTTCTTTAGGCCATCTCCAGCAGTGCTCAGCCTGGTGACAGGAGCCTGATGCTTTGGTGTTTGGACCCAATGGAGCAGTCCTCAGGGACCACCAGGGGTACACATGGTGGTGTCTGGGGATCCAGGAAGTTCTGGGGATCGATCTCTGGGCCTTACACATGTCAGGAATGTGCCCTACCACATGTGTCATCCCCACACCAACACGTCTCTGCCAAGATGAAGCCAATAGAATAAGGGGTAGTAGATGATGATGAGATCTTTGAACCAGTGTCTTCAAATACATTTAAAATTCATCAGTTGGGGAGCCAGAAAGATAGCATGGAGGTAAGGCACTTGCCTTTCATGCAGAAGGACGGTGGTTTAAATCCTGACATTCCATATGGTCCCCTGTGCCTGCCAGGAGTGATTTCTGAGCATAGAGCCAGGAGTAACCCCTGAGCGCCGCCAGGTGTGACCCAAACAAAAAAATTCATCAGTTGGGCCAGAGTGATAGCACAGCAGTAGGGCATTTGCCTTGCACGTGGTAAATCCAGGAAGGACCTCGGTTCGATCTCTGGAGGCCCATATGGTCCCCTGAGCCAGGAGCGATTACTGAGAGCATAGCCAGGAGTAACCCCTGAGTGTCACAAGGTGTGGCCCATAATAATAATAATAATAATAATAAAGTTCATCAGTTGTTTTGCTTGGAGCTAGGAGTCAAGTTATCAAGATATAGTTATCTTATTTATTTAATTTATTTATTTATTTATTTATTTATTTATTTATTTTTTGTTTTTCAGGCCACATCCATTTTAATGCTCAGGGGCTACTCCTGGCTAAGCACTCAGAAATCGCCCCTGGCTTGGGGGACCATATGGGATGCTGGGGGATCGAACCGCGGTCCTTCCTTGGCTAGCACTTGCAAGGCTGACACCTTACCTCTAGCGCCACCTCACCGGCCCCAAGATATAGTTATCTTAATATCAAGATATCAAGGTGAGTTGAAGAGATCTTGCAATGGACATGAGTGCCAGGTTATTTGTTAGTATGTTCAGATTGACCACATTTCTGGATAGCAAAGTGAGAATGCTGCCAGAATGCGAATATCTCTTTAGCTCTCCTTGGAAGTGGTCAGTTTTTTAAGTTTTTTACGGAGTCTTCTGACTAAATCTATTTCTATTTTGATATATATTGGGTCACAGGATTTTCCTGGTATATTATTAATTTAATATAAAAATTTAGTTCTGGAGTTAGAGCGATAGTACAGCAAGTGGGTAAGGTGCTTCATTTGCATGCAGCTGACATGGCTCAATCTCAGTACCACATACAGTACCTTGAACAACACCAGCAATGAGTCCTGAGCACAAAACCAGGAGTAAACCCACCAATTGTGGGTTTTACTATGCACCACCAGTTGTGACCACAAGTAACTCCACCTCCAAATTTAATTCTCTGTCATGGAAAATGCTTGCTTATTTTCAAAGTTTTTCTTTTCCTTCACAATTTCTCCACCATGGCAATGGGGTTGTCAAATAGTGTTTGATTAAAAAAAATGCCCATTTGAAATTGATGTAGTTTGAGATCATTAAAGCACAGTCTCTGGCAGATTTTCAGTTGACTTTTTTGGGTGAAAAGTCTTAAAAGAACAACATGATCTGGTTGGTGTTTATTTTACCCCTGTCCTTTCCTCAACCACTAATTTACCTTACTTAATGTTACCCCTTCCCAAAGCCAAATGCTAATCTTTTTTTTTTGTTTGTTTTTTTCGGCCACACCCATTTGATGTTCAGGGGTTACTCCTGGCTAAGCACTCAGAAATCGCCCCTGGCTTGGGGGAACCATATGGGACGCCAGGGGATCGAACCTCGGTCCTTCCTTGGCTAGCACTTGCAAGGCAGACACCTTACCTCTAGCGCCACCTCGCCGGCCTGCCAAATGCTAATCTTACCTGGATGGTCAGACCCTCCTACAGTTGGGAGGGGTCTGCGGTTGGTCATTAAAGTGGTTCGGGGTGAAGAAGAGATGCAGCAAGGAAGATCAGAGACACCTGCTTAGCTTAGAGGCCATGAGAGGAATGTGCACATGGTGGTTAGGGACTTGTAAATAAAGCTAGATGTCTCCTGAAACTTCGACGGACTGCCTGTGGATCATTTCTTCACCATTATCCTGAATCCACAGACCCACAGGCTGAAGGGGCTGCTGGCGCTGGGCTAGGCCGAGAAAGGCCTCACCATCCATCCACCATCCACGACTAGGACTTCATAATTAATATTTAATACAACAATATCTGTGTTGAAGTTTAACAATGAATAAAATAATTGAGCCTCTGAAAGAAAATATAAGGAAAGAGAGAGAGAGAGAGGAGAGGGGGGTTGCCTGGGAAGGCCTCATGGTCAGATCCCTCCTTTGCTCTGAGAAAGCAACTCAAGATTTGGGAGTGGGCGTCAGTGTGAGCCTGCAGGATGCTCAAACCCCAATGCAGAGGGGCTGGACGTCAGTGAGATGTGGCCTTGAGAGAATGAGGGGGCACATGTGACTATGACCTTTAAACTCTGAGCTGCTTCTCCCCTGGGAGGATCCGGGGTGAGGGGTGTGAAGAGGGAACGGGCAGGCAGGAAAGACCCCACCACGGGGTCAGGAATTCTCAGGAGGCAGTGAAAGTTAAGAGATGGAATTAGAGAAGCCACTTTGTCTTTGATAAGAGTCTCTCCAGGGCCTCTACAGCCAGACAGGACTGGACCCACTGGGACAAAGGCCAGGAACATCATCTCCTTCTCAACACTACACCCACCTGGTAACTACTTAGCAAGCCTTCTTCTAGGCCAAGAGCCACAAGGGGAGCCTTGTGGGAGAAACCTAGTAGAAGAAAGAGCCTAGAGGGAGAAACCCTGTGAAAGACAGCTTGGAACAAAGGAGTCACACACGTGTGTAATCCCCAATGCACATGGTGTCTGCACATGTTTATAGTCTACCCCACACACAGTGTCTGCATACCCTTGGCACCCGCATCACCTGTCTTGAGACTGGCATTTTCCTGCTTCATCTCTGGGCCACCCTGACTGTGTCCAGCTCAGAGACCTTGATGCAACTAGATGGGACTCCTGCACCCCTACCCCACGCTCCCCTCACTGTCTGCCCAAGATGGTACGCACACCAGCAAAAGTTTTCGAGAGAAACGGGGATTTCAGGAGCCAGAATGTGAATAGGAAGGGCATTTCCGGGCCCGGAGAGATAGCACAGCGGCGTTTGCCTTGCAAGAAGCCGATCCAGGACCAAAGGTGGTTGGTTCGAATCCCAGTGTCCCATACGGTCCCCCGTGCCTGCCAGGAGCTAGTTCTGAGCAGACACCCAGGAGTAACCCCTGAGCACCACCAGGTGTGACCCAAAAACCAAAAAAAAAAAAAAAAAAAGGAAGGGTTCACACAGCTGAGCCAGGTTTGATCCCTGAGCACAGAGCCAGTATCTGGGGTCTGGGCCTACCTCCAGGGAAGACACCCCGCTGGGTGTGTCTGTGAACCCAGAGGCCAGCACAGAGCAAGTGTTCCAGTGTGCAAACCTACACTGGCACTGTACCCCTGAGAACCCTGAGCTGCGCTGGGTCTGATTATTGAACCATTCAGCCCTATTAGCCAGCACTGCAGGCCTCTCACCCTGAGCACTGCTTTGGAGGTCCCCAAATAAATACATGAACAGGAGCAAGAGAGACAGTGCAGTGGGCAGGGCCCTAGCCATGTATACAGCTCATCCCAGTTCACATGTGGATCCCTGAGCCTCATCCCTGGACACAGAGCCAGGAAACAGTCTTGACTTCTCAGGACCTCCCCTCCCCTGCTGTCACCCTTAACCATGGCTAAGACCCAGGGATCAGATGCAGACACCCTAGGGACCAGCATACACATACATCTGTCCCCACGGGTGTGACCAGAAAGGGAGTTCATGAGAGCCACGGGGATGTGAACAGGTGGGCACAGGTGGCTTTACCAGCTGGGACGGCTGGGTAGTTATGGACCAGGAAGTGGGAGCATTGTGGGGGACTGCAGCTGGGGGCACCTTGATCCATTGGTCCAGCTGGCCCTGCCCTATGGCCAGATCAATTCCTGCAATTTTATCCCTTTCCAGTTGCTCCCAGAGCGCGATCCTGAGAGCTGAGCCTCAGACCTTGGCCACGGGAGCATGTGCTTCTCTGCTCCTAAACATTTGTTCACCTGCTTCCTGTAGTGCTGCCACGAGCCCTGAGCAAGAACTGGGATGTGGGAGCCATCCATCTTCCATTCAGGGCTGTTGAGGGGTGCTCATGACTGTGCTAAGGCCAGCATTGATCCAATTCGACTTCACCACCTGCAGTGGCTCCTGGCAGGGCTCTGCACCTTCCACACGCCCTGTTGTCTGCTCTGCCCTGGCCAGCAGCCTCGTGTGTTGTTCAGGTTAATCATTTATTTCCTCCTAGTTTCACCAAGGGGGGCTCAGGAGTCCCGGCCCAGAGCAGCCCTCGGGACCCTGTGGCGCAAAGGCCAAGGAAGGTCACCAGAGGCTGTGGTTCTCATTCCCTGCGGCTCCCCTTTACTGTCAGAGCGAAGTGGTTCTGGCACCAATGGGTTCAACCCAGAACCAAGAATTGTGCAATGATCCCCATACCATGCCCCTTGACTTCCCTTTCTTTGGGGGCAGGGGGTAAAGGTCAGATCTAGTAGTGCTCGGGACTTACTCTTGGCTCAGGGTTTACTCCGGTGGGGTGCAGGAGGACTTAACTCAGTGTCAGAGATAGAACCCAGACAGCTGTGTACAAGGCAAATGCTGCCCCACCCCATCCCTTGGCTTTAGCTTCCTCTCAGACCTCTCTGCCTAGCCAGTGAGAAGGTCATGACAGACTGTGTGCGACTGCAGGATGTGACCCATGAGCAGGCCCCACTGCAGCCCTGGCAGATGAAACTTCCACCCTGTGGGCAATGTAGACTTGGTTATGTCCCTGATCACCTGCCTGCGGCCCCTCTGCTCCTCAGGAATTCTGCTCACCTGTCTCTGTCCCCTGCTCAATCTTCATGTTGCCAGCAGTCAATACGTTGTCACAGGTCACTGTCTCTGGCACAGGTTCCCGAGTGCCTGACACGGCAGACCCAGCTACCCCTTGACCAGAGAAGCTTCCTGGCTGCAAGAAAGGCACAACCCTGTCCTATAGAGTGCTGAGCCTGTCTAGCTCCTGTTGCTCTGCTGCCTTCCCAGCCTGGCCCAGTTCCTACAGAGGGACTTACAGACAAGTTTCTGGAGTGTCCATGCCGTGTAGCATAGGCCCTGAGCTTTCTGGGTGCATATTATGATGGCTGCTCAAAATCCTGGGAACTTCTTTTCCTCATTGCAGAACCATTTCTGGTCTCCTGTGTGCTGGGAAGTGTCTCTCCTGCACTGGGTCCCCCGCCAACTCCCCTCTCTTCCAGGTGCCCCAGTTAATGGGCCCCATCAAGGCAACTCCATGGTTCACCAATCCTACCAATTGGTGTGTGTGTGTGTGTGTGTGTGTGTGTGTGTGTGTGTGTGCGTGCGTGTGTGTGTGTGTGTGTGTGTTTGGGCACACCTGACAGTGCTCAGGATTCATTCCTGGCTCTGCTCTCTGGGATTATTCCTGATGCTGCTGGAAGGACTCTGTATGCTAGAGATTGAACCCAGGTGGGCCATGTTCAAGTCCTTAGATCATAAACTGTCTCTCTGGCCCTGAATTAGGATCTTATTCATGAAGGGGAGGTCACCTAAGCCCTGCTCTCACTGGCACCCATGAACCCTAAATATGGAGAGGATAGGGGATATTGGGGAGCAGGGCTTTGTTTCGGGGTGTTGAACATAGAAGGGCATGTTGCTCAGAATTACACACTTATTTTTTGTTTTGTTTTTTGTTTGTTTTTTTTTTTGGGTCACACCTGGCAGCGCTCAGGGGTTACTCCTGTCTCTACACTCAGAAATCTCACCTGGCAGGCTCGGGGGACCATATGAAATGCCAGGATTCAAACCACCATCCTACTGCATGCAAGGCAAATTCCCTACCTCCATGCTATCTCTCCGGCCCCCACATTTCTGGTATTTTTTTTTGTTTTGTTTTTGGGTCACACCCGGCAGTGTTCAGGAGTTTCTCCTGGCTGTCTGCTCAGAAATAGCTCCTGACAGGCATGGGGGGCCATATGGGACACCGGGATTCGAACCAACCACCTTTGGTCCTGGATCGGCTGCTTGCAAGGCAAATACCGCTGTGCTATCTCTCCGGGTCCTGGGTTTTTTTTTTTTTTTTTTTTTTTTGGGTCACACCTGGCAGCACTCAAGGGTCAGGGGTTCCTCCTGGCTCTATGGTCAGAAATCGCTCCTGGCAGGCTCGGGGGACCATATGGGATGCCGGAATTCGAACCATCATCCTTCTGCATGTAAGGCAAATGCCCTACCTTCATGCCATCTCTCTGGCCCCAATTGCATACTTCTTTTCTGTCCTTTACCAGCTGTCTGCTCCAAAGGTTCTGCTGTCTCTGGCCCACACTGACCACAGCTGTCCCTCCCTGGAATGGATGTGGGGTGCTGCCCTCCTGGCCCCCAGCTTGCCTTTCCTATCACAGCTGGTTGGCAGAGCAGGGGCTTGCCCTGTCCCATGTACTGGGGCGCCAATGTCATTCACATGCTGCCTGGCAGGGCCCAGTGGCCAGTTCCATACAGAGGCCTGGCTGGGAGCTGTGCCTGAACATGGGTGTTTCTTGGCCAGCTTCCCTGGAAAGGGTGCATTTCTGGGGCTAGTACTCAGGGCACTTGGCTGTCCCCAGCAAGGTGGGTTATTCTCTCTGTCTGGGGCCTGGGGTGTCAGGAAATCACAGTAAGAGAGACAGAGCAGGGCCAGCAATGTGACTGTCCTGGAGGATGGTGGAGTTTTTGTGCCTGTAGACTGGATCCCAGGTGCCTTGCAAAGAAGGACACAGGACAGGGATATTTGAGGTTTCGGTTTTGTTGTTGTTATTGTTGTTTTCTTTTTTGGCCAAACCCGGAAATGCTCAGGAGTCACTCCTGCTGTGCTCAGAGGACCATATAGGGTGCCAGGGATAAAACCCAGCCAGCCATGTGTAAAACCAGCACCATCCCGCTGTGCTATTTCTTCACTCCCAAGGTTTGCTGTTTGATAGGGTAAAATCCAACAAACTTGACCTTCTCAGAACAGACCCCTATGACTATGTGACTCACAGCCCTGCGCATTCACACACTGCACAGGCCACACTTTTTCGAGTCCAGAACCTTCTCTCCAGCATGCACTAAGCCCCACCCCTCATCCCTGCCTACCACAGACCCACCCCCACTGGACAGTCCTCTGGTCCACCTACTGGGGGCAGGTGGGCCTGGCCTTGGACAAGACCCAGGGAGGCCTGAGTCAGGTCCCTGTCAGGTGCCACAGTGCCACAGACAGGAGCGCACTCAGCTGCGGGAGGGCCCACCAGGCCATGGAGACTTTCTCAGGGAAGGACAGAGGTGTTGGCAGAGTGGACCCAGAAAGCCTCCTGTGGGGACCACAGCATCATGGGGCACTAGCTTTGCCTCAGCCATACTTTTGGGCCTCCCTGCGACTTGCTCCCAGGAGGCTGCCTGGCCTTGTCTATTGGTGCTGCTGCTGCCCTGCCCACTGTGTCCTAGTTTAATCAGTAACTATGTTCTTTCACTCCCGAGCATGCCAGCATGGACCATGCCCACCCATGTCACATATGCCCTCAGGACATCATGGACACAAGTGTCAGTCCCATGTGAAGCCCATGCACATCCTGGCCCCTGATGGTGAACCAGTGTGGGCAGGCTCGGAGTGGGCGGTCCCCCACTGCCAGTGCAGCACTGACCTTGGGCCCTGAGGGTTTTGATGGTGCCTGTCCTGATGACACCAGTGAGTGATACGACTTCCTAGAGGCCAGGTCAGGCACTGCACTCACAAAGCTCTGGGTTTACTCCTCAGCCCCCCAAATTAAAATAAAAGTGGGCCACAGGTTGGAGCCATAGGCCAGTGGGCAGGGCACTTGCCTTGAACATGGTCAACCTGGGTTCAAACCCCAACATCCCATATGGTCTCCTGAACAAGCCAGGAGTGATCCCTGAGTGCAGAGCCAGGAGGAACCCTTTGAACAACACTGGGGGAGCCCAAACAACAGCCAAAAGAAAGGAGTAAAATAAAATAATAGTTCTAAACAAATAAAAATGGGACAGAGAGGGCTGGTGAGGTAGTACTGGGGTAAGACCCTCGCCCTGCTCATAGTTGAGCCAGGTTCAATCCCTGACACCTTAAATCAAGGGTCCTCAAACTTTTTAAACAGGGGGCCAGTTCACTGTTCCTCAGACTATAGGAGGGCCGGACTGCAGTTAAAAACAAAAAAAGAAGGGCTCGGAGAGATAGCACAGCGGTGTTTGCCTTGCAAGCAGCCGATCCAGGACCAAAGGTGATTGGTTTGAATCCCGGTGTCTCATATGGTCCCCTGTGCCTGCCAGGAGCTATTTCTGAGCAGACAGCCAGGAGTAACCCCTGAGCAACGCCAGGTGTGACCAAAAAGCCAAAAAAAAAAAAAAAAAAAAAAGGGAGTCAAGAGCATGGCACACATCCCATACAAGCAAACTGTGGCCTGGGATAAATTGGCTGAAAAGCAGGACAGACAGCGGCAGCAAAAATGCCCAGAGGGCCGGATAAATGTGCTAGGCAAGTCACATGTGGCCCACGGGCCATAGTTTGAGGACTCCTGCCCTAAATGATCCTCAGAGCCAGCCAGGAGTAATCTCTGAATGCAGCAGGGTATGTCTTAAAACCAAAAAGGGAAATGCAAAGGTCCAAAGAGAGTGCTGAAGGTTGCTCTCCACACTGCTTGGCCCCCAACAAAGCTGGCCAAGTCCTCTGCATGGCCTCTTAAGACCCCCAAAATCAAATTCCCTCAGAAAAGATAAGATTTCCCCTCAGAAAAATATTTCCCCCAGAAAAGATAAGATCCTTTCTGAAAAGAAAAGATTTCTCCTTCCTCGTGGGATTACCCTTGGCAAGTCTTTGTGCTCCCTGGGGGAGGGCACAGGAACACACTTGGCTGGGCTGTGTTCCAGGGGCGAGGTTGGGAAACCTCAGCCGCCACCTCCTCCTGCCAGGACTCAGGCCAGCCTTTAGTTGTCTGTCCACACCACCCACACCCTCAAAGTCTCCCCACCTTGGGCCACAGCAGCTTCTGGTAAACTCGCTTCCTGGTCTGTCTGTGCCTGGAGTCCAAATGCATGCTGGGGAGCTGACAGTACCCACAGTAGGGGGAAATCACTGAGCTGCAGGTGAGGCAGAGGCGTCCTGGGAGACAGTTCAGGTGTTAGGGAAGTGTCTGGCTCAGGGCTCAGTGGTCCCAAGTGGGAGCTGCCAGCACCCTGAGAACATCCAGGCTTCTCCAAAGGTCCCTCTAGAAGGTTTCAAAGTTTAAAATCCGAGGCCAGAGCAATAGGACATTTACCTTGCATGAGGCCAGCCCAGATTCAATCCTCAGCATCCTATATTATCCCCCAAGCATAACCAGGAGTATCCAGGAGTGACCCCTGAGCATTGCTGAGTATGGCTCCCAAACAGGGAATAAAGGTTTAAAATCAACTTTATTTTATTATTGGAGGTATTGGTCCACACGTGGTGGTACTTCTGGGGAATATGTGGGGCTGGGAAAAGACTGAGGTGGCCTTCGCTGCACTCTCTTGCCCTTGGAAGCTCTGTTGAGGGTCCAAGCTGACACATCTGGATGGTTGTCAAAGCAGTCAGGCCTCTGCCCATGACCAACCTTGAAGGTCCTTTATGCCTGAGTGCCCCCACCCCGTACCCCCTAGGTTTCTGTGCCCACATTTTAGATGGGAGTCCAAAAGAAGCTACGTAACTTCAGCTCTCCATGGGGTTTCAGGGACATCCAACCTGGGCCAGGGACCAGTTCCCGAGTTCCTGGCACACATGCCCGTGGGGTACAACCCTATAAGCCTGACCCAACTCTCTGGGTAGGACTGAAATGCAACCAGCAAACACAGGACACATCTACAGGTGCAGGGCCTGGACACAGGAGAACTCCTTCCTCCCCACAGAAGGGCTTCTGCTTCCAGAAAGAAGCAGCCAGAGGGGGTGGAGAAGCCAGAGTGTGACCAGCTGGGGAGATAGAGAGATGGAGAGCTCCAAGCTTCAAGGCTCCGGGGCCCTGAGTCAATACTGCCCGCCAGGCCCACAGAGGTGAGAGAGGGCTACCCAGCAGAAGTAGCAACAACAGTGAGACATCCTTGGGGACCCCCTGATAAGGTCTTTTGGGCTCTGGAATGTTCTCTGTAAACCCTGGTGTCATGGGATCAGAATTTCAAGGCAGAGGGGGAGCCAGGGACCAGACAGGGCCAGAAACCTTGGCCTTGAGATGCCCAGAGGCCACAGCCCTTCCCTCCTGCACCACCTGACCCCAAGATCTACAGGGTCCCTATGCCTGGGAATTAGCAGTGAGGGAGGGTTTGGGGGATAGATTGAAGACAGGGATGGGATGATGGTGGGAGACAGCCTGGGTCTATGAGTGTTCCATCCTCTCACTTCCTGGAACCTGCTTCTTGTTTCAGTTTCCATCCACTGAGCCATTTCTGAGAAACCCTCTGGCTGCCCCACAAGAGCCTTCCCCATGTGTGAGCCCTAGAGCCTAAATCACTCTCCTGCGTGAGGGCCGCGCACTACCACCCTCTGGGGGTGTGGGCAGTTGGCACTGGGCAGACTCCCCAGGGGCGTAGTACGCATGCCAGCTTGAGCCCTAGAGGGACCCTTAGGCCTAGGATTGCTGCTGACTATGTGGGGGGAGAGAACAACAGGGCAGTCTAGTAAGTTTCCTGCCCCCCATCCCAGATGGGAACCAAGAACTTTTCAGCAATGAGCTATCTGGTCCACCTGGACCCAGCAGAGTGACAGAGCCGAAGAGGAAGGAGAACAGAGAAAGTGGCAGCCAGGAAGCTAGGAAACTTTGGGAAGAAACTGCAGGCTGCCCCATCTTCCAACAATGCTGATGGGCCTTGCAGCACAGGACAGGGCAGGTGGGATGTGTCCCCCCCTCCCCACACTACCATGTAGGGCTGTCCCCTCCGGCCTACCTCAGCTGTCCTCAGGCCTTTCCAAAAATGTTCCTGTATCTTTGCTCTGGAGTGAACCTAAGGGAGAATTTGGTACCTCAGCTCCTTTCAGCCTGCCTGGGCCCTTCAGTGGTGCCCCTACCCCTGTCCACCTTGTCTCTCTAGTCCCTGACCAGCAAGGAGGGCACACAGTGGGGGCCCAGGCCCCACCCCACTGGCAGTTCCTCCAATGTACCGGGTTCCACAGCACAGGTGCAGGGCCTGAGGACCTCTCTTGACCCCTGGCCAGACAAAGTAGGAGTGCTGAGGACTGCAAGCAACAGGAAGCGAAGCCTTTTCCTGCCTCCTCTGGCCGAATCTTTCCTGGAAACTCGCCACTGCCTTGAAGGTCACCAGGTTGCAGAGTCTAGTCTGGATCTGCCGTTCAGAGGGGAAGTGATTCTTTCCGGACTGTGTCCTCAGCTGCGGGGGTCTAGAGTCCTGGCCAGGCCCAGTTGGTCAGAGAAGAAGGGGGCTGACAGACAGTTCAGGGGAGGCACTAGCCTTGCACACGCATTCACTGGCCCTGCTTGTGGTTCTTTGAGCCCCTCCAGGAGTGACCCTTAGTGCAGAGGCAAGGGTCAGCCCTGAGCACCGCCAACGCAGGGCGGTGGGGGGAGCTATGTGCTGCCGGTCAGCCCGGGGAATCCCTCACTCAGGGTGAGCCCCAACGCATCACAGTTCAATCACCACTGGATGCTGAGCTGAGCCATCCCAGCAAGGCCCAGTTGGAGGTTCAGGGACCCCGGAGCGCCCAGGAGCTGGTGGTGATTCTGTGCCCAGGGCCTGTGTGGGGCGACATCTAGCGGCCATACCCGGGAGTGCACTGCCCACTGTCCACTGTTCCCTAGGGAAACAAACACTCCTGGATCCAAGCTGGGGCCACACCATTATTTCAGGTATTCGTGGGTTTCTTTTTTTTTTTTTTGGTTTTTGGGCCACACCCATTTGACGCTCAGGGGTTACTCCTGGCTATGCGCTCAGAAATCGCCCCTGGCTTGGGGGGACCATATGGGACGCTGGGGGATTGAACCACGGTCCGTCCTACGCTAGCGCTTGCAAGGTAGACACCTTACCTCTAGCGCCACCTTCCCGGCCCGTGGGTGTCTTTAATGTTTGACCCCCAGAGACTGGACTTCAAACTCATACTAATGGGGTGCCTTTGGGGGATGCCTCAGTCACCGATGTGCAGCCTGAGTTTCAACAGTCCCCTCCATCCTGACCCTTTTTCCCTCCTTAGGGGAGCCCTTCAGGAATCTGGAGTTCCATGTCATTGGGGCACACGTGGGTGAGGGCACCTCACAATGCTTCCTTGCCTCCCTCCCCTCACTTCTGCCGGGAAACCAGGGCAGGGGTTGGGGACCCTCCAGTGAGGAGCACTTGAAGGTGGGTCTTCTGGGACCCGTTCCGAAGTGCGCAAAGCCTGGCCTCAGGGCTGCCTCCTTGTTCCCATGCAGAAAGAGAAGATGGGGGTCGGTTGAGCTGGGGGGGGGGGAAGGTAGGGATTTTTCTTTTTCTTCTTAACTTGATTGATTGATTGTTGGGCCACACCCAGTACTTCTCAGGGGTCACTCCTGGCCCTGCATTCAGAAATCGCCCCAGCAGGCTGAGGGATCATATGGGATGCCTGGGATCGAACCGGGTCCCTTCCGGATTAGCCCATGCAAGGCAAACGCCCTACCGCTGTGCTATCTCACCGGCCCCATGGTAGGAATTTTTCAAGGTGATATTTTGTTCTCAAGGGAAGTTGGGACCTTTCTGAGAACCAAAAACAGCTCTTGAGTGTATGTGCTTACCTCTGACAGACACTGCTCACTTGGTAAATGCTTCTTTCTTTGCCCCAGACAGCTTCCAGGAAAAAGACCAATTTGGACTTTTCTCTCTATAGCTCACTCCTCTCCAACTGTGTATGTCCTAGAGGGGCTGTGACTCGGGTTACCCCAAAGAAGTGTATGCTGAGGGACTGAGGTGATAGTACAGCGAAGAGAGTGTTTGTCTTGCACACAGCTGACCCAGGTTCAATTCCTGGCATCCCATATGGTCTCCCAACCCCTGCCAGAAATGACTCCTGAGCAAAGAGCTAGAAGTAACCCCTGAGCACCGCCAGGTATGGGCAAAAAAGACAAAAAATAAACAAACAGGGGCCGGGCGGTGGCGCAAGAGGTAAGGTGCCTGCCTTACCTGCGCTAGCCTTGGACAGGACCGCGGTTCGATCCCCTGGCGTCCCATATGGTCCCCCAAGCCAGGAGCGACTTCTGAGCACATAGCCAGGAGTAACCCCTGAGCGTCACAGGGTGTGGCCCAAAAAACAAAAAACAAAAAAAATAAATAAACAAACAAAAGAAGTCCATGCTTTTTTGTATGAGTGAGCTCACAACCTGCAAGTGATCCCTTCCCCACTTTGTGACAGGAGGGGCCACCCCCTGCAGTGCTGGTGGACCAGTTTTGGGGTGCCCCTTCATCTGCAAATGCTGCACCAGCCCTGTGAGCCCCGACTTGGAAATCTTGTTGAAGTGGAGTCAGAGAAGTGTCTGGGGCTGACTTGGCACCCTCAGGTCTGCTGGGGGGGGGGTGGTCCTTCTACCTACAGGGCATTTACCTCCTCAATACGGACTGTTCAGGGACAGCAAGCTAGTTCTCAGGGTCTGGGTCCCTGAGTAAAGCTGGGGAGGTGTCCTCCCTAGAATGCTAGATCCCATCTGGTGATCCCGTCTAAGGTTTGGGTGGAGGCTTGCCTGCCCCAAGTTTATCTGGCCTCCTACCAAGCTGCTAATCGAGCTTTTTTTTTTTTTTTTTTTTTTTTTGTTTTTGTTTTTGGGTCACATCCGGTGGTGCTCAGAGGTTACTCCTTGCTGTCTGCTCAGAAGTAGCTCCTGGCAGGCACGGGGGACCACATGGGACACCGGGATTTGAACCAACCACCTTTGGTCCTGGATCGGCTGCTTGCAAGGCAAACGCCGCTGTGCTATCTCTCCGTAATTGAGCTTTTAATTTACATCTCTCCATGGCTCCTGCATGTGGGACACCCTGGTTTCACCATCAATACTCTATGGTCCCCCATCGCCACCCGTAGCAATGCCCTGAGAAGCACAGAGCACTTCGGTGTGGCCGAAAAAGACAAGAGCCACTTCTGTGTGAGGTGAGTGACCGAAGAAGCATATTTGTAGGAGAGACAAGGTGCAATCATGCGTGAGGTTTTGCTTTCCCCGTTTTTTGCTGTTTTGTCTGGAACCAAACAAACATTCGTTGGATGGCTTGTCTATACTGGCCTTTTCCTTTCCACCCCTTCATTCTTGTCTGTGGGTGTGGAGGGTGCATCCGCACCAGCCATGCCACTTGGAACTTGGCTCCTTCACATCTGAGCTGTGAAGTTCCTACTCTTGCTGGCACTGGCCCATGGGGACCAGAAAATGCTGTGGCATGGGCTGGGGCCATGGATATGAGCACTGCCCGGCTCAGAGCAGAGGGGCTTCGGTGCACCTCAATCCCTCTGCCGAGCCCCACCATATCCTGGAACTGAAGCTGTAGTACAGCACATGGGGTGCCGGCTGAGCATGCAGCTGACTATAACTCCATCCCAGCATCCTAAAGGGTCCCCTGAGTGGAGAAAGGATCAGCCCTGATCACTGTTGGGTGTGATTCCCCAAACCAAACCAAATAGAAGTCACATCGCAGGCCTCTTGGGCAGGTCCTGGAGCCACTGAGTTATCCTGGCTCAATCCTGTCAATTTAGTGGAACTTGAAGGGGGTTGTGGAAAGGGCAATTTCTGGATGCTCGCTGGGCTGGGCTGGGCTGGGTTTTGCTTCTCACAAAGCTTTGGGACCCTCTGGTACCCACCAGAGACCACAGGCCCTTATGGAACTGGCCTGGCAAGGACTGAGGCCCCATGTCTATGGCTTGGACATCCTGATTGCAAGGCCGCTAGCAAGCAATGTGCTACAGATGGAGAGTGGCGTGGCAGAGGGCACAGAGCTGTCTCAAGGTCACCAGGTTGTGCCAGTCTGTGTCCCGCCTGCAGTGTCTGGGCCTGACCCCTGGGGCCTGCTTCTATTTTCCCTGCTCCAATCTGTCGCCTCTAGCAGCTCCGGCCATGTGTAGTCGTCACCCCACTCAGGTTCATTTCCACCTCAGGGAGGGGTGCTAATTCACTGCTTCCCCAGGCTGTAGAGGCACAGTGGTTGGAGACAGGTCACAGCACGGGGCCGCAGAGAAGGGCACAGGAAGGAGGGCTTGGCTGCATGCCCAGGTGCATTTCAGAGCCTTTCCTGGGGCGCACAGTCAGGCCTGCAGTGAGGACCCAGGGACAGGCCTGCTCCCGCCTTGGCAGCTGACCCAGAGTACCAGGACCTGGGCTGGTGGGTGGGTGGGTGGGAAGGGACCCAGCCCAACTGGTCTCCGGAGGAAGCCCCCTTCCAGTTTAGCCACAGGAACCCCTGCTGGAGTCCAGCCCTAGCTCGGATGCCACTGTTTTCTGCTTTGACAGTACCAAACTGTGCTTGTTTATGGAGGGATTCCTCAGCAGCGCTCAGGAGATGCCCGGTGATACTCAGCCGTGGGCCCAGTTGACCCATGCTCAGGCCTGACGAGGCCAGTGGCCCCAGGGGACCTACGGTTAGGGTTGTGCCCTCAGGCTCAACTATGGCTCCAGAAATGCCCCTAAGTGGCCCTTCACTGTCACTGGACCTATCAGCTGTGATGCTCTTGCCACCTCTGTGGGGGCTCAGTTGGGGAGAGGGAGGAGGCCTGGCCTGGCCTTGGGGTCTCCTGTATAAGGGCAGCTCTCAACGGAGGGGTGTGGGTGCTGCCCACTAACCGCCAAGCAGAGAAGACAGAAAGGGACCGGCACTTCCTTGCCCTCCCCACTGGTCCAACTTTTTCCACCAACTGTAAAAGTACAGGGAGGGGCTGAAGAGAAACACTGGTGTTTGTGTGTGTGTGTGTGTGTGTGTGTGTGTGTGTGTGTGTGTGTGTGTGTGAGTGAGAGAGAGAGAGAGAGAGAGAGAGAGAGAGAGAGAGAGAGAGAGAGAGAGAGAGAGAGAGAGAGAGAGAGAACCCACCTCCTCTTCTTTTGATGACAGGAGCAGGACCAGCCCCTGAGCCTCTGACCCAGCTCTGGGATCACACCCCTTCTCCCCACCCTGACAGTTTCCTGGCCCCCAGTATGTCAGGAAGTGAGGATAGTAGGAGGGAGCACTAGCTGCAGCCTTGATAGCAGCCTGAGGTTCACCAGCACCCCACTTCACTGCTGAGTGTCTGTGAGCCAGAGCTGCCTCTTGTCTCCTGGGGAACCGGCTGAGCTGGAAGAAGGCACAGTGCTGGCTGGCTTGCCTTCTCCGGGTCTCAGCAGGACTCCAGAGAGATGGCAGAGCCTGCCTGTCCCCCCTGCAGGTGGGGGAACTGGGTACAGATGTGCTTTTCCTGCCTTCCAGAAACCCCAGGGAAGCCAGATGTGTCCCCATGAATCTGTGTGTGCCCAGCTTGGCCCATGAATAATGCACGGCAGAGTCACATCCATCACAGGGGACCTCACCTAGCCTGTGTCCGACTGGGCAGAGCCAGATCCAGACAGATGGGGAGCCGCACGCCTGATTGCATTTCCTTTTGGAAGGTGATGGAGCCTGCTAGGCTGGAACTTTTGACAATGAGCCTTTATTGCTCTGATAAATCATCCAGAGCACTTGTCAGGAGAGAGGAGAGATGAAGCTTTTGCAGTGGGTGCCTCTGGTTGCTAAGCAGGTCTATTGGACACACACCAGTAGCCTGCCTGGTCCCGCACCTTTCCCATAGCCCCCAACCCTGATGGCTCGCAAATGCCACATGCCTTACTTTTGGCTTAGACACTGGTTTCTTGAAAAATATCAGAAAATATGAAAGGCAAAAGGCAAGAGCCAGCTGATACTCTCTCTTGTAAAATAAAAAATAAAAATCCACGAGTCGGTGAGACCACCCCTGGCATGGTGTTTCTAACCCCTTGGAAGGATGGGTCTGATGAAGCAGGGTAGCAGTGGATTTATCCGATTGATCAGTCTGCTTTTTGCTTCATAACCTCTCTCTGCCATGTGCTCTCTCTGTGCCCCCCAAAGCTACAACTCCTCTCTCTATTCTCGAGAACCAAGTCCACCAGGGTGGGGGAAGGTCTGTAATCCAGATGGGCTTTTATATATCAAAGGAAGGGGTTACTGGGAAGAGGAAGTCAGATTTAAGATTTCAGCTACCATATTTGCCGGCGTATAAGACGACCCCCTAATTTTGCAGTTAAAACATAGGTTTAGGCCTCTATTTGCTGTATCAGACAGAACGTTCCTGTGCTGCAACTGTATGTACCACAGCGAGCCAATCACAACAAGCAAAGGTTCAAAGGTTCTACTGTCATAGACTTCCTCTCTGACTCTGGCCAATCTGAGCAGGCTTTTGACAGTGTCGATTCGGGTCCAGAACATTGTCTCATTTGCATGCATCAAAAGCCTGCTTGGAGTGGCTGAGTTAGAGGTGGTCCAAGCAACCTTGCAGTGATTGGTGCAGGATCGAGTTGGAAAATTCGTTTTGTGTCAATATTCAGACAACGTTCGTTTAGCGGCATATTGAAACATTTTTTGGGGGATATACTCGGCGTATAAGACGACCCCCCCGATTTTCGGTTGACTTTTTTTTTTATTTGTTTCAAAAGTCGTCTTATACGCCGGAAAATATGGTAGGTTCACCTTAACACAGCTCACCAAGTCCTACACTTTCTATCCTGCCTGGTAATCTCCCATGAGACACCAACTGTCACTTAGTGAAGAGAGCAGGTGTGTGACCCAAAACATAAAATACAAAGGAAAGAAAAATCTTTTTTAACCTTGTGGATTTTTTCCCGTTTTTGTCCACACCTGGCAATGCTCAGGGCTCACTCCTGTCTCTGTGTTCAGGACACATAGATGCAGGGCTTGAATGGGTTGGTCATGTGCAGGAAAATGTTCTCCCCACTGTACTATCACTCCAGCCCTTGTCTGCTTTTCTTACCAACTGCCTAACATGTTCTGGGAACCAAGGGGGAGTTTTGGATTGTTTGCAAACTTAATCAGGAAAACACCGAAGCACGGCCCAGAGAGGCAATGGTGAAGGAAACACATGTTACATTTGTTATGTTTTGGGTGGTGGGTTCTATGGTGAAGATGGTATTCAATCTCAACCCTTTCCTTCCTGCTTGAGTTGTTTGTATAGGAAAGACATGCCTGTGTGATTCTGGCCTAGCGGGACCCTTATGCCAGGGGAGCCCCCTGCACAACTCTGTCCTGGAGGGTTGCAGAGCCTCACAAGCCCCATGAAGTTGGGGAACAAGGTCAATGAAGGAGAAGCACTTGGTGAGAGCATGGGCTCCCTAGGCACCCTGATATGCACCCACTGGGGAGGGCAGTGAGAAAAGGGGTGCAGACACCAAGCACCCTGGCTGTCCTCAGCTCCTTGGTGCCTGAAGTGCAGGCATGTGGGCTTTATCCCACCCTTCATCTCAACTCAGCACTGGCCTCTTCCTGGAGGGGGCTCAGGGATCAGGAGCCAGAGGAAGAAAGAGGATGAAGTGTCTATACGGGGATTCTCAGATATGTGGGGAAGGTGGTGAAGTTGCAGGTGGAGCAGGCCCAGGCCCCAGAATGTGGGCTTGTATCCAGGACCATGAGAGGCCTGTCCCTGCTTGGCCTGCTGGGAGCAAAACTGCTCCTTTGCATCAGGAGATGCTGCTGGAGATGTGTCACTCAAGTGCCGTCAGCTCACTTAATCACGACAGCACCGAATGTCTCTGCAATGGGCCGGCGCCCTGTCACTGGAAGTGGGTTCCATTTCTGGGAACTCGTCTACTGGGAACGAAGGGACAGTCTGTATTCACGCAAAAATAGCTCCAGCTGCAAGTGCCATTGTGGCCGCCTTAGCAACTGTTATACTTTCTGCCGATGATCCAATGGAGAGGCACGTGCGTCTCCTGGAAAATGACGCGCCGATTGTCCTTCCACGTGAGAGCAGCAAGGAGGAGGCACGGTGGAGGAGGGGGATGACAATGGGGACCACAGGGCACCAGGTAACAGAGCAACCCAGGGAGGAAGCCAACCCAAGGCATGGACCCACCCCAGGACAGAGCAAATGTGAGGGCAGAGCCACTCAAGGCTGGGGAGGGTGGGTGTGTAGGGGTGTGGGGCCAACCCAGAGGGCCCAGCCCAGAAAGGGTCTTCTTGTGTGCCTGCCCTGAGCAGGGCAGGGTGGAAGGCTTGCTTAACTGCACAGACCCAGAGTGGCAGGACCGAGCTGCTGACCATGGTGCTGAAGAGGGAGTTGCATCATCTTTGCAAGACTCAGGACTCAAGAGTGGCAGTGTCTTCTTTTTTGATTTTTCGGGCCACACCCGTTTGATGCTCAGGGGTTCCTCCTGGCTAAGCGCTCAGAAATTGCCTCTGGCTTGGGGAGACCCTATGGGACGCCGGGGGATCGAACCGCGGCCGTGATCTTTCCTTGGCTAGCACTTGCAAGGCAGACACCTTACCTCTAGCGCCACCTCGCCGGCCCCAAGAGTGGCAGTGTCTTACTGCTTAGGGAGGGCTGGTGTTCTGGAGAGTGCGTTTGTAGTTCGAGGGTCCTTGAGTGTTGGCATGGCCCAGGCTGCAACACATATGCCCAGAGAAGCCAGTTTCAGCCTAACTGAACTTACCTCATGCATGTGTTTGTTCTCTCTTGAAAGGAGCTGGGCTTGGGGCAGCTGAGCAAGGGGCAAGGAGCTTTGGGAAAAAAAGGCAAATATCTCTGGAGAAGAAAAGGAAAGTACCTTTGGGAGGAGAAGAGATGGTGAATACAGCAGAGACAGAACTGCAGACATGTAGAAGAGCCCCTTGGTCTGCCCTGGCCTATACTTGGCAGGGCTGGATGTGGGGGGGGGCCAGATCCTGCCTGAAAGACCCTGGGTGTGCTTCAGTCTGAGACTAGAGGCTGGCACCAGCATGACTCAGATACAGCCAGCGCCCATAGCTGCTTCTTTTGGGGTTGGGGGGCTCCACACCTCTATTTGGCATCACACTGGGTATTGTGCAGGCAACACTTGCTCATGAGTGCCACTTCCTCCACTTCCACCTGAGCCACCACACAGGACAGCGTTCTGCTTGTTTTGATTTTTGTTTTTGTTTTGAACCACACCCAGCGGTGCTCAGGGATTATTCCTCTGTGCTCAAAAATCACTCCTTGTGGGCTTAGGGAACCTTATGGGATGTCAGGGATTGAACCTGGGTTGGCCATGTGCAAAGCAAATGCTCTCCCTGCTGTGCTCTGGTCCTGGCAATGTATCTGAAACCAATGAACACATGCCACACTCTGACCTGAACACTCCCTCTTGTTTGCTTTTGTTCTTGGGGGCCACATTCATAGGTGATGGGAACTAGGCATGGGTGCAACATGGGAGGCACCTTGTGGGATAGGGCCTAAACCCAGCCTGTAAATAGGCCCTGGCCCAGAAGCGCCACTCTTTCTAGAAGGAGGAAAGCCAAGCTTATTCCCTTTTCCACAGATATGACCTCAGACTGGGGAACACCACTGTTGAAGCTCTGGGATGACTCATGCTACCTGTCGAGCTGGTGTGGTGACTATGTCCTTGAGGCACTCTTGGCTAGACTCATGGGACCCAGGTGATGCTCAGAGAAGCAGGTTTGGCTACATGCAAGGCAGTATCTGAAACCTCATGCCACCTCTCTGGTCCCACTCCAAGTTCTTAGCCAAGCATTTTAAAACAAACCCACTGACATGTTTCCCACATAGACATGTGATGTTGTGTGTCTTTGTGTGATGCCACAAACAAAACCAGAAGTCAGTCTCCACTGGATTTGCAAACATAGCTGTATACATATATATATATATATATATGTTTTTCTTTTTTAAAACACTTTTGGAGGCAATGTTCTATGACCAAATACTGAGAAACACAGTCACAGTAGGAAAACTTACCAGGTGCTAAAGCAGAACCATGGAAAGGGGATCTAGTCTGGAAAAGGGGAATTAAGGTTAGCCCTTTAGACTCTGGGCATCTGTCTAGTGTCCATCTGCCCACACTAAACTATGGCCTCCCTGCCCTTGGCCCTGTCTAACTTCTCAGGGACAAGAGCAAACCCAGACTGGAGTGGACATGGGGGGAGGAAAGGACACTTGGTAGGAGAGTCCGTGGCTAGAAGCTGAGGATGAGGCATAAGCTCTGAGGTCGGCAAATGAGGCCCCCAAACTGGCTGAAGGGGCGCTAAGGCGGGCGTGGTTCAGAAGAGGAGCCCTAAGGGACCCTTTGTGGGTCCACCTCTTCTGGGCAGGGGATGGGCGAGGCAGGGGGCACCCCCTATGCTGCTTGCTGCTTGCAGAAGCAGCTGCGAAAGGCGTTGCTGTAGGTCTTGTTGAAGGCCGTATAGATGAGTGGGTTGAAGAAGGAGTTGGAGTAGCCAAGCCACAAGAAGATGCTCTTCCAGATGGGTGGCAGCTCACAGGAGCACAGTGGCATGATGAGCTCGGCCGTGAAGAAGGGGAGCCAGCAGATGGCGAAGACCCCGATGAGGATCCCTACCATGATGGCAGCCTTCTGCTCCTTCGGCTCCCGCCACGGGTCCCCTGTGGCTCGGGGGGCCGTGGACGCATGGCGGGTCGTGAATAGCTTCTGCTCTGAGGATTTCATCTGGAAAAGAGGACGGAACAGAGACTTACCGGGCATCTTACCATCCAGGGGGCACTCAGACTCGATGCCAGGCCCAGCCTGTTCAGGCAGGCTATGTCCTTATCCCAAGATGGGAGGTGGGGTGTGGAGAGGAACTCTGGGGCTTTCGACACAGTAGCAGACAGATGTGAAACAGCGCCAACTAGTAAGGAACCACATGTTGAAGAAGCCCAAGCCTCCACATAAACCCTGGGAGAGAAGATCCTTTTTGGAGGGTGGTAGTGGGAAAGGAAGACAGGGGATGTACGCATAGGTGCTCAGGGTTTACTCATGGCTCTATAAAGGACTCACATGTGGTAGTACCTGGGATAAATCAGCATCAGACACATGGAAGGCAAGTATCTAAGCCACTGTCTTATCTCTGTGGCCCTGCCAAGTGCCAGAAGCCAGAGAGTCTCACTAAAAGATAGCAGTTTTTGGAGCTGGAGTAGTAGAACAGCAGGTAAGGAGTTTGCCTTAAATACAGCCAACACAGGTTCGATCCCTGGGATCCTGTATGGTGCCCCGAGCCTGCCAGGAGGGATTCTTGAGCACAAAGCCAGGAGGAAGCCCTGAGCACTGACTGGTATGTCAAAAAATTAAAAAAAAAGGCTGCAGTTTTCTAGGACTTTTCATAACCTCTGGCTAGGGATACCTCCTTCCAGAGGGATATTCTCAAGGGTTTTCTCCCTCCCCTAAGTCAATGAAAAATAGAGACCCTCAAACTTGAAGGTGTCCCTGACTGTCAGCCCCAGGTTCATCCTCTTGCTCCTGTCCCTTCTCTTGCAACACAGGAATCCCAGAGAAAGCATTTTCCTTCCTCAGGTCAGAGTTGGCAGAGCAGAGCAGAAACGGAATAAGGGGAGTTGAGAACCTAATTTACACTGAGAGACAGCATGAATGGGCAGAGACTAGTGGGTTGGTCAAATGTGGCCCCAAATGGGTCAGTCATCTGTTGGGACTGAGGCCATGGAAGCAGGCCATGTGGCATCTCTGCAGCCCTTCACACGGGCATTTGCTGTGAGAATCGTCCATCTGCTCTTTGGAGGTGTGGAACTCAGGTTGGGACCCCCAGTCTCAGTTCCTGAACCAGCTGATACTGCGCTCTCACTGGAGGAACAAACAAGTTTCCTACCATGTCGAATATCTGAGCTTTTGAGCAGGACCACTAGGCTTAGGGTGTGTTGATGGGCAGTTGGATCATTACAGGTGAATAATATACTTTCCTGCCGTTTACCTGGGAAGCAGGATGGTTTGTGGAGCCAATATGGAGACAGACTGAAACCTGAGGCAGAGGTGGCCCCAGTCCCTCATCATCTGGGAGGAACCAGATTGGTGATCACAGTCACCCAATATCTGCTATTACCCCACTCACAATGGCTAGGATTGACCCTGAAGGTGCCCTTCCACTCACTATGCCTATCTGGGTTTCAACCCTATCACCACAGAAATGGTGCCCATCAGCAGATAAAAAGATGTGGGAAAACCATGATAAACCACTCAGCTATGAAAAAGATAAAATTTCCCTTCAGGGTAGAGAGATTTAAGGGGACTTTGTGGAACCATATACATCAAGTGCAGAAGGACAGACACTGACTGGGCTATCAATCAGGTTCTCTTGCTCGGAGAGGTTCCATTAGTTCTGAGACATTGAGGACTCAGTGGTCTAGCTCTGAAAGGTTCTGCGCTTGGTGCTACAGTGCTGAAAGGTCCTGGACTCGGTGCTCTAACTCTGAAAGTTTCCAGCTAAGTGCTTCAGCTCTGAGAAGAACTTGTCAAACTCACACAGTCTGTCCAAAGCCTGGTCAGGACCCATCCCTGCAGAGACATGGCATGGCCTCTATGTGGCGCCTGTCAGTGCTGTCCATGGAGACTTCCAGAAAAGCTGGGCTAGGACAGGGAGTGAGGGGCACGTTGCTGGAGGCCCATCTCTCCATTGTTTCTGGTGGGGGGCCACACTCCGAGGTGTTCAGGGTCACAAAGCCCAGGTGCTCTTGCTCAGTGCCCAGGAATCACTCCAGGAGTGGCAAATGGGAAGCCTAACAGATGTACCACCTCTCTGGCCTAACCCGTACTTGAAAGAAGGTGCCCACGAAGGATGCTCATTGCACCACATGCATGCACCATTGTAGGAAAGTGGTGCAGAAGCCTCACTAAGCTGTAAGCAAAAACAATGGTGCAGAAGGGCTCAACCAGCAACTGCAGCCCAGCATATCCTCAGATACCAACTTCAATCACAGCATTATGAGATCCAGAAATTGACGTAACCAGAAATAGGAATTACTGTGTGCCGGCTATGGGGCAAGCAGGGAACTGGGGACAGTCGTGAAAGCATGCAGACTGAATGCCTAAAACAACTGTATTATGAACAATTTGGTGAATCGGGATGTTTCAATAAGATTTTAAACAGGAGGAGGGAGGGAGGAAAGAGTCTGTGGGTGAGAGAGAGAGTTCAGTGGCACTTGCTTTGCATAGGGCTGAGCTGAATTCAATTTGTAGCATTCCATGGGGGTCCCTTGAGTACCACCAGGTGTAATCCCTGAGCACAGAGCCAGGAGTTAGCCTTGAGCACCACAAGGTGTGCCCCCCAGCAAAGATTCTTATCTGCTGTTGCTGATACTGGGATAAGGCAGGCCCTCCTAAGCTCTCCCAGGTCATCTATCTCATGGGGGTGCTTAGCTATGATCCCTCTTAGCACCATTCCCAGGTTCCTTTATGAGTCCAACAAGTTGGGGTTCCTTGGCAGCAAATGTGCAATTAGTATTTCATGGGGCCTCCAATAACCCCCCTTGGGATACTAATTGAGTTCTCATGAAACTCTTTCCGAAATCCCGTATCCAAAATCTATGATTTGCTTTCACTCCAGAATCTCAGGGGCTGGAGTAAGTACAGAGACAGTGTAGTAGAGCAATTGTCTTGCATGCAGCCCATCGGGGTTCCAGCCTCAGCATTCTGAGCCTGCCAGGAATGACCCCTATGCTCAGAGCCTGGAGTCAATCCTAAGCACCACCAGGTATGGCTCAAAAACAAATTAAAATAAACAATCAAAAAGCTAAAAAGGTTTCTAACATTTTTATTTTTCTGGGGCCAGAGTGATAACACAGCAGGTGGGGCCCTGTACGCAGCTGGCCTAGGTACAATCTCCGGCATCACAAATGTTCCCCCGAGCCTGCCAGGAGTGACTTCTAAGCACAGAGCCAGGAATAATCCCTTAAGACAGCCGGTTGTGGCCCAAAAACCAAAACATTTTTTAAAAAGTTATTTTTCTTGGGGCCAAGGCAGCTAGCTCCATCCTCAGGTGCAGGGGCATGGCTAGGGGGGCCTCCCTGGGTCTCTGGGACCAGTTGTTCCCAACAGCACCCTCAGCCCTGGGATTCTGCAGTGCTGGTGACAGGAGTGCAGCCAACCCCAAGATCAGTCTGCAACTCACTCATCTCTCAGTGACTCTAGAGTCCACTGGCAGAGTCACACAGACAGGGCAGCAGGTCACAACAATGTTGTTAGACCCCTGTTATACTGTTCCCAAACTATCTAGGAGATAGAACCCTGTGAGCAATTGTTCCAGGGACCCTGTAGAGCCATTGCTCCAGGGATTCTCCTTGAAGCAGAGGTTTCAGAGACACTGCTTAAGAGATGGGTAAGGACAGCACAAGAAGGGGCATTCACTCATAGGCTTGACTCTGGGCCTTTCCTTCTTCCTCACAGAGAGCTCTGATTGAGAGAGAGAAAGCTACTTTTATTACCTGTTAGGTTGCTCCCAAACATTCCTAAACACCCCCTGCCCCATTTTCATGTTGAACTTCTCTCTGGCGCTTTATATTCCTGACTGCCCATCTCTGGTATGGGCCGGCCCTGCCACCCAGCACATATTCCAGATCTTCTATTCTTACCTATATAAGCATAATTAGAATGGAAAAGGTGTATCTAGACATCAGCCTGGGACCTGATCTTCCCTGGTCACGAGCTGGGGGAAATGACCTCGGTCCTGGATGCAGGAGGAAAGCCAGCCCTTGCCGGCTGACAGGGACAGGACACATATCAGTCAGAGGAGATATTTTCCTTACACCTTCACGACCCAACTGGAGAGTCCCGTGAGAGCATTCCCTGGGCCAATTCCTCCCAGAAAAGCATGTCGATTTCTGCCTCCCTGTTCATTGTGTGCTGGGCATCTCATCAGCCATGCCCTTATCACATTATACACCTATCATACACACACTGGACACCCTCTCTGGTTCCCTGGGACCCCCACCCCTGGCCCCATGCTTGGCGGGCCCACCAGTCTGGACAATGAGTGTGTGGTAAGGGCACAGTGGGTCAGGCTGAGAGTCCTCAGAAGTGAGGGTTCTTCTGGGGGGAGAAGAGCGAGCAGCCTTTCCCTCCCCCAAACCCTGCAGGGCCTGGTGACTGACTCAGGGCACTGCAGCCCAACAGCCAATCAGCAGCCACCTCCCTTCCCAAGCCAGCTAATCCCGAGGCTCACCTGCTGTCTCCTGCTCTCCCTGGGTAACCCTGGGCCACCAGTGACGTCAGGGGCACCAGCAGACCCTGTGTCTGGACCCCTCCGCCCCCCCTCCCCCCTCATTCCCCTCCTAGGGAGACTAGAAAGGGCAGTGTTGCTGGCAGGGCCCCAGGGAAGAGCCTGCCTGTGTCTTTATTTCAGACCCGACTCAGCTGGACACTTCTCAGGCATCTTGCAAAGCCAAGGGAAGGTGGGAAGGAGGGAAGGCAGGAAAGGAGCAAAATGTGTGCAGATCAGCTGAAGTACCCAGAGAGTAATGTGTGTGCGTCTGCTCACTTTGCAGGGCCTCTCTGAGGGGCTCTAGGGGTGGCCCAGGGCCCCCTAGTTCTGCTGAGTCAGAGTGCTGAGTCCCCAGCCCGGCTGGCAGTGCTATCAGGAGTGTCCTTGGGGACCCCTGACCTTTGCTTAGGAGACTTCAGGAACCCCCTATAAGGGAGTAAGTCTCTAGCCTTTCACCATGAACCTCTGAGGTAGGATATGCCATTCCCTTCTTATGTCTTCACTATGGTTTACACTGTAGGTATAAGAACGTACAGGATTGAATTAGAATCTCACAATTGCCAAGCCCCTGTTTGAAGGCTGCCCCATGTTCAAGACCACTTTCCAGAGCCCGGTGGGTTCCACGGGAAGTAGGGTTTACCTGAAAAACATCGGGTGAAAGGAAAGCCCTGGCTAGTCCCCAACCTGTTCTGGGTTGGAAATCTAGCAGGCAAGGCTGGGTTGCAAAGTGTAGACCCTGTGTGTGTCCAGATCTGGATCTGCTCTGCTGGGACAGGGGGTGTCTCTACTCTGAACTGGGGCATCCCTCCCCACCAGTGTCTCCCAAATATGCCTTGTGTGCCCTCAGCCAACTAGGCTAAGCCAGTTGTCAGAGACAAAGATTAGCCCCAGGCTCTCTCTTTTCTAGAAAGATGTCCCTTTTCTCCCCACAGAAGCCCCCTCAGTCCCTTATCTTTCTAGACTGATGTTCCCCCCTCTGCTCCCCCCAGAAGCCCCTTCAGTCCCTTATCTTCCTAGACCGATGTTTCTCCCCTTCTCTCCCCCCGGGAGCGTCATCTTTCTAGACCCATGCCCCTCCTCCCTCGCAGGCACCTCTGCCAGTCCTGGGTGGCAACGGCCACTCACAGCCCACAGACAGCTGCATTGCAGGGCTCCTGTCTGGAATCTTCCCCAGGCAAACATGACGTCTCCCCCTCCACCACCACCACATCAACCATATCAGGCCCATGAGCTATGCTCCTGGTGCTGAACTGAATCGAACAGCTGGTCCCAGGACTCCGAGCTGGGGATCTCGCTGAATTCTAAATGATACCAGGTCCCCCAGAGCCTCCCAGGTGCTGGCCTAGGGGCAGGGGCTGGTGGGTTCAGGACCCTGCAGCGCCAGACCCTGAGTCCACCCTGGGGTCAGATCATGAAGAGTTAACTAAACCAGGCGTGGGTGGGAAGGGGCGAGAGGCCTCCTACAGCTATAGCAGTTGCTATTCAACACCCCATGGTAGGGGAATGGTGTGTGTGTGTGTGTGTGTGTGTGTGTGTGTGTATGTATGTGTGTGTGTATGTATGTGTGTGTGTGTGTGCACGGGGGGCAAACAGCCTTGTTTTTTTTTCTGATTCCCCTTGGTCCAGAGGGAGGAGGGGTTCCTACACCCCATCCAGGTCAGGGGGTAGCTGTGGGGTGGATGCAGCCAGCGCCCACAGCCCCCAGGCTGGATCTCCAAACACCACAGCTACCCCCGAGACATCACATTTGACTAATTTTGCCACTGTGATTTGCCAAGGGGGAAAACATTGAATTAAAAGATGAATGAACCTCCCCGTGAGTGCCAGGGGCTGTGCCTATTCCCCGGGGCACAGTATGGAACCTGAGAATTTCCAAGTCAGATGGAATCCCAAGCCCCTCGTTGTACAGAGCAATATGCCACCAAATGCTGCGTGGCGTCGTTAGCTCTACTAGACTGAGCCCATCTGAGCCCCCCACCCCATTTTATTTTTCATCTCTATTGGTTTCTCTGTCTCCACCACCTCCACTGCTCCTCCAGAAGTAAACACCTAATCGGGGTCCCAGCCAAGCTGGGGAGAGGAGCCCAGTGAGGGGGGCGCAGAAGAGGGGGGGACCTCCACGGCCCTACACCGCCTTCCTGGCGCCTGCAGAAGTCAACCCAGGGAGAAAGACCCCTCGCGCCCCCGAACGGGGAGGCCGAGGCCGGGCACCCACCTCCATGGCGTTGGGCACCGGCGTGATGCGGTTGCTCCTGCGCAGGTGGAGGCGCAGCTTGGCGGCGCGGTAGATGCGGCAGTACACGAAGAGCACCACGCAGAGCGGCAGGTAGAAGGCACCGATGGTGGAGAAGACGGCGTAGGACGGCGCGCGGCTCACCTGGCACCTCTGGCGCTGCTCCGAGTACGTCTCGCCCCAGCCGAAGAGCAGCGGCGCCAGCGAGATGACGGCGGCCAGCGCCCAGGCCAGCGCGATCATGGCATTGGACGCGCGCTTACGCACGCGCAGCGTGTAGCGCAGGTGGCGCGTGATGGCCCAGTAGCGGTCCAGCGCCACGGCCGTGACGCTCCAGATGCTGGCCGTGCAGCACAGCACGTCGCAGGCCACCCACGCGTGGCACAGGCGGCGCCCCAGCTGCCAGCGGCCGCCCGCGCGCTCGTGCACCAGGCTCAGCGGCATGACCAGCGCGGCCACCAGCACGTCGGCCACGGCCATGGAGCCCACCAGGTTGTGCGGGACGCGGTGGAAGGTGCGCACGCGGAAGATGGTCCCCAGGACCAGCAGGTTCCAGGCCAGCGTCGCTGCCCCCAGGCAGCCCAGGAAGACGAGCGTGAGGGCCTGGAGCACCGAGGGCACGGGCAGGCCGGGCTGCGAGCCGCCTTCCCCGAGGCCCCCGTCGGTCTCCAGTGGGGACAGGCTGGGGAAGGGGCTGGCGGACAGGTTCATGGATTCGTCCATCTCGGGGCGCGCCCAGGACAGGTTCGTGGGCACGTCCACGTCGGGGCGCACCCAGGACAGATTGGTGGGCTCGTCCATCTCCGGGCGCACCCAGGACAGGTTCGTGGGCACGTCCATCTCGGGGCGCACCCACCACCTGTGGCCCGTGCTGGGAGTCAGTCACTCTGTGGCGGGAAATTCAGGGACGTGTCCTGGACACTGGCCGCAGGCTCTGGCCAGTCCGGAGTCCGCAGCCCTCCGAGGTGGGCAGGCAGAGGCGAGGAGCCAGCCAGCCGGCGGGCACTGCCTCCTCGCTCGCTCGCTCGCTCTTCCCTCAGCGCAGCCAGCCAAGTCTCGGCACGCACGCAGTCAGGACCCGCTGGAGAGCCGCGAGCGAGCAGAGCGCAAGCCAGAGTGTGGGTGCCCGCGGAGGAGAGGGGCTGGCTGGTGCGTCAGAGCTGGAATTCTCCCCGCCTCCCTGCCCGCCCCGCACAGCTGCAGTCTCGGCTCCCAAGGGGCGCGCGGAGCACGACTCGATCGGCTTCGGGCCCGCCTCCCGCTGCTCGCCCCGCCCGCCTCACCCCCCACCGGAGACCCGCAGAGCACGCGAAGAGCGCGGATGGGCCCACGAGGGCAGGGCAGAGGGCAGAGCGCGGAGCGCGGAGCTGGGCACGGAGGTGGACGGAGTGGAGGCGGCCGTGCAGAGTGGACAGCCGAGGGCGGAGGGCACACCCACCGGACCTGGCTTGCTGGACCGGCACTGTCCTTGGTGCTGCCACCCCTCCCTCGCTCCCAGCAGCGCCCCTCTGCTCATGACTCTGTCCATGGTGCTACCTTGGAGCCTTGCCCTGGCGCCCATGGAGCAAGGGTTTCTCCGGGGAAGGGGCTTCCCCGCCTGGAACAAATCCGCCAAGGAACTTTGAGACGCGCTCCCAGCCGTGACTCCACCTGCCTGTCCTAGAAGCTATCTATGGTGGCCCCCAACGTTCCCAGATGCTTCTCCCAAGGTGCTCTTCACACCGCACCCAAGGTCCTCCTGTAAGGCATATCTTTCTTTAGGGCTCCCCTAAAGGGGCTGGTGGCAGGGCCAGCCCAGTGCTGGAGCTAAGGAATAGGCAAACATTTCCCAGAGGCCAGAGAGAGAGGGAAATTGGCGCGCTGCTACTTTTAAAAATGTTATTGCCAGGGCCGGAGCGGTGGCGCAAGTGGTAGGGTGTTTGCCTTGCACACGGCTAACCTAGGTTCTATCCCATATGTCCCCCAAGCCAGGAGCTATTTTTGAGCACATAGCTAGGAGTAACCCCTGAGCGTCACCGGATGTGGCTCAAAAAGCAAAAGAAAAAAGTTATTGCCTTTAAAAGATGGTATTTCATGGGCTGGATCAATAGCACAGCGGGAAGGGCATTTGGCCTGCATGCGGCCAATCAGGGTTCGATCTCCTGCATCCCATATGGTCCCCGGAGTCTGCCAGCAGTGATTTCTGAGCACAAAGCCAGGACCAAACCCAGGAAGGCCACTGGATGTTGCTCCCCGTAAAAAGTGATATTTCATTATTTCCCACATACTATTTATAAAACCATACAATTAAAGTGACCATAGAAATAGCAAAAGTTCCTGCCCAAAGCTTGATGTTTAAATTTCCTCACTATAACTGGAGCCCCAGGCTCCAAAATGAAAATCTGGTGAGACATGGGTCTGGAAGCAAACGTTGCCACAGAAAATAACCAACGCAGTGAAAAGGTACAAAAACTAATTCAGAAAACCCAACACTCAAGCCAGGACTCCCACCATACAAGCCTTCTGCTCCTAGAAAAAAAAAGTAGCTTAGTGGAGGAAGACCGAAGAAATGAATACCTGCCTTCCTCAAACCCCTACTTTTTTGGGGGGATTTGGGGGCCACACCCAGTAACACTCAGGGATTACTCCTGACTATGCACTCAGAAATTGCTCCTGGCTTGGAGACCATATGGGACACCTGGGGATCAAACCGCCGTCAGTCCTAGGCTAGTGCATGCAAGACAGATGCCTTACCGCTTGCACCACCACTCCCGCTCCATCAAACCCCTACTTCAATTCACAAGAACCAGGCTACATTCTAGGGTGGGAGAGGAATACCAGGTAGGGAGTAATCTAATAATTCCATCACCAGATCAGACCCTAGGGTGGAGTATGAACATAGATTTGGGTTGAATTAGTAATCTAACATCTCTCCCAATTGACTATAGAAAAACAAAATAATTCATATCACATTGTTTTTTTGTTGTTGGGTTTTTTTTTTGGTTTTGTTTGTGCTTTTTGGGCCACAGCCAGTGGCTATGCGCTCAGAAATCACTCCTGGCTAGGGGCCGGTGAGGTGGTGCTAGAGGTAAGGTGTCTGCCTTGCAAACGCTAGCCAAAGAAGGACTGCGGTTCGACCCTCCCGCATCCCATATGGTCCCCCAAGCCAGGGGCAATTTCTGAGTACTTAGCCAGGAGTAACCCCTGAACATCAAACGGCTGTGGCCGAAAAAGAAAAAAAAGAAATCATTCCTGGCTTGAGGGACCATATGGGAAATGGGGGATTGAACCATGCTTCGTCCTAGGCAAGGCAAATTCGTGCAAGGCAAATGCCCTATCGCTTTCGCCACAGCTCCGGCCCCATATCCCATGGTTCTAAGAAAAGTGTGGATGCCTCTAAAGAAAAAGATAATGGTTAGCAATATTTTGCATAGGTGCAGAAAATGTTGGGAAAATATAAAGAAAAATCTTTTGGCCTAAAAACAGGGTATCTCTACCCATGAAGCATCCTGCCTTAAGACCATCTACAGGCTTCAGGCACACTAATTTGTATAACCCCATAGTCTTTCTTCAAAGCACCAGGAAAGGTTCTCTTCAAACACAGTTTTCATGGTCAGGTTAGCTAGCGTGTTAGCCCATCCTGGGGTAAGTAAGTTCCATTCATTCCTAGATGACCTCCAATTTTCTTAGGCCAACCTGCCTTTATGGTTTCCCTGTAAAGTCAGGGTTACCTAGGCTTGGCCAATGTAGAGATGTGAAGGTCAAGTCAAAATGATGAGCTTGCAGGTGACCTTGGGCCTCTCATCTTCTGTAGGAATGTCTTATAAAAAGAGGTATGTCCCATCCCTCTTCAGGGTTGGGAGAGACTCCAGTCTCCAGAACTTTCCTAGATATTGAGAGGAGAGGCCAGGATGTGGCCAGTCAATACAGATCCAGGGTCTGTATTGATAGATGGTTTATTCCTGGTGTAGGTACAGAGAACCATCTTGGACCCAAGGTTCAAGGGTATCAGCTGATGCCCAAGGGAATAAATCCTAAGTCAAGTCACTAAGGCAAATGTTCAGATTGGAAGGCCCCCCTGCTGTAGCAAGAAGTTACTGAGTTCTCATCCCCAACAGATAATAAATTTCTTAGTTTCTAATATTTTATGACTGCATCTATGCAAAAGAAACAGTGCCATAGGATACTATTGGGGCCTAAGGGGAAGATCCCCAATCCCTATCCTGGTTCTATCAAAAACAAAAACAAAGACTTCAAGCACTCAGGGGTTACTCCTGGCTCTATGCTCAGAAATCACTCCTGGCAGGCTCAGGGGACCATATGGGATGCCGGGATTTGAATCACCATCCTTCTGCATGCAAGGCAAACACCTTAGCTCCATGCTATCTCTCCAGCCCCTATTTATACTATATTCTAAGAATTTCTACTAGCAAGTCTAAATAAAAGGAGGAAGTTTTAACTACATAATAAAATACATCATAGAGAATATACACTTAAGAAGTATACAAAGGAAAAAAAAGAAGTATAAAAAGGGGGTATGCAAATCCCTAAGCTATAGTCTGAGGAGAGGATAAATTCTGGATCACAAATTTCATTCTGCAATGCAGTCTTTTGGAGTCTGAAAAAACAACTCACAGCATTTATAGATCAGGAAAAAGCCAAAACCACTTGTGAGCAACAGTCTACGGTGAGCTGAAGTGGTAGAAATTGACCTTTGAGAACACATCAGTAATGGCGGTGTGCCTGCCTCATTCTATGAGGATGACTCACAGTTCAAAAACTTGAGTGACTCCGACAGCAGCACCAGCAGCCAGAGTAATGACATGGAACAGGAGACCTTCATGCAGAATGAGTCACTAGAGAAGACCATGAGCAGTTCACACTCCAATGGTGCTGTCTGAGCCCCACTCCCCATGCAGTGGCTGTCCCATCTAGTTGGGCTGATTTACTTACACGAGTGGCACCATAGCACCAGTGCAACTGTTGTGCTGCGGTGGAATCATCTTCTCCCGGGAAAAAGAAATGGCCATAATCAAGAAGGAAGGGCTAAATATAATATAAATAGAAATTACTTATAATACAGATGAACATTAAACATAGAGGTGGCCACCCCCCCCTCACTCATAGACAGACAAAAGAATCAATCCATAGGAAAAATCGACCCAGGTAGAATGGGTTAAAGTGCTTCAAAATATAAAGCCAGTATGTCAGGTGAGAAAGTTTTCTACTTCCTTAGAGTAATTAACATTGATGGGGGGGGGAAAACTTTGCTGAACAAAAGGCTTCATGATATAGAACATTCATTTTCTTTTGTTTTTCTTTTGGGGCCACACCCAGTGATGCTCAGGAGTTACTCCCGGCTATGTGCTCAGAAATTGCTTCTGGCTTGGGGGAACATATGGGACGCTGAGAGATTGAACCACTGTCTGTCCTAGGTTAGCACATGCAAGGCAAATGCCCTACCACTTGCACCACCACTCTGGCCCCCGGTATAGAACATTCTTAAAACAATAGTAATATTTAAAACTAGTATACTAGGGGCCGGAGAGATAGCATGGAGGTAAGGCGTTTGCCTTTCATGCAGAAGGTCATTGGTTCAAATCCCGGCGTCCCATAAGGTCCCCTGAGCCTGCCAGAAGCAGTTTCTGAGTGTGGAGCCAAGAGTAACCCCTGAGCACTGCCAGGTGTGACCCCCCCCCCAAAAAAAAACCAAAAATGAAAAAATAAAACAGGAAAAAAGAATGCAAGAATATAAGCTGCACCCCCTGTTTGTGACATCAGGCTGGGAAAATCCACGAAACTATGCCTGCCCAGTGGGGCCCGACTGAAAAATTGTGAGTGCTGCCTATGTGAGTCTGTCTACTGTCCTTTTGTGTGAACCTCTTGGGAGTGGGCCGAAAAGAGGCTCCAGAAAACTCGCTCTCCCAGAAGCCAATTCTAGGGCGGGAACGCCAAGGAACTGCTCCATAATGTGGAAACCGGCTATAAGCAGTACTTTGCTCTGCTTCGCTAAGCGGCCGTGCGCTCTTTCTAAGGAAAGAACACCATCACAACAAGAAGAAAAAATCACACTAAGAACTGTGCTGGATCACTGAAGCCCAGCATTTCTCTCCGGACTGTCTTCTCTGCTGCGTGCTCGGGCCTAAGATTTGATCCTGTGTGAGGCTTCATCCATGGAGGACTCCCCTCCCTTGGAGGCAAATCGACCCATCCAGAAAGGGTGAAGCCAGAGGAGTGTGGCTGCCTGCATCATTTAGCTAATGAATACCACCACAACACATAGAAAAACCCACAATACAAGTGTGACAATGGGGAAACAACACAGGCCAGCATCAGACATAGAGAATGAAGATAACAATTCTGATGACCAGATAATGACCAACCAACTAATCAACCTCTCAGATAAGGACTTTAGACTAGCAATATGGAAGATACTCAACGAACTCAAAGAAACCATGGATCGAGTTGAACAGAACACTAATAAGAACCAAGAAAATATGAAATTACAAAACTCCAAACTCAAATAACATGTCAACTCACAGGCCTGAAAAACTCAGTAAACCAAGTGAATGACAAAATGGATAAGCTCTGGACAGGGTATCAGAAGCTGAGAATAGACTTGGTGCTGTGGAAGATGAGATAAATAACAATTTCATACAGCAGGAGAGATTGGAAAAAAAACTTAAAGCAAATGAACAGACAATGGAAAAATTAGTCAAAGAATGGGAACAGATGAAAATAGAAGTCTATGATAAGCTCAACAGAAACAGCTTAAGAATCATCGGAGTCCCAGAGACCCAGGAAGAAAATTTCCAGGAAGAATCAACAGTCAAGAACATCATTAAAGAGAAACTTCCAGAGCTAAAGAATATATGTGATCAAATCCTGAATGCCCAAAGAGTACCAACCAAAAGAGACCCCAGAAAAAATACCCCAAGACACATCCTAGTCACAATGACGAATCCCACAGATAGAGACAGAATTCTGAAAACAGCAAGATCAAAAGGGGAAATTACATTCAAGCAAGCATCCTTGAGATTCACAGCAGACCTGTCACCAGAAACACTCAAGGCCAGAAAGCAGTGGTGGGACATTGTGACAAGACTTAATGAAATGAATGCTTCACCTAGAATACTGTACTCAGCAAAACTCACTTTCCAGTTTGACGGAAGAATACATGGTTTCACAGACAAAAAACAGCTCAGAAACTTTACAGGCTCAAAACCAGTCTTAAGAGAAAAACTGAAAGACCTAATTTAAGACAAGACTAACCAAAAGACACACCAAATTTCGATATAAAGATGGCATTAAATACCAGGACAATTCTTTCTCTCAACATCAATGGACTAAATGTACCAGTTAAGAGACACAGAGTGGCTAAATGGATTAAAAAATCAATCCAACCTTCTGCTGCCTACAAGAAACTCACCTGAATAGTTAGAACAAACACAGACTCAAAATAAAAGGATGGAGAAAAATTATCCAAGCAAACAACACTCATAAAAAAGCTGGAGTGGCCATACTAATATCAGAAAATGCAAACTTTATACTCAGGAAGGTTGTAAGGGACAAAGATGGACATTTTATATTAATCAAGGGGTATGAAGAGCAGGAAGAAATAACTCTCCTAAACATATATGCACCGAATGAGGGGCCAGCAAAATATTTAATACAACTGTTGACAAATCTGAAAAATAATATCAATAACAACACAATAATTGTGGGGGACCGCAACACGGCTTTGTCAACACTGGATAGGTCAACCAGACTGAAACCCAACAAGAATATACTAGACCTGAGGAGAGAAATGGAAGAAAGAGGCCTAGTGGATATATATAGGACATTCCATCCCCAGAAATCTGGATACACATTCTTCTCCAATGTACATGGGACATTCTCCAGGATAGACTATATGCTGGCACATAAAACATACCTCCATAATATCAAGAGGATAGAAATTTTGCAGACTACCTTCACTGACCACAAGACTCTGAAATTATTTGTGAATTCCAAAGGGGCACAAAAGAAAAACTTTAACACCTGGAAGTTAAACAGCCTCATACTGAATAACCAGTGGGTCTGAGATGAAATCAAGGAGGAAATCAAAAGTTTCCTGGAAACAAATGTCAATAAAGACACAAACTATCAGAACTTATGGGACACAGCAAAAGCAGTACTGAGAGGAAAATTTATAGCTTTGCAAGCACACACCAGGAAGGAAGAAGGAGCTTACCTGAGTAGCTTAATGACACAGCTAATAGAACTAGAAAGTGCTCAACAAAAGGACCCAAAAATAGGGAGACAGAAGGAAATAACAAAGCCAAGAGCAGAAATCACCAAAGTGGAAACCCAAAAAACAATCCGAAAGGTCAACGAAATCAGAAGTTGGTTCTTTGAAAAAACAAACAAGATTGATAGACCACTGGCAAAACTAACAAAGAAAGAGAGAGAGAAACTTGATAACTCGTATTAGGAATGAAAAAGGAGAGATCACTACTGATATGACAGAGATTCAAAGGGTAATCAGAAACTAATTTGAGAAACTCTATGCCACTAAAAATGAGAACCTGGAAGAAATGGATAAATTCTTGGACTCATAATCTTCCACGGATGAAGGAAGAGGATGTAGCATATCTAAACACCCCCATCACTACTGATGAAATTAAAATGGTAATCAAATGTCTGCCCAAAAACAAAAGCCCAGACCCAGATGGATTCACTAATGAATTCTTTTAAACTTTCCAAGAGGAACGACTACCAATCCTGGAAAGACTTTCATGAAATTGAACAAACGGAAACACTTTCAAATAGCTTTTATGAAGCCAACATCACCTTGATACCTAAACCAGACAGAGATGCTACGAAAAAAGAAAATTACAGACCAATATCGCTGATGAGTACAGATGCAAAGATCATCAACAAAATCCTGGCAAATAGGATTCAATGCCTCATTAAGAAGATCATCCACTATGATCAAGTAGGTTTCATCCCAGAATTCAAGGATGGTTTAACATCCGTAAATCTATCAACATAATACACAACATCAACAACAAGAAAAATAAAAATCACATGATCATATCAATAGATGCAGAGAAAGCATTTGATAAGGTCCAACACCCATTCTTGATCATAACTCTCAGCAAGATTGGAATGGAAGGAACTTTTCTCAATATAGTTAAGGCCATTTACCACAAGCCAGTGGCAAATATTATCCTCAATGGAGAAAAACTAAAAGCCTTCCCTCTAAATTCTGGCACAAGACAAGGCTGTCCTCTCTCACCACTCCTATTCAATGTAGCACTGGAAGTACTCGCTATAGCAATTAGGCAAGAAAAAGATATCAAGGGAATCCAGATAGGAAAGGAAGTCAAGCTATCATTGTTTGCAGATGACATGATACTCTATTTAGAAAACCCTAAAGACTCTACCAAAAAGCTTCTAGAAACAATAGACTCATATAGCAAGGTGGCAGGCTACAAAATTAACACACAAAAATCAATGGCCTTTCTATTTACCAATAGTAATAAGGAAGAAATGGACATTAAGAAAACAACCCCATTCACAATAGTGCCACACAAACTCAAATATCTTGGAATCAACTTGACTAAAAATGTGAAGGATCTATACAAAGAAAACTATAAAACTCTGCTCCAAGAAATAAAAGAGGACACGCGGAAATGGAAGCACATACCCTGCTCATGGATTGGCAGGATTAACATCATCAAAATGGCAATACTCCCCAAGACATTATACAGATTTAATGCGATCCCTCTAAAGATACCCATGACATTCTTCAAAGAAGTGGATCAGGCACTTTTGAAATTCGTTTGGAACAATAAACACCCTAGAATAGCTAAAGCAATCATTGGGAAAAAGAATATGGGAGGAATTACTTCCCCAACTTTAAACTTTACTACAAAACAATAGTTATCAAAATAGCATGGTATTGGAATAAGGACAGGCCCTCAGATCAGTGGAATAGGCTTGAATACTCAGAAAATGTTCCCCAGACATACAATTACCTAATGTTTGATAAAGGAGCAAGAAATTCTAAATGGAGCAAAGAAAGCCTCTTCAACAAGTGGTGTTGGCACAACTGGCTAGCCACTTGCAAAAAATTGAACTTAGACCCCCAGCTAACATCATGTACGAAGGTAAAATCCAAATGGATTAAAGACCTCGATATCAGACCCAAAACCATAAGATATATAGAACAACATGTAGGCAAAACACTCCAGGACATTGAGACTACAGGCATATTCAAGGAGGAAACTGCACTCTCCAAGCAAGTGAAAGCAGAGATTAACAGATGGGAATATATTAAGCTGAGAAGCTCCTGCACCTCAAAGGAAATAGCGCCCAGGATACAAGAGCCACCCACTGAGTGGGAGAAACTATTCACCCAATACCCATCAGATAAGGGGCTAATCTCCAAAATATACAAGGCACTGACTGAAATTTACAAGAAAAAAACATCTAATCCCATCAAAAGATGGGGAGAAGAAATGAACAGACACTTTGACAAAGAAGAAATACAAATGGCCAAAAGACACATGAAAAAATGCTCCACATCACTAATCATCAGGGAGATGCAAATCAAAACATCTATGAGGTACCACCTCACACCCCAGAGAATGGCACACATCACAAAGAATGAGAATAAACAGTGTTGGCAGGGATGTGGAGAGAAAGGAACTCTTATCCACTTCTGGTGGGAATGCCGTCTAGTTCAACCTTTATGGAAAGCGATATGGAGATTCCTCCAAAAACTGGAAATCGAGCTCCCATATGATCCAGCTATACCACTCCTAGGAATATACCCTAGGAACACAAAAATACAATACAAAAATCCCTTCCTTACACCTATATTCATTGCAGCACTATTTACCATCACAAGACTCTGGAAACAACCAAGATGCCCTTCAACAGACGAATGGCTAAAGAAACTGTGGTACATATACACAATGGAATATTATGCAGCTGTCAGGAGAGATGAAGTCATGAAATTTTCCTATACATGGATGTACACGTGATCTATTATGCTGAGTGAAATAAGTCAGAGAGGGGGCCGGGTGGTGGCGCAAGAGGTAAGGTGCCTGCCTTGCCTGCGCTAGCCTTGGACGGACCACAGTTCAATCCCCCGGCGTCCCATATGGTCCCCCAAGCCAGGAGCAACTTCTGAGCGCATAGCCAGAAGTAACCCCAGAGCATTACCGGGTGTGGCCCAAAAACCAAAAAAAAAAAAAAAAAGAAATAAGTCAGAGAGAGAGAGAGAGAGAGAGAGAGAGAGAGAGAGAGAGAGAGAGAGAGAGAGAGAGAGAGAGAGAGATGCAGAATGGTCTCACTCATCTATGGGTTTTAAGAAAAATGAAAGACATTCTTGCAATAGTAATTTTCAGACACAAAAGAGAAAAGAGCTGGATGTTACAGCTCACCTCAGGAAGCTCACCACAAAGAGTGATGAGTTTAGTTAGAGAAATAACTACATTTTGAACTGTCCTAATAATGAGAATGTATGAGGGAAATGGAAAGCCTGTCTAGAGTACAGGTGGAGGTCGGGTGGGGAGGAGGGAGATTTGTGACATTGGTGATGGGAATGTTGCACTGGTGATGGGTGGTGTTCTTTACATGACTGAAACCCAAACACAATCATGTATGTAATCAAGGTGTTTAAATAAAATATATTGGGGCCGGGAAGGTGGCGCTAGAGGTAAGGTGTCTGCCTTGCAAGTGCTAGCGTAGGATGGACCTCGGTTTGATCCCCCGGTGTCCCATATGGTCCCCCCAAGCCAGGGGCAATTTCTGAGCACAAGCCAGGAGTAACCCCTGAGCGTCAAACGGGTGTGGCCCAAAAACCAAATATATATATATATATATATATATATATATATATATATATATATATATATATTTAAAAAAAAAGAATATAAGCTGCTTGGGGCTGGCGAGCTGGTGCTAGAGGTAAGGTGTCTGCCTTGCAAGCGCTAGCTAAGGAAGGACCGAGGTTCGATCCCCCAGTGTCCCATATGGTCCCCCTAAGCCAGGGGCAATTTCTGAGCACTTAGCCAGGAATATCCCCTGAGCATCAAAATGGATGTGGCCTGAAAAACAAAAACAAAACAAAACAAAAGAATATAAGCTGCTGAAGATTTTAGAGATGAGTTACATATTTCTGAAATTTCCTGATCATCAAATATAACCAATGTTTTCTTGATAGGCTGTTCATGACTCTCTCTCTCTCTCTGTGTCTCTCTCTCTTTTGGTTTTTGGGTCACACCTGGCAGCACTCAGAGGTATCAGGGGATACTCCTGGCTCTACACTCAGAAATCACCCCTGACAGGCACTGGGGACCATATGGGATTTCGGGATTTGAACCACTGTCCTCTGCATGCAAGGCAAAAGCCTTACCTCCATGCTATCTCTTCGGCCCCTGTTCAATGACTCTTTTCAATTTCACCATAATGGTTCAAAACAGAAAGTAATATGTATTCTTCTTGGTTGTTGTTAGAGTCCATAGTGTACTGTGACAGATCAAGGTTTTCTAAAGGCAAGTCCACTTAGGTCTGTGTAAAATCTACAGATAAGTGCAGGCTGCAAGATTGCCTTAAAGTGTTTTTTAAAGAAGAACTAAAAGACAATAATAGGGTTTCTGCAGCCATTGTGTCACATAGCAGGATTCCTTAAAAAGGACAGAAATGTGGAAACTACCACCTGTGCTCTTAAATCATTTGAAATGTATTAAGATTTGCTTAAGATTGCTTCTTCTAAGATGGCAAGAAGATGAAGAAAAACCACAGACCTATGTGGACTTTTCTTTAGAAAACCTTAATCTATCACAGTATACAATGAACTCCAAGAACAACCATAAAGAATACAAATTATTCTCCTTTTTGAACCATTATGGTAAAATGAAAAAGGGTCTCACAATGAAATAATCCAAAATAAGTTGTAACCTAATAACTGCGCCTTTTTGGTTCAAAAATTGAGTTGTGTTCTATTGTTCCCTGCAAGAGGTGGGAACCCCATATCAGAACTTACAAAAGTGGTTGTTATTTTACATAGGCACAGTAAAAGTTGGCTGTAAAGGGTCCGGAAAGATAGCACAGTGGCGTTTGCCTTGCAAGCAGCCGATCCAGGACCAAAGGTGGTTGGTTCGAATCCCGGTGTCCCATATGGTCCCCCATGCCTGCCAGGAGCTATTTCTGAGCAGATAGCCAGGAGTAACCCCTGAGCACCGCCAGGTGTGACCCAAAAACCAACCAACCAAACAAACAAACAAACAAAAAAAAACATTGGATATAAAAGCATCAAAGTTTAAACTGTATACGTCGTTCTCAGAAAATTAGCTTTTTCCATATCTTTGTCTTATACATCTCACAACACTTTTTCATAGACTGAACATAAACATTAGAAGCTTTCTGCAGATACACTTAATTTGAAAATTCTTAAACTTTCTTATAATGAGGGGCTAAAGCAGTGGCGCAAGTAGTAGGGCATCTGCCTTTCACACGTTAACCTAGGACAAAGTGTGGTTCGGCCCCCGGCATCCCATATGGTTCCCTAAGCCAGGAGCAATTTCTGAGTGTATATCCAGGAATAACCCCTGAACCCCTGAGTGTTACCAAGTGTGGCCCAAAAAGCAAAAAAAAAAAAAAATTATTGGGGCTAAGAGGTGATGCGAGAGGTAAGGTGTCAGCCTTGCAAGCACTAGCGTAGGACGGATCATGGTTCATACCTCGGCGTCCCATATGGTTCCCCCAAGCCAGGGGCAATTTCTGAGCGCTTAGCCAGGAGTAACCCCTGAGCATCAAATGGGTGTGACCCCAAAAAACAACAAAAAAAATTCTTATGAGCACTGTAATGAGATCCTATAATATCCAAGTTCCTTTTCCATCGATTTCTGTGTACAAAGACATTAGAATATTTTTGCAGATATAATTTTGAGAATAAGTTGCTAAATAATATATCCAATCGAACACCATAGTAATTGGGAAACATTTAAAATCTGAGAACTTTTTTTTTTTTTTTTTTAGTTTTTTGGGTCACACTCGGCAGCGCTCAGGGGTTCCTCCTGGCTCTACGCTCAGAAATCGCTCCTGGCAGGCTCGGGGGATGATATGGGATGCCAGGATTTGAACCACCGTCCTTCTGCATGCAAGGCCAATGTCCTACCTCCATGCTATCTCTCTGCCCCCTCAAAAAAAGCTGAGAACTTTTAAACCTTTAATAACATTATGCATTTCCCCAGAATTGTGCAAACTAATAAAAAAACTACTAAGGTGGTTTAATACAAAAGTTTCTATTTGAAGTGGGGCATAGGACAAAACAATAGCTATAAAATATAATACAGGTAGAACACACATTTAACCAGAAATATAGTGATTGATGCAAGTAGGGTCAAGTTAAGTTTTTGGAGATAGCCCAGGTGCAGGAGGTTCTGAAAGTAGCTTCTCCTTAGTTGGGTTTCTTTGGCTGGGCTTAGATTCTCCATCTTTTTTTGGGGGGGGGTCACACCTGGCAGTGCTCAGGGGTTATTCTTAGCTCTATGCTCAGAAATCACTCCTGGCAGGCTCGGGGAACCATATGGAATGCCGGGATTCAAACCACCGTCCTTCAGCATGCGAGGCAAACACACTAACTCCATGCTATCTCTCTGGCTCCTAGATCCTCCATCTTATTCTCCACTTCACTTTTTGTGTTTGGCTTCTGGGGTCTCCTTGAAAAGATACTGCAGGTTGGAGGGCCAAGGTCTTCCCAAAAGTGCCTCCAGTAGAGGAAAAATGGTAGGCCATTGATGTCTGGGATACTTCCCAGGGTCTTCAGCTCTCTTCCCTTCAGTGCCTGCTCTGTTCCTCCTGCGAGGCCTCTGCCTCCATAGGTGGTGGAGTAGCTGAGTAAACCGGGGGAATGAATTGACAGAACCTATGTTGATTGGCAACATATCTGCTACCTTTCACTGCCATTTCACCAGATCCTAATACATTAGCAGCTTTTGGACCCCTCTCTCCTTTCACAACATCAAACTCCACAGTCTCCCCATCACCAACGCTACACAGAAATTTCCTGAGATTGTTTCTCTTAATGACTGTCCAGTGAACAAAGACATCTTCTTTGGTGTCATTTCTGTCGATAAATCCATAACCATTCTGGACATTGAACCACTTGAAAGTGTCCAGGACTTGGGTTGCCATCACCGGCTTGTCTACCTGACTCAGTGCTACGGGTGCGAGGGTATCTCTGCTTGAACCATTTTCAGACTCTTGAGTCTGCATAGACGTTATCTGGTTCATCATTCTTGGGAGACGGGTGTCTCTATGGTTTAGTGCCAGTAGTAAATGATAAGTTATCAGCCCTGGGAAGGCCTTTAGATAGAGAACTTCTCATACTGGGAATGCACTCTTCCCTCATTCTATGCGTGGAGGAGACTCTCTAAGGATTCTGGCACATACAGTTCAGAATGAACAAACCAGAGAAACATGAAGCCATTTAGAACAGGGGCCATGTCAACTGATGTTCCAGTGAAAAGCATGGCATATTCAGACTAGCTCAAGGGTGTCGACACAATGATAATCCAACAGAGGGTCAAGTCACTCACCATCACTGTGGTCTTCTCAGGTCTCTGATCTTAGGTTGCTGTTCAGGAACCAGTTGTAAAATCACCCCACATGCCCTATATCCAACACCAGATGGATGAGTCTGAATCAGGGTCACACATGAAATAATCCAAACCAGGCTGAAGGTATAGTTTGGCAATCTTCTACCTCATATCTCACGCAAGCTGCCTGCCAGAACTGCCATTTTTATTGAGTACAGAGACTATTGCTGGGTGAGGCAGTAAGGACAGATATTTCCCTGAGCTAGTCCCACCCAGGTTTACTAGTAAGACCATCTGTCTTGGGGTAAATCCACAAGAAAGACAATCTATTTTGTTGTAAACAAACATACAAAGAAACCAAGAAATGATCTTTGATTTTGGTAAAATAAGTTGTAACCTAACAGGTCTGTAGTTTTTTTCATCTTCTTGCCATCTTAGAAGAAGCATTTCAAATATATTAAGAGCACAGGAGGTAGTTTCCAAATTTCTGTCCTTTTTAAGGAATCCTGCTGTGTGTCACAGTGGGTACAGTAAATTATTATTTACTATTATTGTCTTTTAGTTCTTATTAAATAAAAACACTTTAAGACAATCTTGCAAATTCATTTATCTCTTGATAAATCTGTAGTCAAGGATAAATGAGTAAAGATCTCAGATGTCTGAGATTCTTGGTGGCAGATGAGGCATTGAATTGTAGACTTAAGCTGGCCTTGGAAAGGTGTAACAGTAATAGACTCATTAAACTACTTGTGTCCCTGCCAAGCTTGTTTTTACAGATTTTTTTTGGTCACACCCAGTGACGCACAGGACTTACTCCTGGCTATGCACTCAGAAATCGCTCCTAGCTTGGGGAACCATAAGGGTATCGAACCATGTTCCCCCCTAGGTTAGTGCGTGCAAGGCAAGTACCCTTTCTGCTTGTGCCACTGCTCTGGCCCCTTGTTTTACAGATTTTGAGTCAAAAAGATGATTAGTATTTTCCTCTATATGTCTATTCTGCATCTCAGCTTTTTTCAAATTCTGATGAAGATCCTCCATCAAGAATAGGAGTAGTTCCTAGGAATATACCCTAGGAACACAAAAATACAATACAAAAATCCCTTTCTTACACTTATATTCATTGCAGCACTATTTACCATAGCAAGACTCTGGAAACAACCAACATACCCTTCAACAGATGAATGGCTAAAGAAACTGTGGTACATATACACAATGGAATATTATGCAGCTGTCAGGAGAGATGAAGTCATGAAATTTTCCTATACATGGATGTACATGGAATCTATTATGCTGAGTGAAATAAGTCAGAGAGAAAGAGATAGACACAAAATAGTCTCACTCATCTATGGGTTTTAAGAAAAATGAGGGGCCGGGCGGTGGCGCTAGAGGTAAGGTGCCTGCCTTGCCTGCGCTAGCCTAGGATGGACCACGGTTCGATCCCCGGCGTCCCATATGGTCCCCCAAGCCAGGAGTGACTTCTGAGTGCATAGCCAGGAGTAACCCCTGAGCGTCACCGGGTGTGGCCCAAAAAACCAAAAAAAAAAAAAAAAAAAAAAAAAAAGAAAAATGAAAGACATTCTTGCAATAATAATTTTCAGACACAAAAGAGAGAAGGACTGGAAGTTACAGCTCACCTCATGAAGCTCACCACAAACAGGGATGAGTTTAGTTAGTGAAATAACTACACTGTGAACTATCCTAATAATGAGAATGTATGAGGGAAATAGAAAGCCTGTCTAGAGTACAGGCGGGGGTTGGGTGAGGGGGGATGGAGATTTGGGACATTGGTGATGGGAATGTTGCCCTTGTGATGGGTTGTGTTCTTTACATGACTGAAATCCAAACACAATCATGTATGTAATCAAGGTGTTTAAATAAAATAAAATAAAATAAAATAAAATAAAATAAAATAAAATAAAATAAAATGAATAGGAGTAGTTGGGGCCGGAGAGATAGCCCAGCGGTGTTTGCCTTGCAAGCAGCCTATCCAAGACCTAAGGTGGTTGGTTCAAATTTCGGCGCCCATATGGTCCCCCATGCCTGCCAGGAGCAATTTCTGAGCAGATAGCCAGGAGTAACTCCTGAGCGATGCTGGGTGTGTCCCCAAAACAAAAAAAAAAAACAACAAACCAAAACAAACAAACAAAAGAATAGGAGTAGTTCATGTGGATCCTGTTGTTTGTATTCTGCAAAATGATTATTTATCTTTCCAGTGGTTTCTTTAAGATGTGCTGTCCTGCCCATAAGATTTTTATAATCTTACCAAACTCTTCTGCCACCTTGCCTTTATGACCCAATGGATTTGACCTGTTCCCCTGAGACTACCAGGAGCGATTTCTGAGCATAGAGCCAGGAGTAACCACTGAGTGCTGCCGGGTGTGACCCAAAAACCAAAAACCAATAACAAAAAATAAAAACAAACAAAAAAAACCCAAAAACAATGGATTTGACCTGTTAATGTCTTTCTTATAACAGTTCTGGCAAAAGTAATCAAACTGGGAAAATTATATAGGCATTGTAGTACTGAGTTTATGTAACAAGTGTTTCCTAAATTATGAAGTCCAGTGAGAGAAGGACAGATTTCCTCATTTACAGAATTGAGATTCTGGAATTGGTCATTTCCACTTCTGATAGTCTCTGCCTCATAGTGTGGTGTCAGCTTATTATTCTGGTTTTCTATTGAGGTCACAGTTTGTTTCCTGCTCATATTTTTTGAATAATCTGTGTTGGTTCTGAGGAAAGGCTTGCACTCTTATCATGCATTTGTCTGAGTTTTTAAATTTGTGGGAATCCTGCTTCTGACAAGGTGTAGTAGGACCCAAAGTTTTTTTGGCAGGATTGCCATTTGTAGAAACATAAGCATATCCTTTGTCTCTAATGAGATTACTGGCAATCCATTGAATTATCCATTTTTACCCAAATAAGCGAATCTATTGTTTTTTGTTTGTTTGTTTCTGAATGTCTTCTTTAAAATGTTTTTTGCATGTAAAGTACTCTCCCTGGGGTAAATTTAAGAAGTTTAGTGAAAATAATGTTAAGTATAAAACATCTATGGGTGACATGCCTCTTTGTATATATTTTAATAGTTGAGTTTTGAGATTTCTGTGAGCTTCTTTTTTGGGGGGCACACCCGTTGATGCTCAGTGTTTTACTCCTGGCCATGCGCTCAGAAATAGCTCCTGGCTTGGGGGATCATATGGCATGCTGGGGGATCTAACCATGGTCCATCCTAGGCTAGCGCTTGCAAGGCAGATGCCTTACCTCTAGCACCACCATTCTGGCTCCTTCTGTGAGCTTTTAACTAGGACTTGTCCTTGCAGAATTTATGGAATGCCAGTGATGTTTGATTTGTCATTCCTTAAAAAATGAATTTTTTTTTCTGGTGTAGGCTGGGCCATTGTCTGTCTTTACGGATTGGGGATGCTCATAATAGAAAAACATTCAAGCATAAAGGTACAAACTGCTTTAGCTTGTTCTGAAGTCATTGGAACTCCCCATATAATATGGTAATATGTATTTATCACCACATGAAGATAGGATTTCTTTAGGAAAAAAATCAACATGTATAATATCCATTTGCCACAATTCATTAGTCTACAACTCTTGGGGATTGACCCCAACTACATGTGTTCGTTTATTCAAGGGTGCACAAATGGTACATGTATTTACTATTTGTCTGGCTTGCTTCCATGGAATATGATGGTTGACATGCAAATGACAAGCATTTGTATGAAGTGCTGTATGTTCTTCTGTAGGCAATTTAAATGGCCAGATGATCAGCAGTTTCATTCCTTAAAGCCATAGGCTTTGGGAGGCCAGAGTGGACTCTATGTGAGTGATAAATATTGGCTCAAAATGTTTTTACAGGGCCAGAATGATAGCAAAGCGGTAGGGTATTTGCCTTGCACAAGCCAACCCTGGACAGACACCAGTTCAATTTCTGGCATCCCATATGGTCCCCTGAGCCTTCCCTGAGTATTTCTGAGTGTAGAACCAGGAGTAACCCCTAAGTACCACCAGGTGTGACCCAAAACAAACAAAAATAGAAATGTTTTTGTATAAGGGCTTATAATTTTTCTTTTTACTGCAGCAAATCATGAACAACCTGGTTAGGAGCATTTAAGGAGGTGGTTATTATGCTTGGAACAACCCTGCTATGTAAGCTAAATTGCTTACTATATTGCTTGTGATAATAAACAATTTAAACAAGTTCCACTTGTTGAACAGACTTGTAATTAGTATGCACTGTTGTGGTCAGAGAAGATCCAGTAATACTGGATGATTCCTGATGATGACCCATCAATTTAAAACACAGGGGCATCAGGTATAGGGAAAGAGTAGATGAAAGATGCCATCACAAAATATGTCCTCTTAATGAAGTCCCAGGCCTTTCCAGCAGGATAATGGGAGGAAACTATTCCTGAAAAATCAGATGGTGTTTATTAAAGGGGCTCACTGAGAGGCGATATACATCCTATTTCCTTTTTTTTGGAATTGGTAGCACTATTATTTCAGGATCAAAACCTACCAAGGACATTGTTCTAAGCCTTTCTTTGATGATAAGAGTAGTGATCAGTTTCAAATAGGGCACAAATATGCAAGGTTGCTAGTTCTGTAAGTAAATCCATTCTAGAGGGCCAGACAGCACGTGTAGAAGGATGAAATGTTACAAAAATTAAAAGCCTCACCTTCGCTTCAGGTATGAATCTGGAAAGATAGGACTTTTGGAGCCAGTTCAGGGGGGAAAAAATCTAATTTTTGTCAGGTCTTTTGTGTTAAACACCTGGGGCTATTTAACTCTGGATTTCCTTCTAAAGTACTAAGTTGCTAAGATCTGAGTTTGGAATCCCAAGAGAGAAATGGATCCAATTTCTTTTTTTGTTTGTTTGTTTTTGTTTTTGTTTTTGGGCCACACCCGGCAGTGCTCAGGGGTTACTCCTGGCTGTCTGCTCAGAAATAGCTCCTGGCAGGCACGGGGGACCCTATGGGACACCGGGATTCGAACCAACCACCTTTGGTCCTGGATCGGCTGCTTGCAAGGCAAACGCCGCTGTGCTATCTCTCCAGGCCCCAGAAATGGATCCAATTTATATCACTTATGAGTTTATGAAAGTCAGTAAGAATAATTAGATTTTTCTGATAAATAGAAATCTTTTGGGAGGGGCCAGAGAGATAGCATGGAGGTAAGGCATTTACCTTTTATGCAGAAGGTCATTGGTTCTAATCCTGGCATCCCATATGGTTCCTCCATGCCTGCCAGGAGCGATTTCTGAGCGCGGAGCCAGGAGTAAGCCCTGAGACTGTCAGGTGTGACCCCCCACCGCCCAAAATAAAGAAAGAAATCTTTTGGGGATGCACTGAAGTGCATACAATACAATACAAAGCCCAACTACTGAAATGAAGGTAAAGTCTGGGATTTTTTTTCCCTGTGGCTATTGTTAAATCAGTACTCTGCAAGCAGCTGATGACAAATTCATAAATACATTGAAATTCTTTGTGAGTCTGAGCCGACAGTAAGATGTCATCCATGTAATGCACCAAATATATCTGAGGAAACTTTTTATGAGCTGAACATAAAACTACATCAACAAAATATTGACACATGGTGGGTGAATTTGCCATGCCCTGAGGCAAAACCATCCATTAAAATTGCTGCATATGGGCCCCGTTATTAAGAGAAGTAACTAAAATGGCAAATCTTTTTTTGTCTTTTGGATGTATAAACTATATAATTTGTATAAATTATATATTTGTATAAAATATTTGGATGTATAAATAGTCTATTAAATCAGTTACTAGCAAAGGCCAGTCTCTTGGCATGGCTATTGGTGAAGGTAAGCCATTCTACCATATTGCCCATTGAAACCATCTGAGAATTTACAGACCTTAAATCAATTAAAAGTATCCAGCTACCTGATGGTTTTTTTTTTAATAATAAATACTGGCGAATTCCAATTAGAAAAAGAGGTTTCAATATGTCCCAGCCTCAACTATTTATTGACTAAGTTTCTAAGTGCCTCTAATTTTGTGCTGTGGATGGGCCATTGGAACATCAAATTTCCTTTCAATGGGAATGGGTTCAGGATGCTGTAGCCCAGTGGCCCCACTAAAAAAGCGAAACCTCCAAATTAACATACTGGGTGGTATTTGGGCAAGCTCCCCATTGCTTATGCAAATCACGTTCCCATAGGTTCAAAGAAAACAGAGCTATGTAAGGCATGAATATCACGTGTTGATTTTCTGGTTCTATGCACTTCAAATGCCTAGTGCTCTGGCAAATGGAAATTGGAAGCAAGACCCCTCCTATCCCTTCCAAACTGTTTTGAATTTCTTGTACAGCCCAAGTTGGGTCCAATCTCTTAAAGAAACCACAGATACTTTTGTACCTGAATCAAACATACATTCATTTTTTCTGCTCTAAATTTCAAGAGTTAATGTTGGATTTTCCTCTTTAAGCATAGCAGTAAAAGCTATAAATGCATTAGCAGAACCCTCAGGGTTAGTACTTCCAAAGCCTCCTTCCCTGATGTATTCTGATTTCCAGGCATAACATAAGGAAGTAATACAATTTGAGCTATATTTTTACTTTTCATAAAGTTCCAGACTGTGGGTACTGAAACAAGAACTATTATTTCCCCGACATGGTCAGAATCTATAATCCCCAGGTGAATTATTATTCCTTTGAGCATTAAACTACTTTCCTAAAATCATCCTCACTGTCCCTTGAGGGAGTGACCCTGCTATGCCAGATCTAATCTCATAAGGGCATTGAGCTGAAAAGACGGTCAAGACCTCCGGGCAGAGAATATCTAAACCACAGCTTCCTGAAATGGCAGGCTTTAGTGAGCTTAAACTGTGGGGTTCTCTTGGTCTGGACCAGGAAGCTGAACTATTGATGAAAAGGGTCTCTGATTTTGACCCAGTTTCCCAAGGCAGATTAATTCTTTGTCTTGAGAAGGCAGGTCCTTAAATGGGTACAAAAAGAAGTTGTGACCTGCATTGTTTTCTAAAAGCCTCATATTTCCACACTTAAAGCATATGGCCTGACTTCATGAGATGGGCTTTGGACCCCTTTCCTTGTTTCTGGGAAAATGGTTAGGTAGTGAACGATAGTCTCTGGTCCCATGAAATCCCTCCCCACACCTCAGGCAAAGACCAGGTGGTTTTCTTGGGTGAAAGACATTGATCTGATTTCCTGGAGTTTGCCTCTGAATAACATATGTTGTTAGAGGTGTGGTGTGGGGATCAGAGGAGAATAATTATAAATCCCAGCATTTCTACAAGCAAGTAGAAATCCCATAACATCTTCTCTCTCTCTCTTTCTCTAATTGTATATAAGATAGCCTGACAATATGCATTTTCAAAGGCTAAGGTTTTTGTCAAGAGATTTTGAATTTCTGTATTTCTGACCTGCCTTTTATGTGCCTCTGTCAGTTTCCACACAAATTCTGCATATGGCACCATAGTTCCCTGAATAATTGTATAGCTGTCCTTAAACTTGGTACCTGAGTCAGTTTTTTTCCCAGGCATTCAATGCAAGTTCCTTGACTAGTTTTAAAACAGCATGGGGTACTCTTGCCTGCCTATTTACTTATGTGTACTGTTCTCCTACAAGCATTTCATAAGATAATGTGACTCCCTCCTTCCAGAGTGATCTAGGGTATTAATTTTAGAATTTTCTTCAAACCACATCTTCCATTGTAAATATTGAGAAGCCCTCAACAGGTCTTTGCTACAATGTTAAAGTCCTGGTGGGTTCAACACCCATCACCCAAGGTAATCAACACAAAACAGAGAAAGAGGACATAATCTGAGCATGCATGCTTTCTTTTTCTCCTTTCTTCTTTCCATCTTTCCTTCCTTCCTTCCTTCCTTTTTGGGCCACACCTGGTGATGCTCAATGTTACTCCTTGCTATACGCTCAGAAATTGCTCGTGGCTTGGGGGACCATCTGGGATGCTGGGGGATTGAACCACAGTTTGTCCTAGGCTAGCACAGGCAGGGCATATGCCTTACCACTTGTGCCACCGCTCTGGCCCCTGAGCATGCTTTCTTAAATCTACTGAGGTAATTCATATTTAAGCCCTCATAGTTTGAAATTTGACTATTTTCCTGATGGGGAGAATTCATTTCTGATACTGTGTTATTACTAATGTTTCTAAGATCTATCCCCCCTTGTGGGGAAGGTGGGTTTGTTCCACACTCTCTAAAAGTCTAGGATGGAGAGTGGATGGGTTGGAATCTTACAGACCAGCCATTTCAATAGCATTAGATTTGCTTTGTAAACTATATCAAGAGAAACTGCTAAAGACTCAACTGGCCCAGCACCAGAAGAAGGCAGAAGAGGATGGCCTCAGGGCTTTGGGCTCGACTACTTGCGATTGTCAGAAATGCCTTTCTGATATTTGGCTTTACAGGCCTTTCAGAAATATTAGAAAGTGCTTCAGAAACTTTTTTTTTTTTTTTTTTGGTTTTTGGGCCACACCCATTTGAGGCTCAGGCGTTACTCCTGGCTATGCGCTCAGAAGTCGCTCCTGGCTTGGGGGACCATATGGGACGCCGGGGGATCGAACCGCGGTCCATCCTAGGCTAGCGCAGGCAAGGCAGGCACCTTACCTCCAGCGCCACCGCCCGGCCCCTGCTTCAGAAACTTTTAATGCAAGGTTAGAATAATCAGTTCGTACCTCAGCAAATTTTAATGCAAGATTAGAGAATTCAGCCCACATCTATTGATTCTCATGATATGTACAAAATGAAAAAAAAAACAAAAAACAAACAACAACAACAAAAAAAAAAACAACCAACCAACCAAACAAGGAAAGTCACGAGTAATGCAATTTGCATGAGAAGAAGCCAGGATTCTTCAACCAAAGCCCAAGCATGACATCACACTGAACCTAAGAATCCTAAGCTTAAAAACCCAGAATGGTCAAATCCACCCAAGAAGTGATGAAATTAACATGTCACCAGTTGGCATAGAGTCCCCATTTATGTCCCTGCTACAGTTTCAGGTCCAAGTTTGGGTAGCAATATCTATAAATGGAGCCCCAAGCTCCAAAATGAGAATCTGGTAAGATGCAATTCTGGCAGCAAATGCTGGCACAAAAAATAATCCACACAGTGAAAAGGTACAAGAACCAGTTCAGGAAATCCAACACTGAAGCCAGGAATCCCACCACACAAGCCTTCTGCTCCTGAGAAGGAAAGCAGCTTAGTGGAGGGAGACCGAAGAAATGAGTGCCTGCCTTCCTCAAACCCCTGATTTTGTTCACAGAAAATCAGGCCACTATCCTAGGGTGGGAGAGGAATGCCAAATAGGGGATAATTAAGTAATGCCATCACCCAGATCACACCCTAGGGTGGAGTATGAATATGGAAGTAATGTAGTAAGATAAAATAAATTGAGGGCAGGGTATATGCCCTGTTGTTTGAACCCTGGATTCTACCCCCCAGCCCTCACAACACATACACCCCCCCCACACACACACTCCATCAAGAGTGGGACCCATGGTGATAAAATATACATAAAAAAAAAAACAAAAACAAAAAACTGGGGCCGGCGAGGTGACGCTAGCCTTGCAAGCACTAGCCAAGGAAGGACCGCGGTTCGATCCCCCGGCGTCCCATATGGTCCCCCCAAGCCTCTGAGCGATTAGCCAGGAGTAACCCCTGAGCATCAAATGGGTGTGGCCCGAAAAAACCAAACAAACAAAAACAACAAAAAAAAACTACTTCAGGGGTCTGAGAGATAGCATGGAGGTTGGGCATTTGCCTTGAATGCAGAAGGATGATGGTTTGAATCCCGGCATCCCATATGGTCCCCCGAGCCTGCCAGGAGCGATTTCTGAGCATAGAGCCAGGAGGAACCCCTGAGCACTGCCGGGTATGACCCCAAAACCAAAAAAAAAAAAAAAAAAACTTAATTATTTAGCTATACATTTCCATAAGACCATATTTTCTTCATGAACTTAAACCAAGGCTAGGATAATAGTACAACAGGGAAGGCACTGCCATGCTTGCAGCTGACTTCAGCATCCCATGTGGTTTCACAAGCATCACCAGGAGAGATCACTGAGAGCAAAGCCAGCAGTAAGCCCTGAGAACTGCTGGGTGTGACCAAAATCCAAACTAAAATAAAAACATAAACTTAAAAGCAAAGTAATATCACAAGAAGTTGAATGTAGAAAGGCATAAGAGTCAGCTATGGAGAGATTTGCAAAATGTTACTGTACTTAAGTTTTTCTGTTTGGGGGCCCGGAGAGCTAGCACAGCGGCGTTTGCCTTGCATGCAGCCGATCCAGGACCAAAGGTGGTTGGTTTGAATCCCGGTGTCCCATAGGATCCACAGTGCCTGCCAGGAGCTATTTCTGAGCAGACAGCCAGGAAGTCACCCCTGAGCACTGCCGGGTGTGGCCCAAAAACAAAAAAAAATAAGTTTTTCTGTTTGGGAAGACAGTTATTTTCAAAGATAGTATTGTTTCTGGTCCAAAGTCTTTGATGTTAACAGGCGGGCTGGAGAGATGTCACAGCAGGTGGGACACAAGATGGGGCCCATCTTGATTTGACCCTGGCTTTGTAGCTGGAGTGAACTCCACCAGGAGGAATTCCTGAGCACAGTCAGGAGTAAGCCCTGAACACCAGCAGGTGCGGCCCAAAACTCAAACAAGATTCCATGGCTCACTGTGTCTCTATCCCTGCAGAAGGGCCTCCAGCAGTATGCTCAGACAGGAGGAAGAGCTGGAAATGGGGTGTAGCGTACAGGGCCCATCCTAAGCAATGGCAGAGTCCTGGACCCACCCTATTCTGGGTCTGTGTGGCCACAGAATTCTGCCTTCAAATGTCCCTGACTGCAAAGACTCTCCTGGAGGCCATGCCCAGAATCATATCCCCCAACACTGGGCAGGTCAGGATTGAGGGATGCCTCTACACTCAGAGTAGAGAAGCCCTTTGTGCCTATATAGGCAGTGTCGCTGGCTAAGGATGTCTCTGGGGAGAGGATAGTTGGGGTGATGGAGGGAACAGCCTTCTGGGGGCCTCTGAGGGGTGGGAGTGCAGGAATCCCAGGGAAGCTGGGGCATGTGGAATTTGGAGACCCACTCAGGGAGTGCAGCACCCCGATGTGGGACAGACCGAGTCCAGCCCTTCATCGACAGCTGCTCCTGGGACCAGTTAGGGTGCTCTTCCACCCACTGGATGCAGTTCTCAGAGGTCCTGGGTTGGAGGAAGCCTTACTTGAGACTACACCCATGACTGGAGCAAACCACCTGACCTGGGGCTGGGTCTCTGCAGACACTCTGGCCTGAACAGGACAGCTGAGTGCACCCCAAGTTCTGGCTGCCCCAACCAGCTTCTGTCCATGCCCCACCTGATCAGCCAGTGTGCTGGGAGGCTGCCCTCTTCCCTGGGGTCCTGCTGAAGGTCCACTCTGCTCCTCTAAGCACAGAGATGGGAGGAAGCTGCGGAAAAGCCCTGGGGAAGGGGCTCACCTGGTGCATCCTGAGCACTGCGGCCATCACTGTGAGCAGCAGTTATCTGGCAAGCAGGTGGGCAGTGGGTACTGAAACTCAGCCACATCCTGGGCATCTGAGAAGCAGGAAGGTGAGAAGGCAGTCAGGCTGGCCCGGGGCTTGCTCAAAGACTGGCCTAAGGTTTCTAGGGAGAAAATTCCCTGCACCTGGTGAAGAAGTATTTGCACAGCTGCAGGTGGGCAGAGGCCAGTGGGGAGTTTTCAGGGGCAGCAAAGCTGCATTTTTTCTGGGTCCAGTGCCCTGGGGTGGACAGGGACCCAGGGCACCATCAGATCCTGGCCTCCATCTGCCCTTACTTTCTTTTGAAGCAGATTTAACTGGCATTACTGAAGGACGGTCTCTGGGTCCAGAGGTCATGGCTGGGGCTTCCTCCTGCCCACCCATCTGGGCACCCTTCCCCCAGTTCACCTGGATGATCAGACCCATCCACACCTGGGATGGGGATGGGCAGAGGTACTTGGAGAGAGGATATAGGGGGAGGGGGGGAGGGAGAAAGAGAGAGAGGAGAGAGAAGAGAGAGTGAGAGAGAGGAGAGAGAAGAGAGAGAGAGAGAAGAGAGTGAGAAAGGTGAGAGAGACAGAGAGAAAGAGAATAGGCAGCCAGGATGAATACAGAGGAGCAGGAAAGAGGCTGCTTAGCTTAGAAGCCATGAGAGAAATGCATATGGTGATCAGGGCCTTATAATAAAGCTGGATTTCTCCTGAAACTTCATCTGACTGCCTTTTGAATTTCTCCACTGTCACCCTGCAATCTTTAGACGGGCCGGCCAGAGGGGCGACAGGCGCTAAGCTGAGCCGAGAGAGAGGCCTCATCACAACACTAGAACTTTATAATTAATAATTAATGCAACAACATCCTTATCCCCTTCCCTGAGTTCCCAAATGGGGACACGGGCAGCTGTGTGGAGGACCTAGTGGAAGGATGGGCAGGGGTCCTGCCATGATCTAGGAATCTCACTCACAGTGGGGTCAGTGGGAGCTGTCCCTGGCTTTCACCATGGGTTTAGAGGACCCAGTTTCTCCTGAGCCCATCTTTAAGGCACATCCATCTTTAAGGAGCATACCCCAGGATCCCAGTTCCTTGCCCGGACACATGTGTTCTTCTGGTGAGAGTGAGCAAGGCCTCTGTTAGCTCCTCCCACCCCACCTTCTCTGGGTGTCCACAGCTGCCATGAAAGCCTTACCCATCACGGATTGCACTGGCCCCAGGCACACCAGAGCCAGAACGCACTCCACAACCTCCTCACACTCATGGGGTTCCCAGGAAGGACCTCAATACCCACCAACACACACCACGACTGAGGGTTGTGGTACAGTTCTCACATGCAGGCTATTCTATAAAGGACAGCAGGGGCAATGCTGACCCACTGCTCCCAGGCCCCCCCCTCCCCTTCGTCCTTCCTCCTGCTCCCTTTCTCCCCACTGTGCCCAGTGTTACCCTCTTGCCATTCCTCACCCCTATTCCCCACTGCTGCTGGGCTCCCCTCTTCTATCTCCCCATTGCTCTCAGATTCATGGACACAGCACAGTGGGCAGAAGGCCCACTTTAATACCTGCTTTGGGTTCCCCTGGGTCTGTCAGAAGTGATCCCTGAGCACAGCTAGGCGTAGGCTCCCAAAATTAAAAAAAAAAAAAAAAAAAAAAAAAAGCTTTGGGGCCTGGAGAGATAGCACAGCAGCGTTTGCCTTGCAAGCAGCCGATCCAGGACCAAAGGTGGTTGGTTCGAATCCCGGTGTCCCATAGGGTCCCCCGTGCCTGCCAGGAGCAGAGAGCCAGGAGTAACCCCTGAGCAATGCCAGGTGTGGCCCAAAAACCAAAAACCAAAAACCAAAAAAAAAAAAAAAAAAAAAAAGCTTTGTATGGGGCTCAGAGTGATAGCACAGCTTTTGGGCGTTTGCCTTGAACACGGCTGACCCAGGACAGGCCTGGGTTCAATCCCTGGCATCCCATATGGTGCCTCGAGCCAGCCAGGAGTGATTTCTATTTTTTTTTATAAATTTATTTTTAATTATGAGAACAAAGATGCAAAGAAAGAGGAAAAAGTAAAGTTACAGTGGAAGGACAATCACCCATAAACAGGAGTCTTAGAAGAAAACCCCTTGCTGATACCTTAATTTTGAACTTTCAGCCAAAGAACATTAAGAAAAATAAAATAGAACCCATGTACAATTACTTTGTCCCTCAAGTCCCCAGATTGTAGTACATTATAACATTTCTTAGCAGTACACAAAGCAATCTAAGGCCATAAAACTTATGTAATTCCTTAAACATTGAAGGTATAGTATTTTCTTGCATTTCCTTGCCCATGCATATTAGTTTAAGTTAATCACAAAAGTTTAAGTGGGTTTTTTTTAAGGATTAGAGTCAATGGAGCACCATATGAACGGTGTTAGAGTTGCAGCTATTGTTTGCATAGGCCCACCAAAATATGAGGGACAAGGAGAGGAAAAGCCTTGGCCTAAATACAAGGAGACCCTACCCCTGAATTTTCCTGGTAGAAGACCAACTCTAGGCTCCAGCAAACTAGTTTGTCCAATCCAAGTCATTGTCTGTAGTGCCAATACACTTTTTTTTCTTTGTTTGTTTGTTTGTTTTTGGTTTTTGGGCCACACCCGGCGGTGCTCAGGGGTTAATCCTGGCTGTCTGCTCAGAAATAGCTCCTGGCAGGCACGGGGGACCCTATGGGACACCGGGATTCGAACCAACCACCTTTGGTCCTGGATCGGCTGCTTGCAAGGGAAACGCTGCTGTGCTATCTCTCCGGGCCCCAGTACTTGGTTTTTGGAGGGTAGACAATATCCCCCCCCTTTTTTTTTTGCCTGGTTGTGCTATCTCGCCGGGCCCCCACTTTTATTTTTTTACAGTCTCTGTTGTTGTTTCTGTATTAAAGATCCTGGAATCTGTATATTCTAAATTGAAGTCAGGCTGGTGTAGACTAGAGTGTCCTCTAGTTTCACCTCACAATAAAAGGGCAATGCAGAGAGCCCTGTCCTGTAAGAGGTCATTGTTGTCAAGTCTTCTTAGTGTTGAGGGAAGTCTCTTTTGAGCAGGTCAATGTCAGAGCAGCAGTAGGGTCTTCCCTGGTAGAGGATTGCTTCCAGATGATGTTATAAATGACCTTGGATGTTTCATAGTTAGCTTCCCTGGTTCAGGGGTGAATGGAGAATGCCCATTCTTCTGAGGCCTGTGCCAGGTCATATGTCAATGTTCAGGGTGTAAGGATCATTACTCTACAAGATTTCTGTGTTCCTACCTCTATTAGATAGGAACTTATTTGTATGTATAGTATTTTCCCATTTTAATGTGCTATGCAAACAAGGAACAATGCCATATGGCATTATAGGTCTATATGGGGGCTGCAAGAACAAGTCCAAAAATCCCCATGACATGGTTAAACATAAGCATTAAACTGAGGGACTCTTTCACTAAATATTTCTTATTGAACAGCTCACAGAGAGAAGAAAAGATAAAAAGTGGGGGAAAATCTTCACTGTATAAGAGTTATAGCTGTCAAAGCAAATAGACATAAAATATTCAAAAGCCATACGTGTTCATTTTGTGTCTTTTGAAATAGTTGGGGGTTGTTAAGTCCAGTGCACCACTTTGGTGTGTGTGATTGGGACTGTGAAGTACTGAAGTTAAAAAGGGTAAATGGGGGGTACTGATGCTTGGGGGTGATAGAGTTAAGGAGTAAAAATGAGCTTTACAGGGGTGTGCGAAAGGGCAGAATACAAGATGGACATTCTGCAACGCAAAACATAACTGAAGGATAGGATATACTGTAGTGTTAATTAATTAATGATAGTGCTGGATGGAGATGGATGGATGGATGGAGAGACCTTTCTCAGGCTCTGCAACCCCCTTCAGCCTCGGGTCTGGAGGTTCATGAGAGCAGCGGGTAGAAATCTCACTCACGGGCTGGGAAGGTGGCGCTGGAGATAAGGTGTCTGCCTTGTAAGCGCTACCAAGGAAGGACCGCGGTTCGATCCCCCGGCGTCCCATATGGTCCCCCCAAGTCAGAGGCGATTTCTGAGCACATAGCCAGGAGTAACCCCTGAGCGTCAAACGGGTGTGGCCCAAAAACCAAAAAAAAAAAAAAAAAAGAAATCTCACTCACAGTCAGGCTTCAGGAAGTATCAGCTTTATTCATACCCTATCCACCACATGTGTGGCCTATATCATAACCAATTAAGCATTCAGCCATTCTTAGCTAGCCCTGCGTCTTAACTCCTTTCAGCCATCTTCCCTTTGACCTCCATGTTGGCCAAAGGCCAAAAGGGTCTAATCCCTTGGGTCAAAGGCCTTATATAACCTTCCAAGACCACTCCCCGGAATGGGAGGGGTCTTGCAGGTAAGGTTACTTGTAATATCCAGAAATGGGCGGGTCTCAGGTAGATACACCTAAATCCAGGTGGAGTTACATCATACTATTAATATTTACGTTTTTGAACATGTAGACTGGTAAGAAATTGCCAGAGACTGCCTTAATAAAAATGAGCAGCTCTCAGCACCCCCCAATTTGGACCCACCTTTTCTGGCCGCCTGGGCTGGGTCCCAGGGAAGGCCTGAAGGCAGAGGGGGGGCGCAGGAGAGGGGACAGCTGGGGGCCTACCAAGGCTCCCAGCACCCCCAAGCTAGGGACAAGGCCTTCGAACTGGGGTCTCCCCAGACCCCATGCTGGCTAGAGCTAGCCTCCAGATCAAGAAAGGATTCGGTCCAGCCAGGAGTGATTTCTGAGCGCAGAGCCAGGAGTAACTCCTGAGCACCGCCGGGTGTGACCCCAAAACAAACAAACAAAAAGGTTTTTTATGCCAAAAAGTTCTATTCATGTGGCATATGAACTAAGAGGAAGGGAAAGACTACAAAGCATAAAAACGAGAGTTCTGGCCTCTGACCACAGGATAAGGGGATGGGAAGCAGGCTTCTGGGGAGACTTGAGGGAAGTAAAGGGCAGTGGGAGTGTAGAGTCGTGTGATTGGTGCTCTCAGATCATCAACACAGGCTCTGTTGCGGACACACCCAGCAATGATCAGGGGTCACTCCTGTCTCTGCACTCAGGGATTACTCCTGGCAATGCTCAAGGTACCCTATGTAGTGCTGGGGATCAAGACCAGGTTGGTTTGGTGCAAGACAAGCCACCTCATCTGCTCTGTACTATCTCTCCAGCCCTTCTATGATTCTTCTTAAAATTCTGACCTTGGAAGGATGAACTAGCAGGTGTTTCAGCACATCTTTGAGTGTTCTGCCACATTCTGATCTAAGCCTGTCCCTAGCCCCGTCTGCTCTGGAGTTGGTTATCAGGCAGTTTGGCCTGTTTGCTAGTGGCATCTTCTGAGAAAGTCATGGGCCACACAATTGTCCTGTCCATCTTGCTTTTATGTGTGGCTGACACTGCTCTCTCTGGTCTGGTCCTGGGGTGCAAAGACAGACCCTTCTCTTTAAAGTGTCACCTTGGAAACTGAGGTCTAGAGACCACCTGGAATGACACAGATGGGATCTGGTGGGGTCCTGGTATCTTACCCCATGAGTAGTAAGTACCCCAGAGTTGCACTATGAAAGAACCAGCTATGATATTTCTACTACCTCTCGGTGGTGTTCTGCACTGACTCTTGCTTTCCAGAACTCCAGTTTTCAAAGGTGAGTCTGTTTGGATCTGACCTTGACCATGAGAAGTTGGAAGGATATCACAGTGGTTAGGGAATTTATCTTGTATGTGGCCAATCTGGGTTCAATCTCTGCCATCCCACATGGTCCCCTGAGTCTGCTAGGAATAATTTCTGAGTGCAGAGTCAGGAAAAACCCCTAAATATTGCCGTTTCGGGGCTGTGGCCCCACACAAACAAAACAAAGCGAAACAAAAGAGCACACAGCCAGGTAAGCTCTTGATGGTTGGTAGGAAGGTCATGCACAGCCCAGCGCGCATGCTCATAGTACCGAGTTTTCATTCTTCTGGGTTGGGTCCAGGTGCCACTCAGGGCACCTTGGGAGTCCGTGGACTCCTGGGACCTTGTTATTCATTTTATCATGGAGGCAGCTATGAAGCATTTTGAGAGGCTCCGGGAGAGCTGTGAACCTCTCACCTCCATAGTCCCAGCACACAATTCCAGAGAGGCAGGTTGGAACTCCATGAGCCCTCCACAGTCTTACTGAAGAGACTTTGCTGGACACATGACACTGGACACGGACACTCCCCTTTCTCATGCTCTCCCTGCCCCCACCCCACAGCCCACCATGCTGGCATGCCTGGCTCTGTTTTTCTCAAGAGTGGGGACAGTGCTTTGAAAGAGGTGAGCCCACAAAAAGCCCAGGAAGAAAAGGGATCATTCCTGATCAGTATGGGGTACCATGTTGGCCACATAGAAGGCAATTGCCCTCCCCTCCCCACTGTGCTATTGTTCCAGACCCCAGGAAGAAAATTCTTAACCCTTGGCTTGCCTGGGTTTTGCCTGTTTCAGAAACTGGGGCCAGAATTGCCCAGAATCAGATGTTTATGAAGCCAGCAGCCCATCACTACTCTGCCTGCCCAGTTCAGAGCAAAGGCCTTGCAGAGGGAGGACACTCAGCCCCCAACTCTTGCCTCCTCAGTTCAGAACCCTGGCTCTGCAGACGGGGACAGGGCAATCCGGTCCCCCCATCTTGCGGCAGTGCTTTCTCTCCAAAGATATCCCACTCCGAAGCCAGTCAGCACTTGTGGCAGTGTCTGGCTTTGCTTTGGAGTCATGAAATAGCTTTTCTGCGTCTTTTCAATGTCCCTGAAAACCTAATGTTTATCTTGACTGACACAGACTGGCTGAGGCCCTCCTGGCCAGACACCGGCTGGCTGATCCAACACGAGGCAGGGGAGAGGGGGGGAACGCAGCCCAACACTGCCTGCCATGGCTCCAGGCTGTGACGTCTCTAATTAAACAGCTCCTCCATGTTTCAGCAGCTGGCTCTGCACTCCTTGAAGCCTCACAGGCTGAAGAATGATTATTTGGAGAGGCTACATAATTACAGCAGTACGTTGGCAGTCAGGAGTAGGAATATGCGCTTGCAGGAATCGAGAGGAGAGTTAATGAAGTGCTACAGAGAGATAGATGCTAAATACCAGCCTGGCACGGAAAGGGAAACCCTTTTCTCTGCAGGCTTCTGAGTTAGGACTCATTAATTAGCCATGATTCCCCCCCCCCCCCCCGTCACTTGATGGTCAACCCTCAAATAAATTTACACTCCCCAAATCAAGCCACAGACTTATCCCAACAAGACAAGAAGTAGGAGGTGGTAGTAGAGACCCTGGGTGGTTTTTTCCTACTGGCCCTGTCCCTATGTTGTTGCCATGCATAGCAAACATCTCATCCATGCTACATCAAAACAGGAGGGCTTCTACCACAAAGCCTGGCACGGCTCCCACCTCTGCTTCTTACAGTGGAAGCCTGCTGAGCCCCAAAGCACTCTTCTGAACTTGCTTTCCCACCTGTCACTGAAATAAAAGGCGCCTGGGTTGGCGGAGGTGTTCAGAGCTGATGCCTTTAATGGCTACGTGCAAGCCAGAGGCAAGGATCCCCCGCAGCAAGGCTCATTCATTCAAAATGCATGTGTATGCTCTTCAAAGGTTGAGCCTGCCACGCAGTGCCGCGTGGAAGTGACGGCTGGTGGCAGGCTGCGTCTGCGCCAGGTCATTAGCAACAGAAGGAAGGACAGAAAGAAACAGAAAGAAGGCGGGGTCTGGAGAGGCTGTGGGTCAAGATGGAGAAGACTTTGATTTACTTTTAGTTTATAAATCTAACTGGGGAGGAGGCTTGGGTCACACTGGTTATCCTCACAGCTCCCTCCAGGATTTGGGGAACCATATGGGGTGCTGGGGATTGAACTCAGGTCAGATGCATGCGAGGCAAGTGCTCTGATCACTGAAGAAGAATTTTTCAATCTTAGGCCAGGTAGGGCCCTTGCCTTGCATGGGGCCAACTCAGGTTTGATCTCTGACATCTCATATGGTGCCCGAGTCTGCAAGGAGTGATCCCTGAGCACTACCATGTGTGGCCCAGACACCAAATGTGGGTGTTTGTGTTTGTGTGTGTGTGTGTGTGTGTGTGTGTGTGTGTGTGTGTGTGTGTGCTACACCTGACAATGCTCAGGGGTTACTCCTGACTCTGTACTCAAGAATCATTCCTAGAAGTGCTCAGGGGACCCTATGGGATGCTGGGGATCAAACCCAAGTTGGCTCATGTGCTCTTTTCTTCTGACCAGGACTGGTGGCACTGTGGACAGCAGTGGTGACAGGTAAATGAGCAGGATACCTCTGAGAAGTCGTCAAAGCAGGGTGGCACAAGAGCCTAAACCAGACATTTGGGAGAAACAGCCTCATATTTGTTCACCAAGTGACTTAAGTGTGTAGGTACAAGCAGAATCTGGGGCACGTTTATGGATTGACGGTTGGATTCTTGGTGGGCATGAGCTGGATGTCCTTTACCTCAGAGCCCAATCATTTGGCCTGTGGCATCTAGCTCCCACCCTACCCTGCACAGCACTCAGGGGCTGGAGAGGTGGCCCAGTGTCCCCTGAAATCATTTCCCTAGGTGTTAAGTTCCTAGTTCTCTCCTCAACCTTGATTGTAAACATTTCCAATCAGGGAACCAACATTCACTTATAAACGCAGGGTCTCCACTTTGCTGCCGGACCCAGAACAGCAGGAAGTCCAAGAAGACGGGGACTCCTAGGAAGCTAAGGGATTCTCTGCAGACCTCCCTGTGTGCTAGTGAGGTGACCAGGTGTGGAAGAACAATCTCCTTTTTTTGGTTTTAGGATCACACCCAGAAGTACTGAGGGCTGACTCCTGGCTGTGTGCTCAGGGATCAATGCTGAGGATAGAACCCAGGTCAGCCATATACAAGGCACGCATTCTACATGCCATATGATCTTTCTGGCCCCCTCAAGGTGGGATATTAGCTTCCCGACCATCTCATTTTAACTGAGTTTACACCGTCAGGTTAATTCTCTTATATCCTCTGTTCTAGGACAGGCTTTACCTCAAAGGATGTAGAGATGGAAAATTCAAAGTAAACTGAAAGTGTTGGGTCCCAGCCAAGCTTCTGCAGGTTCCGTTTCCACAGAGCGAGAACAGATTTCCTCCCCATCTCTGTAGCTGCTGCTCATCACAGAGCCTGGTGTCAAGTCTGGGAATATTCCCTCCTGTCGTAAACTTTGCAATTACTGAAAATTAAGTAACTCCCTCTGGAGGAGAAATTATTAAATATATAGTAAATAATGAGGTTAATTATTTTAACCCCTTCTAATTAGGAAACTAATTAAATCAGAAAATTAAAACTGATGTAGAACATTAAAATCAGGAAGTTGTGAATTTTTATCTAACAATGGCCTTTCCTTCTCAATTGATTCCAAAAGAGGAGTGTTTATTATTCCAAAAGAGGAGTGATATATATACATATCACTGGACTCTTGGGTCTACATAGAATAAAATTTTCTTTAGCAAATATATTTTTCAAGCTGGTTTTTATTGGACTTCTATGAGATTAAAGTTTATATGTGAGATCATACCTTGCTTGTTTTTTGGGAGGGGATGGGGTGGGAGCATGCTCAGGTGTGCTCAGGCTTTCCTTCTGACTGTAGTCAACCAAGGTCAAACGCCCTGATTGCTACACTATGTCTTAGACTTCAGAATATAGGGTACTATGTAAGTACTTGGTTTTTTTGTTTGTTTGTTTTGGCCACACCCGGCAGTGCTCAGGGGTTACTCCTGGCTGTCTACTCAGAAATAGCTCCTGGCAGGCACGGGGGACCCTATGGGACACCGGGATTCGAACCAACCACCTTTGGTCCTGGATCGGCTGCTTGCAAGGGAAACGCCGCTGTGCTATCTCTCCGGGCCCCAGTACTTGGTTTTTGGAGGGTAGACAATATCCCCCCCCCTTTTTTTTTGCCTGGTTGTGCTCAGAGCTTACTCCTGGCTGTGTGCTCAGGGCCCGTTTCTGGGAGGACTCAGAGGACCATATGGGGTGCCAGGGATTGAATCCAGGTGGGGGCATGTGCAAGGCCAGCAGCACACGACCTGCTGTGCTCGAGCTCCAGTGCCTGTGGGCAGAGTATCTGATCTCGAAGCCAACATTCTCATTCCCATCGAGACCGCAGAGAAATAGGACCGTGGGGGAGATTATTTGGGAAGGTATCTGCCTTCCCTGTGGCTGTGCTGTTTGGATCCCCAAGAGTGAAGAGTGATGTTGGGTGGCCTGGAGGACAGTGCTTCCAACTGTGCTGCACCCTCCCCAGCAGGGAGTGCAGCTTGGAATAAGGCCTGGAGAAGGTCAAGGAGCCAATGAGCCCAACATGATTGGGATGCTGCTTTCATCAGATCCAAGGGGCCGCTGCCAAGCCCAGCCAGGAATCTATTTGTACTCTGGGGGAGACCATCTGGGCCACCCCCATATCTCAGGGCCTCAGAGAGGAGGTGCTCTTTACAGTGCTAAGCAGGGTTCTTAGCCTTCCCTGGCAGGAAAGAATTCCAGGCAAAAGCAAAATAATGAAGCAAAGCAATTCTTTCTGGGGTGACTGTTGGAAGGAAGTGGCATGCGCTTCTCCCCAAGGTCTTGGCCTGGAGACATAAATGCAACCGGGCCTTGCGTGTCCCAGCTGGAGGGAGGCTTTGTCACTGCGGCCTTGTTAGCTTTGCAGCTTCTGCAGAGCTCATCACCAAGGCACAGGCCTAGCCCCGCCCCTTCCGCCGCTGTCTGCTGCCCCCGCCCCTTCCGCCCGCCCGCTAAGGTCACGCCGCGACGTCCGGCCCTCCGCCGCTTCTGCCTGGCCCCGCCCCTCCCGCAGAGGCCCCGCCCACTCCTCCCCTCCACCTCCTCCCGCCGGCTCCTTCCGCCCGCGCAGGCGCGCCTCGCAGCCGCGGGGGCCGACGGGAGCTCGGTGGGGCCCCCGAGCCGGCCCATTCGCGGCGCGGGGGTGCGCGGCTGTCTTTGCGTCCCCCACGGCACCTCGTATCCTCGCGAAGGGGCCGGCCGCGGCGTCCGCGGCCTCCCGCGCGCCTGCCTCGGCGTCCGCGCGCTCGCAGCCGCGAGCCGAGTTGCAGCGGGCGGGCCGGACGGGACGCACAGACGCGCGCCCCCCCCGCCTTAGGCCGCGATGGTTCGGCCCTCGGGGCGCGCGGCTCCCGCGCTCGGGGCTCGGCCGGGGAGGCCCCGACTTGGCGTCCGGGCCGGGCGGGCCGGGCCGGGCCGGGGGGCCGCCGCCAGCATGTCGCCAGCGGCGCCCGACGCGCCCGCCGAGATGTTCCGCGACGTCAAGTTCTACGTGGTGGGCGACGTGGACCCGCAGGTGCGACGCCGGGCTCCCGGGCCCAGCGCCCGGGGAGGCCCTGCCCGCCCCGACTCGCAGGACCCGGCCCGGGAAGAGGCCAGAGCGCCGCTCAACTGTCATTCATGCATGCCCGGGCTTCCCGGGGCAGCGTCCCCGGCGCGCCCAGAGCTGCCCCTCGCCCCCGAGGACATGTGGCCGGCCACTCCGGGGCCTTGGGACCTCCAGCTCTCAGCAATGTCCAGGAGGCTCCGCTGGGGCCAGGAGTGAACTCAAACAGCACGGAGGAGCAGTGGTCACCTTCAGGCGGCGGGGCCTAGTGCTGACCCTGCTCCTCTGCCCCTGGCTGCTCTCTGCGTCTCCCCTGACCACCCTGCCCCTGGTCCTTGGCCCTTCAGCTTCTCATCCAGCCACACTCAGCTTGCCACAGCCCAGCGGCTGCATTCCGACTCTATTCCCCTCCTGCTCACTACCCCCAACTCTTGGCTGGCCCTGGGCATGTATGTGCCCAGGACCTTCTCGCCCTTCTTGCAACCAACCACTGTGCCAGCCTCCTCCCGCAGTGGGTGGCCCCAGGTTCCAGCCCGACTACCCTGAGCCTTGCCCAAAGGCATTTCTGCCCTTTTGGGGGCTGTGTGGCTGAAGTGCTCACTTTTGGCTCTGCTGTCCCCCCCTCCAGGTCCTGCAGCTCCTGAAAGCGGGGAAGGCCAAGGAGGTGTCCTACAACGCTCTGGCCTCGCACATCATCTCTGAAGACGGGGACAACCCCGAGGTTGGCGAGGCACGGGAGGTCTTTGACTTGCCTGTGGTGAAGGTGCGTGGACTGGAGCAGGGGTCTGCTACCGGGGGCCCGTTTTCCACCTGTTCTTTAGTGCAGAGATTGCTAGAGATCAGTGTCCCCAGATTGGAGTTTCTTGGTAAGGCTTCGAGTGTGCCCTCATCTCCTTTTCGGTTTTGTGTCTACACTCAGCCATGCTCTGGGCTTACTCCTAGCACGGCTCAGGGGGATCATATGATCATATAGGATACTGGGGATCAAACCGCATGCAAAGGATCGGCTGCATGCAAAGACAGCCGTCCCTGCTATATACTTTCCCGCCCCAATGTGGAAATAATTTCTTTTTATTTTTAAAGCCTTTTCTTTATTAAAAGATTGTTTTCTGGGCCACACCTGGCTATGCTTAGGGCTTACACCTGACTCTGTGGACTCTGTGCTCAGAAATGGCTCCTGGCAAGCTTGGGGGACCATGTGGGACGTTAGGAATCAAACTGGGTCCATTCCGGGTCAGCTGCTTTTTTGCAAGGCAAAATGCTCCACTGCTGTGCTAACACTCCGGCCTCTGTGGGAATAATTTCTAAGAAATACAAGTTCTTGGGGCCGGAGCAATAGCACAGCAGTGGTGTGTTTGCCTTGTCTGACCTGGGTCCTACTCGGGTTCAATTCCCAGCATCCCATATGGTCCTCTTGAGCCTGCCAGGAACGATTTCTGAGCACAGAGCCACAAGTAACCCCTGAGCGCCACTGGGTGTGGCAAGTACTTGCTGAAGGCCCTGATCAATTTGAGTTGGGGGTTCTTTTTCCTTGGGAACACACCCAGCCCTGCAGGGAGGACTGCCCCCTAAGGCATTGTGTGCTCAGTGCTCCCGACTAGCCCAAGCTTAGAGAGTGGCTTTCGGGGTTTTGTGAGAAGACCAGATGCTCAGAAATGGCAACTCTGAGCTTCCCCAAAACATTCCAACTGCCGCTCACTTCAGGAGCCCATAGGCTCTGGAGTGCTGAAGTAGTTCTAGTGCTGTCTTGTGGAGGAGACAAACTGCCTTTACATTTTTCTTTTGCAGCCTTCTTGGGTAACGCTGTCTGTCCAGTGTGGAGCGCTTCTGCCGTATCCTTCGTGGGAAAGAAGGAGCCGGGTCTAAAGAGCGTGGCCGCAGGGTCTCGCTGGGCCTGGCTGGGCTGAGAGGAGTGGGCAAGGTGGCTGTTTGTTGGCTCCTGCCTGCCCTCCCTGTGCCTGCCGCATGCTCGAGTAGGGCTCAGGGCCACGTCCTACATCCCTTGGTCTCTGGCAGGTGTCTCCAGACTTAGGCTTTTCTGTTCTTCGGAACTAGTACTGGCCAAACTGAGTTCAAGGCCTGATGGGTTTGGAGAGGTGGTGCTATTGTGGGCTCCCTCTTGTCGGAGCACAGCTCTGTGATGCAACACAGCCCCGACACCTCGCTGCTTGGGCAGTAACTGGTGTGATTCCCAAAAGGCCTCTCCTCCAGCAGGTGCACTTGACTGAGGCGCTGTTCTTTCTATCATTTGTGCTGTGTGTATTCCTGACTATTTAGGTGTGTGTAGTCACATGCTTTCTACTGCAGTCACACAGATGCTGCCCGTTTTCTGCTGATCTGGGAGCATGTGGGTTTGATTGGCCTGAGGGAAACCCACTGGTTCTCAGCCCCTCCTGCAGCCCCTTCTCAGGGTCAGAGGAACAGGAAGTGCAGGGTAGAGCAGGCCAGGCGAATATCACTGCATGGAACCTTAACGACCCAACAGAGCGAGCGGCTTCTCTCCTGAGTCGGGCCAGGTGTTCTCTGGAGTTGCTGCCTGCCTCTCTCAGGTGAGCTTGGTCGCCTTGTGGAGTGGGAGGCTCAGTAACATCCTCGTGAAGGCCTGCCTGGAGAGAGCAAGGTGTCTGTTGAGGCATGGCTGGCTGCTAGAGAGCCAGGAGGGAGTCCACACGGATCGACGGGTGTGGGGGCCTGCCTACACCCCCACACTTGGGCCTGGAGGCGGCCTCAGACTGAGGGAGCCAAAGGGCTGACGGTAAAGGGCCCCTGTCCCCTCCTCCCTGCAGCCTTGTCCACCCAGCGCCTCTAGGGTGTCCTGAGACACGTTTGTCAGGAAAGTTTGATGTGTGGGATCTTGGGCCACACTAGTGATGCTCAGGGCTCGCTCCTGGAGGGATCTGGGGACTATGTGGGATATTGTGGATTGAACAATCTGGGTTAGCTGTGTGCAAGGCCAAATGCCTGCCTGCTGTACCATTTCTCCAGTCCCAGAAAAGTTTCCAAGATGAAAAGACATTTTTTTCCTTGTTTTTTTTTTTTTTTTTTTTTTTTTTTTTTTTAGGCCACACCCAGCAGTGCTCAGGGATTCACCAGGGCCTGGCTGGCTCTGCACTCAGGGATCACTTCTGGTTGACTCGGGGGTCCGTGGGAATCAAACACCCACTCAAGCCCTAAAATATTTTATTACTCCCTTTACTCCTTATGTATGATCACAGTGTACTCTGGCTAAAATGGGACTTTTGCCCTTAGTTCTATTTATGTTAATGGGGTTTTCGGTTCAGAAGTGCAGGGGCTCTGTGAAGGGTCAGAGTTGAGGAAGGGTAAGAAAGGAGAGTGCTGAGTCCCTCAGGAGCGCCAATATGACGCGAGTGTGAGCCAGTGGGCACCAGGGAGGGCCTGGGTTCGGAGTAGTTTGTACTTCCTGCGTGGAGGAAGAGGGGAGAGAGTCGGAGGGCTGGCAGGACAAGGGGGAGGGGACTTGGAGAAGTGGCCGTGGGATCCTGCTTGCAGGATCTCCTGTGCAGCAGCAGTCACCAGGTTCAAATGGGCTGTAGTGTGAAGAAACCGGGACCCTAGATGTCCCAGCAGTTGGGAATGCGTTTGGGAAGAGACAGCACTGTGGGTGCTGCAGACTCAGGCAGGGGCCGGGTCCTATAGGAGCTGGGCAGAGGGCCCTGGGTGGAGATCAGAGAAGGGGCCTGAGCAAGAGTCTGGAGCCTGCATGAGGGGTGGTGAGCTCCGCCTGGCCCAGACTCCATTCTGGAAGTGCTGGGCTAGGGCGCTGGGGTCGGGACACATGTTTGGAAAGATGATCCCAGTAGAGGAAGCCACTTCCCGCCTTGCCAGGGGTGGACAGACTGCTGCTGTGTGTGGGGCCCGTATGGGGCTCGGATGCTGTTTCTGTCCCTGGAGGCTCTTCCTGGCGACACGGGTGGCAGGTGGGGCATGCGCCGCTCTCCCCTCCCTCGTTCCAGGCGAAAGTGCTCAGCGCAGGGTGTCTGTGCGTCTGCACTCGGTGGCCGGCTGGGAGTGGCGTCCAGACCGCTGTTGTGGCCGCAACGGAGCCCGGGCTGTAGTAAGCGGCGACGGCCGAGGCGCGTCTGCCCTCCCGCGGATCTTCCGTGACCGCGCTGACTTGTGGAGGAAGTCGAGGAAGCGAGCAGCGAGCGCCGAGCCGTCCTGCCTGCCGTGTGCTGACCGCTGCTTCCTCCCAGGTGTCGGCTGAGGACAGAAGTGCCCTGTGGGCTTTGCTCACCTTCTACGGGGGGGCCTGTCAACTGGCGCTCACCAAGAGATGCACGCACCTGGTGGTCCCGGAACCCAAGGGGGTGAGTGAGGGGTTGGGCTGTCTGCCGTCTGTCCTGCACAAGATTGGACACGGTCACCCTTTCTCAGTTGCCGGTCAGGGTTACTCCTGGCTCTGCACCTGGTGGAGCTCAGTAGATTTTTGGGGGGCGCTGGGACTGACCCCCTTTATGTCACTGTTGACTACCAAGTGAGGGCCAAAAAAATCTTCCCACCTTGCTTGGGGCATCTTCCAATTAGTGCTTGAGAGACTTGGGGTCCCAGACTTGTGGCCAGTCCTGCGCTGGAGATCAGATGGATGGGCAGCACCTACCCTGCGCTGCTCACCCACCTCTAGCAAGTGGACGGGTGTGTGTGGAACGTAGTGGGCTCGCCCTGCTGCTACTGCCCTGGCTCTGCCACCCTCCGCCCTCCTCCTCTTTAGCCAAAGAGTCTTGTCAACTGTCCCCAAGCGGCCAGCTGCAGTGGGGGACAGCCGGCTACTGGCCTTAGCCCCCACTCTGGCTGCTTGTCTGCAGTCCAGGTGCACGGCCATGAGGGGATTGTTGTGTTCGGCACCTGCCCCCCAGAAGGAGCCCAGCTTTCCCCCTGCCCTTCCTTGTCTGTCCTGGGCTTGGGCCTGGAAGCTGTGGAGGCCAAGGGAGCTTGGTGCCTGCCTGTGGTCCCCTCACAGGAGAAGTACGAGTGCGCCCTGAGGAGGGCGAGTGTGAAGGTCGTCACCCCCGACTGGGTCCTGGACTGCGTGTCTGAGAAATCCAGGAAGGACGAAGCTTCCTACCACCCCCGTCTCATCGTTTACGAGGAGGAGGAGGAGGAGGAGGAAGACGACGAAGAAGAAGAGGAGGAGGAGGAGGCAGAGAACGACGGTAGCACGGATGAGAAGTCGAGCGCAGTCAGCTCTCGGGAAGGGTCCCCAGCCAGTGGCAGGCACTTCTCCCCACCAGGGCCCCCCAAGAAGGGGCAGGAGAAGGAGGAGCTGATGTTCGATGACTCCTCAGACTCATCCCCTGAGAAGCAGGAGCGGAACCTGAACTGGACACCGGCCGAAATCCCACAGGTGGCCACCGCCAAGCGCCGGCTGGTCCCGGGGAAGGAGCCAGGGCTCATCAACCTGTGTGCCAATGTGCCGCCTGTGCCCGGGGGTGCCCTGCCCCCGGATGGCCGACCCGGCCTGCTGGCTCCAGGACAGGCGCTGCAAGGTGCCGAGCGCCCCGACCTAATATCCTCGTGGAGCCCCACAGCACGCACCCTGCGCAACATCACCAACAGCACCGAAGTACAGCCCGGCGGCCGGCCGCCCAATGTGGCGCAGGTGAGCTGCTTGGCCTGGGCACGGGGACCCTGGTGCATCTGGGAGAGCATAGCTGCCTCACACAGACATGCCAGGAACAGGAAGGTGAAGGTGGGGTGTGGGGCCGAAGTACAGCAGCCTTGGGCAGAGACCTGGGTGGGAAAGGGAGCTAGTGTGAATAGGGACAGGGACAGTGGGAGGTGGGCACAGAACCTTCTGGACAGGCTAATGGTGCTGTAGGGGGTGGGGATCCCGCTGAAACTGGTCTAGACAGGTAGGGGGGCGGGGAGGTGAGGTCAGGGTAGAGCTAGTTTTCTGTGCAGGTGCCAAAAAGATGGGATGGGGGGACCCACTCTGTTCCCTGTGGGTGCTGCCGTAGTTTGGACCTAGACCCGTGGGCTGAGCTGTCCCAAAGATTTGGTGCTGCCAGCGCTGGCCCTTAGCCGCTGGGCCAAGCCTGAGCGTCCCCGTCTTGTTTCCCAGATCTTGCAGTCCCTTTCGGCACCGACCAAGAGTGTGGAGCAGCAGCTGGGCCACGGCCAGCCCGGCCATGGGGGTGCCAATGCCCTGCTCTTCGGCCCAGCCAAGGGAGCCCCCGAGCCCCACCTGCCTCCGCCGCCACCGCCTGTGTTGCACCTGCCCCCCCAGCAGCTCTTGCAGCCACCCTTCGCCCCGCCACAGGCCCACACCTTCTCTGCACAGCTGCCGCAGGCCCACACCTTCCCTCCGCAGCCGCTGCATCGGCCCCTGCAGCAGCACCAACTGCAACACCAGCTGCAGCTGCAGCAGCTACAGCAGCAGCAGCAGCATCAGCATCTCCGCCTGCACACACCACAGACGCACCTGCAGGCGCACCCTCAGACACATCCACCGCTACCTGCTGTGCCTGGCCCACAGCCCCTGAGCCAGCCCTCGCCGGCCCTGCCGCCCCAGCCACTGGTCCCGCACCAGGCCCAGCCACACCAGCTCTTTGGCCACGACCCAGCCGTGGAGAGTGAGTGTCACGGGATCCTGCGGCAGACACATGTTCTCTCCTCTTCTCTTCTCTCCTCCCTCCCCCTCCCTTCCCTTGCCTTCCCCTCTTCTCCCGCTGTTCTGGGACTTTGTGGTGCCACACTCAGGCACGAGGCCATCCCTGCCTCATATCAGCACAATGTCTGACTGTCCCGGGAAGGCCCGGCAGGCGGTTCCTAGGCTCACAGCACTGGGCGATGGGTAGGGTGCGGGGGGAAGCAAGGTGCAGATGCTCAATCCCGACTCCTCCTGACCCCAGTTCCAGAGGGTGGTTTCCTGCTGGGCTGCGTGTTCGCCATTGCAGATTATCACGAGCAGATGTCAGATAAGCAGCTCCTGGCCACCTGGAAAAAGGTGAGGGCACCCAGGGGTGGCACAGGGAGTGGGTGAGTCAGCGAGTGAGTGAGAGGGTGTGTGTGTGTGTGTGTGTGTGTGTGTGTGTATGGGTATATGCGTATATGCGTGAATTGGTACATGGGACTGAGTGTAGGCATATGAGTGTGTGTGTGTGTGTGTGTGTGTGTGTGTGTGTGTGTGTGTGAATTGGTACATGGGACTGAGTGTAGGCATATGAGTATGGGTATAAGTGTATGGGTGTGAGTGTGGGGCTAGGTACCTATGAGAGAGAGAGTGTGCGAGTGTAGCCTTCCAGCATCGTTTCTCTACACGTGCTTGCACTGTCCCCTGGCAGATAATCCAGGCGCACGGTGGCATGGTGGACCCTGCCTTCTCCAGTCGCTGCACTCACCTGTTGTGTGAGAGCCAAGTCAGCAGCACCTATGCCCAGGTAAGTGGGCCCAGGGAGACGCAGTGCCTCCACCCCTGCTCTGCGGGCTGGAGTTCCTGTCTTATGGGTATGCGTCCCGTGTATCCCTTTGTGTGGGGACAGGACGGCCCTTCTGTCCATCGGCAGCCCCCGCTTTGCTTCTGGGGCAGGGGCCAGGCCTGGCCCTAGGCTGACCCCAGGCCGACCCCTCTTGCCACCGCAGGCCATCCGGGAGCGCAAGCGCTGTGTCACAGCTCACTGGCTCAACAGCGTGCTCAAGAGGAGGAGGATGGTGCCGCCCCACCGAACCCTGCACTTCCCTGTGGCCTTCCCGCCCGGGGGCAAGCCCTGTGCCCAGCATGTGAGTGCCACCACCCAGCACACCGGCAGCCCACAGCCGGGCTGACATCTTGGGGGGACATCACCACCCGCCTCCTGACCACTGCCCTCCCTGCAGATCATCTCAGTGACGGGCTTTGTGGACAGTGACAGAGACGAGCTGAAGCTCATGGCTTACCTGGCAGGTGCCAAGTACACGGGCTACCTGTGCCGCAGCAACACTGTTCTCATCTGCAAGGAGTGAGTGGGCGCAGGGCCCCGTGTTTCTGGAGGGGGGGAGAGGCCCGTGGCAGCACCAAGATGGTGTGATGGGGTCCACTGGGGGGGAAGGCAGAGGCGGGGGCGGCCGGTGCTCAGTGAGGCAGGACCCTGAATGCCATGTGCCCACAGACCAGTTGGCCTGAAGTACGAAAAGGCGCGGGAGTGGCGCATCCCGTGCGTGAACGTGCAGTGGCTCAGTGACATCCTGCTGGGGAACCTTGAGGCGCTACGGCAGGCCCAGTGCAGCCGCTACTCGGTTTTCAACCTGCCTGACCCCTTCGCACCTGCGCCACCACTGGTCTTCAGCCTGTTGGGTGAGCTGAGCGCCTGGCCCAGTCCTCCTGCCCAGAAATGCCCAGGCTGATTGTGCCGTGCCCAGGAATGGGGCTTCTGATGGGCCCACATTAGAACTTTGGCGCCAATGGCTGCTTCTCTCCCCAGATGCTTGGCGGGTTCCGGTCAAGGTGTCGGCGGAGTTGCTGATGGTACGTTCCTGACCTGCCTGCCTCTGGTGTCTCAGGCTGTGTCCTATGGTGGACCTCCTTGGGTACAGAAGGGACATGGTTGTGCAGGGAAGTCTGTGACAGGGCTGAGTCCCTCAGTTGACTGTCCTGTGGTTTCGGATGGGCTGACGGACGGTTTACCTCTGCAGCCGGCCAACAGCTCTTACCTCAGCTCTGTGCTGTGTGAGGGCGGGGGCTGTTTCTCCTGGGGCATCCTTGGATGCCACCGGCCCTGACACTGACCATACTCCTATCTCCCCAGGGCCTGAGACCCTTCCCGAAGCTGAAACAGAACGAAGTGACAGCTGTCCAGCCCTCGTCCAAGAGAGCCAGGTGCAGGGCTGGGCATCATTGCTTCTTGCTGTGGAGAGGGCTGGGCTGGGATTTTCTTCCAGCTAGAGCCAGAGTTTAGCTGACCAGAGTATGCTGGCATGCCCGCCGCTGACCTGGGTTTGACCTCCGCCACTTCATAGGGTCCCCCAAGCACTCCCAGGAGTGACTCCAGAGTGCAAGCTCGAGTCAGCCCTGAGTACTGCAAGGTGTGGACTGACCGACTTCCCCCATTCTCTTCTAGATAACACTGCTCTCCCCCACTCCCGGGTAGGGCCAGGAAGCTGAACTGGGATCCCCACTGGATGCTGCCATCCACCCACCCCTCCTGGCCTTGCAGGGCCCAGAAAGCTCTCTACTGTGCTCCCCTGACCCCGTGTGCCTTTGATTCCCATCTGGCTACCCTTTCTTTTTTATTTTTTATTTTTTATTTTTTTTTTAATTTTGGGCCATGTCTGGCAATATGCAGGGATTATTCCTGGCTCTGGACTCAGAAATCATTCCTGATAGTTCTGGAGTATCTTTGTGTGTGTGTGTGTGTGTGTGTGTGTGTGTGTGTGTGTGTGTGTGTTTTGGGTCACACCCGGCAGTGCTCAGGGGTTACTCCTGGCTCCATGCTCAGAAATTGCTCCTTGCAGGCACGGGGGACCATATGGGATGCCGGGATTTGAACCAATGACCTTCTGCATGAAAGGAAAATGCCTTTCCTCCATGCTATCTCTCCAGCCCCTGGCCACCCTTTCTGGAGACAGATGTACTCATGGATCCTAACGCGGGGGTGTTGCGCATTCAGACCCTGGTGCTGATGCCAGGCCTTCCCTGGCACCCTGCTGTGTCAGATCTAGAGCCTGGTCAGGTGAAGCAGAGTGGTTCTTCAGCTCTGGCCAGGAGGCCTGGCCCTTGGCAGGCAGCTAGAGGGGGTCTGGGGGCTATCATTGTTGATGCCACTACTGCTGCCCTTAGGGCTTAGCTCTCCCGGGACACTGTTGGCAGTACAGGAGGACAGGGGACCCCACGTTGCTGCTGTCCAGAATCGGGCCCTGCCCATGTTTGAACGTGTGCTTCCTTTTGCAGGATTGAGGACATCCCGCCTCCCACTAAGAAGCTCACCCCAGAACTCACACCCTTCGTGCTGTTCACCGGCTTTGAGCCTGTCCAAGTACAGCAGTATGTCAAGGTGACATGTCACACTTTGCTTGGGATGCAGATCCCCGCCATGTGTTTGAGAGTGTGTGTGTGTGTGTGTGTGTGTGTGTGTGTGTGCAGGGATGCATGGACCTGTGTGCACCGTCTTGGCCACACCCACACGGCATTCATGTCCTTGTGAACATCCCCTGCTGTGCTGGGCCTTCCGACTGGCTGATGGTCTCCTGGGATCAATAAGGGGACCAGGGTGCAGGTTGCCTAGCCTACCCTCCGATTGGAGCCGGGCAGCCCGTGGATGGGCTGTGTGCATGGCGGGAGCCCGGGGCAGTGCCGCACAGTGTGGCCGGTCTGGTCTGCTGTTGCTGTGCCAGGGCTTCCTGGGATCCTGTTCATGTGCTCTCCTCTCCATGTCCTCCACAGAAGCTCTACATCCTGGGGGGCGAGGTGGCTGAGTCTGTGCAGAAGTGCACCCACCTCATTGCCAGCAAAGTGACGCGCACTGTCAAGTTCCTGACTGCAGTCTCGGTGGTTCGGCACATCGTGACACCAGAGTGGCTTGAGGAGGGCTTCAAGTGCCAGAAGTTTATCGGTGAGGAGTTCCCTCAGAGCTGCTGCTACTTGCTATGGAGGGGCCCAGAAACCCTAGACCAGGGCTAGAAGGTTCTTGGAAGAACCAGGAGCTCATGGGTGCCCTACCCTTCCTTGCACACCCCTCCTGGGCTATTGTAATTTGGGTTTTGGGACACAGCTGTTGGTGCTCTGAGCTTCCTCCTGGTTCTTTCCAGGGCTAATCCTAGGGGCCTCGGGGCTTCCTCCTAGATCTTTCCTGGGAGTGAGGATGGGTCAGTGGGTGCAGGGATGGGCTCCTGATCCTCACCCTTCCCCTCCCCTCCCCCCAGATGAGCAGAGCTATCTTCTCCGAGATGCTGAGGCTGAGGTGCTCTTCTCCTTCAGCCTGGAGGAATCGCTGAAGAGGGCGCGCATGGCCCCCCTCTTCAAGGTAGGCTTGCCGGGGCCCCTGGGCTGACCCTCCTTGCCCACAGTTGCCCTGGAGCAAGACCACCACGAGGCATCTTCTGTCTAGGGCCCAGAGCAATGGTGTAGTGGAGGGTGCTTGCCTTGCATACAGTGGATTTGACCCCCAGCATCCCATAGGGTTCCCTGAGCACCACCTGGAGAGCTCCTGCATGCAGAGCCAGGAGTAGGCTCAGTGGGGTGTGGGCCAAGTTCTCCATCCCATCCCCTCAGGAAATGTTTTTCTGAACTGTGTAAAGAGGCTGAGACACGTGCTGGCTGGGAAATGATGCTCGCTGTAGAGTTGGCCTCAATTTTCCAGGTTTTCCACTGATAAGTTTCACTTGCCGTTAGCAGAAGACTATTAGCTAAAGCTCACATCACAGTGGTGTCTTGCTGAAGCCCAGATTAATGACATAGGGAGGAAAAGAAAAGATTGGCTGGGTGTATGGCCGAGTGGTGAGCAGCTGCCTTGCATCCTGGTGCTGCAGAAAGAATGAGGGAAGGAACAAGAGGAACAGAGATGTACAGACCAGTGTCTGCCTTCCAGAAGAATGAGGGTAGAAAGGAGAGGAGAGAGGAACAGAGATGTGTAGACTGGGGCTCACCCTCGGAACACTGCTGGTCAGGCCTCCTGGGGCACAGACGCCAGTTGCTTCTCACCCACTGGGGCCCTATTCACCCACCTCCTGTCTCGCTGCAGGCCAAGTACTTCTACATCACACCGGGCATCTGCCCAAGTCTGTCCACCATGAAGGCCATCGTGGAGTGTGCGGGCGGCAAGGTCCTGCCCCGGCAGCCGTCCTTCCGCAAGCTGGTGGAGCACAAGCACAACAAGGTGCGTGATGGCGGGGTTGGGGTGGGGAGCAGGGAGCGTGGAGGCCTGACCGGAGCCCGGTGGGAGACTGATTGAGCACGGCCCATAATGTTGCAGAGCCTATCCGAGATCATCGTCATCTCCTGCGAGAATGACCTCCACCTGTGCCGAGAGTACTTTGCTCGAGGAATAGGTATGGCGAGGTCTGCCTTCCCTGCGTGTGTCCTGCCCTGCCCTGCCCTCCCCTCCCCTCGGCCCCTGCCCACCTGTGGAATCAAATAATTAACGATGGTGCTGGATGGCGATGGATGGAGGCCTTTGTGCTTAGGCCCCAGCCATGTGGCTTCATCCCCCATCCAGCCGGCGGGTCCCAGGCCCAGGTGAAAGGCGAAATCACTCACTCACAGGCAGGCCTTAGGAAGCATCATCTTTATTCATGCCCTGACCACCACAGGTGTGTGGCCTATCTCATAACCTTTCAAGCATTCGGCCATTCTTAGCCCTGCATCTTATAATTCAGCCATCTTCCTGAGAGCCCCTCATCCCCAGGCTCCAGGGTTTATCTACCTATTCCAAGACCCCTCCCAGGAATGGGCCGGGTCTTGCAGGTAAGGTCACACCTAATATCCGGTTCCCAAGACCCCTCCCAGAAATGGGTGGGTCTCAGATAGGAACACCTAAATCCAGGGTGGAGTAACCACCTGCATCTTTGTCTTAGTCATTTTCTTTATAATTTAAATGTGTTTTGTTGTCATTCATAGTTAATATTTTCAATTGCAAAATGTTTTACTGTGTATTTTAATGTACTTAGCCTGTTTTTAAAATGTATGCTATGCATTTATGCTGTAGTACTTGTGTGTAGGAAAGGTTATAGGAACAGAAAGTTCCCCCAATATAGTTTAAAAGTATAGGAACGTGAAAGTTCCGGAATAGTGCTTGGTGAAAAAGCATTAAGAGAATTTTAAGTTACAGGTGTAAAGTATATTTTGCAAAAATAATATGTTTTTGAAAAGGGCTGGTATGTTAATTTTCACTCTATTACGTTGGTGCATGAAAATATTAACCCACCTTTGGCTAAAGGTGGAGTCAGAATTACAAAAGGGTCTTTATAATTCAGAAAAGGGGGAAATGTTGGTGTGAGACCCTGGATTTGGTGTAGATAGCTAAGACCCACCCATTTCTGGGAGGGGTCTTGGGAACCGGATATTAGGTGTGACCTTACCTGCAAGACCCGGCCCATTCCTGGGAGGGGTCTTGGAAAAGTTAGATAAGCCTTGGACCGAGGGAATTCGGCCCTGTCGGCCCTGCTGAGCTCGCTGGCTTTGGGGTCTCTGTTTCTGGTCTTGAACCAGGATGGAGGCCAAAGGGAAGATGGCTCAAAGGGTTAAGACGCAGGGTAGCCTAGAATGGCTGAATGCTTAAAAGGTTATGAGATAGGCCACACACATGTGGTGAATAGGGCATGAATAAAGTTAATGCTTCCTGAAGCCCACCTGTGAGTGAGTGATTTTGCCTTTCACCTGGGCCTGGGACCCGCCGGCTGAATGGGGTTGCAGAGCCACGTGGCCTGGGGTGGCAGAGAGAAATCCTTTACCATTCATCGCCATCCAGCCCCATCGTTAATTATTTGATTCTACACCCACCCTGTGCTTGTCTTCCAGATGTGCACAATGCTGAGTTCGTGCTCACAGGGGTGCTCACGCAGACACTGGACTATGACTCATATCCTTTGGACATGGGGGATTCTGGGATAGGGGAACTCTGGTCTATGGCCTGCCAGTGCCATGTTCACTTACTTAGGACTTGGGGGATCATACTTGGGGGGGACTCAAGACTGCTCCTGGCTCTGCCAGTGGTTCCCTCCTGGCAGGCTCTGTGTTCCTTGTGGGAGGCTGGGGATGGAGCTGTGTGTGGCTCTGTACAAAGCGACTGCCCTTCACCGTCTCTCCAGCCTGGGGTGTTTTCTGCTTCTGCCAGTTGTGGTGGGGAAACTGTCGTTTATTCCCACAGTTGCTTGGAACCGCTTGAGGACTTGCTAGAGTGTTCCTCTCAGTTCCCTCAGACTCACTCAATAGGAAGCTGCACCAGAGTGCTCTCGTGAGCATTACTCCTGGACCGGGAGCACGGTGGCTGCAGTTAGGGCAGTGGGGTTGACGTTACGGTATGGTGAGGACCGTGACTGTGGTTATGCTCGTGGTTAGGGCAGGGTTTGTGGTGTGGTGTGGTGTGGTTAGGGCGGTGGTTATGGTCAGTCAGGCAGCGATCACGGCGGGTCGGGCTTCTGTGGTCGTCCTGCTTTGCTGTCCCTCTCTGAGCCCCGCAGTCTCTGCTGAGCACTGCTTTGCTTGCGTGGGTCAGGCAGTGGGGGGGCACTTGACCACTTGCTTGACTCGCTTGTTGCCCTCTGTGCATGCGGGGACTGCCCTGAACTTTGTTTTCCTCAACGAGCCCACATATAAATTCCACTGACTGGAGGACCTGCGCGGGTGGCCCCGAGCCTGCGCAGCCTTGTTTTCCTGCACTGTCTCAGACAATGAGCCTGGAAGCAGGAGAACAGATCTATTAATTAAATCGGCTGCATCTGAAGAGGTGTGATTTTTACCTGAGGAACATAAATTATGTTTTGTATGATAGGACTGGACGAGCCCACGTTCAGTTTGATTCATTTTGCCGGGTTTTTCAATGTTTTCATGACACTGTTAAAGGAACTTCAGCTACAGATAAAATGTGTAAATAAAAGCCTGATATCTCTATAAATTATGGATGTGAAAATTTGGAACATTTTGTACTTTATTTTGATTTCTTAAAAGTTTTTTTTATATTGTTATCTTGCGCACATTTGAAATAAATGTACTTTTTGCACTTAGAATTGAATAATCCTGTTATTCCACGTTTGGGGCATATTGTATATGATTTGCATCAAACTATGGATCATAGTGTGTGTGTGTAAATAAATCCCCATATTGTGAATTCACGACACACTCGTATTCCACCCAGGCAGACTAGTCTGAAGAAGCAGGGTAGCAGTGAAGAATTAATAAATCAGTCAGGAAAGAATCGTGCAGTAAGTTTGCTTTTTGCCTCATGGTCTCCTCGGCTCCAACAGCCAAACTGATTTTTGCATTCTCTCAGAAGAAAATCCACTGGGGCAGGGCAGGGTAGAGTGGCCCAGGTGGGCTTTTACATATCAAAGGAGACGCTTAAAAGGGAAGGGAAGATGGGGGATGACTTTGTTTTAGGTCAATAGCTGGGTGTCATCTTTTTTTTTTTTTTTTTTTTTTTTTTTTGGGTGTCATCTTACAATTCCACTCTCTGTTCAAAACAAAACAAAAATAGAGAAAGGCAAGGCTACCAGAGGTGGGAACCTCTGATCAGGACTTACAAAAGTGTTATTTTGCATAAGCACAGTAAAAGTTGACTAATGGTATCAAAGTTTAAATTGAATACATCCTCAAAACAATCAGCTTTTTCTATATCTTTGTCTAATACATATCACAATTTCTTTTCAGACTTCTGAACATAAACATTAGAACCTTTCTTGCAGATAAACTTAATTTGAAAATTCTTAAACATTCTTACACAGAGCACTGTAATACAAGTTTCTTTTCCATAAATTTCCCTAAACAAAATCACAGGAATATTTCTGCAGATATATATACATTTTGAAAATAAGTTTGCTAAAATTGACCATGAGTTCTGTAATGAGTATAGTGTCCAATTTTCTTTCTTCTTGACTTTTGTGGACAAAGATACTAGAACATTTTAGAAATAATTTTGAGAATAGGTTGCTACCTAATACAATCAAGAGGGAAACATTCACTAGGAGAGTAATGGTAATATTATAGTAATATTTTAAATATTAAAATTTAATAACGGGTCAGAGAGCATGGAGGTAAGGCGTTTGCCTTGCATGCAAAAGGATGGTGGTTCGAATCCTGGCATCTCAAATGTTCCCCCGAGCCTGCCAAGAGCGATTTCTGAGTGTAGAGCCAGGAGTAACCTCTGAGCGCTGCCAGGGGTGACCCAAAAAACAAAACAAAACAAAAAAAAATTAATAACATTATGCATTTCCCTAGAACTGTGCAAACTAATATTAAACCACTAAAGTTGGATACAAATTTTTCTGTTTGCAGTGGGGCATAGAACAAAATAGCATTAAGATCATTATAGAGGCAGAACACACAGTTTAACCAGCAATCTAATGACTGATGCAAATATGGTTGAGAGATTGATTAGCCTCGAAGAAAGTTGCAGGAGGTTCTGAAAGCAGCTTCTCAGTTGGACTTTGTCTGGACTTGGATCCTCCATCTTCTTTAGTAGGCTTCTGGGGTCTTCTGGGATGGAAGTGCTTTTGGTTCCTGGGATGGAATTTGGGTGAGGGGACCCACTCATCTCCCTACTATTGGTCCCCCTCAAATGAGACTTTCTCTTTGGCTGTTTGGGCAGGCGCCTGGCAAAGCGCAAGCCTCATGCCCCAGTCCCAGGGGGGTGGGAGATGTGGGTCTGGAAACAAATGTTGACACAGGAAATAATCCACACATGATTTTTTTTTTTTTTTGGTCGCACCTCGCGGCATTCAGGTTCCTTCTGGCTCTGCGCTCAGAAATTGCTCCTAGCAGGCTTGGGGGACCATATGGATGCTGGGATTCAAATCACCATCTGTCCTGGATCTGCTGCATGCAAGGCAAATGCCCTACCGCTGTGCTATCTCTCCGGCCCTCTTGATTAAGGAGATAAAACAGCTCCAGGAACTTCCACAGCAAACCTTCCGCTCCTAGCAAGCAGATAACTTGGTCATGGAAAATTGGAAACAGCAAGCATTTCTCCTTGAGACCCATGGGCATTTAGGAACCACCAGTCCAAAAGGTGCTTCCACCCAATGAGTAACAAGCATCGGCAAAGGAGCTGGAGCAGTGGTGCAAGCTGTAGGGTGTTTGCCTTGCACATGGCTAACCTAGGACAGACTGTGGTTCGATCCCCCGACTTCCCATATGGTCCCCAAGCCAGGAGTGATTTCTTTCTTTTTTTGTTTGTTTTTTTGGGCCACACCCATTTGATGCTCAGGGGTTACTCCTGGCTAAGCGCTCAGAAATCGCCCCTGACTTGGGGGGACCATATGGGACGCCGGGGGATGGAACCGCGGTCCTTCCTTGGCTCAGGAAGGACCGCGGTTCCATCCCCCGGCTAGCGCTTGCAAGGCAGGCACCTTACCTTTAGTGCCACCTCACCGGCCCCTCCAGGAGTGATTTCTGAGCGCATAGCCAGGAGTGACCCCTGAGCATCACTGGATGTGGCCCAGAAGGCAAATAAACAAAAACAAAAAACAAAACAAACAAAAAATACCAACCAAGCATCAGCAAAGAAGAAATGTCCTGAATAGAATGGAAACAGATTAATCCAACACCTCATGCTATCCTTAAGCAGATACAAAACAACTTACCGTACTTTTTATTGCTTGTTACGACGTGCATCTCATGATGGTGTCACTAAATCATGTTCTGGGGCGTCTTGAGCTTCTGATTACTGTTTTCACTCACTGCATTTAGTGGGCTTCTGTGTGCCTTGCCCATCTGTTTTGCTGGGCCCTGCTGTGGAAGTTGTACCGTATAGTTGCCCTCGCATGTGTGTGTCTTAAATACATGCGCAGCGTATGTTTTCATGTTTGCACTGTGTACCTGCGAGTATCCCAGCGAGGTTGTTGGAGCTGGTGGCCTTCACTTCGCACTGCTGAGAGCACAAGGAAATGCCTTGGTTGCAGGTGGAGCCTGGCTCATGCGAAACTTGCTTGTGGGATAAGGGGACAAGACACAGGCACTTCCCAGGCTCTACCTGACAGTGTCTCTCCATACTGCTCTGAGCAGAGAGTCTGTCACCTCCAGAGTCTGGCGAGGGGTTCAGGGCTTGGAGACCTCAGTGGCTGAGGACGTATTGCTGAGGTTTGGGGTGAGGGGGTCACTTCTCTGATGGTGTTAAGATAGAAGCTGGCAGGGCCAAGGCATGTGGGAGCTGAGCTGCTGAACAGACCCTTGGGAGTTGGACTGCTGTAGTGGGGCTGTGGGCTGGAGGCCTCTGCGCCCACTCGTGGCCCACACCTGAGTCCTCTCACCTGCTTCCTGCATTCATGGATAGCAGGCCTATGGGTGTGGATGTTTCTGCCCATGTAATATGGTGCATGCACATGTATGGTGCATCTGCATATGTTAATCTATGCGGTGTGCATGTAACAGCACTTAGGGGTGTGCTTATATGTCTGTGTGGTGTGGTTATGTATGGTGTGCTTGTATATGAACATATGTACAGTATATTCAGTGTGCCTATACATATGTATGTGGGCACATGCAGTATGTTCATTCACACAGAACGCTTGTACACACGTGTATCCATTTGTACACATCTGTCCTGTGGTGTCTGCAGGTCACGGTGTTGCTCAGGTTTCTGAGCCTCTGCTCACTGCTGCGCTGGAGAAGGCTGGTGGCTTTGGTTTTGCCATGGCAGAGCTGTCCTCTGACTCGCTCCCGAGGGACCACAAGGGGGATGAGAGCAGAGGAACTCCGGAACAAGGGGTTGCACCTCTGTCAGGCCCCTCTCCGCTCAAGGAGCCGGGATGGGCGCAAAGGGCTATAGGGGGCTACGGATTCAGGTGGAGGCAAAGAACCTGCAATGGGGTTTCATCTGCATGGAGTGTGGGGTGCCACCATGTGGGAACTGGGGGGAACTGCAGCCCAAAGACAGGAGAAGAATGGGCAGTGAAGCAGACAAGTGTGGGCAGGCCAGGGCTTTGAGGCCCATGCTTTGCACAGAGACAGCTGATAGGCTGGGGCCTGCCTGACGTGATTACTTAGCACTGGTGATAGGGCCTATCGCGGTGATGGGGGTCTGACTGTCTGCAGATGAACCTTACCTGTCCCCTCAGGTCACCCACAGGATCTTGTCCCTGTGGAGCACAGCAGCTTCCCCCTTGCCTGGATCTCAGCCCCTTCTGTGTCTCTTGCGTCCAGGCCTGAAGGTGGCTAGGTTTGGAAGTGATATGATCCTATACATTGTTCAATGATGGTGAGGAAGTGGGGGGAAGAACTGACCCCAGACATACATATCTACCAGGCTCCAGGAAGGGCTAGAGCAGTGGTTGTCAAACTACCACTGGAACCCGTGGGCCACGTATTGTATTTGTTCCTGTTTTGTTTCTTCACTTCAAAATAAGATATATGCAGTGTGCATAGGAATTTGTTTGCAGTTTTTGTTTTCACTATAGCCCAGCCCTCCAACGGTCTGAGGGACAATGAACTGGCCCCGTTTTAAAAAATTTGAGGACCACTAGGCTAGAGCACGGGTCACCACAGAGAGGGCAGAAGTCCATGCCGGGGTCTGGGACGCCACATTTCTGGAGTGGTTGGGTCCTTGTTTATGGCCTGCACGGAAGAGCACTGTGCCCTGGTTCTGAAGGTCATGGAGTGCCTCCCGCTGTCTCCAACCCTTTCTTCTCACTACTGCTATAGCGTTTCCACTTTGACCATTCCAGGGGACTGGGATGGAGTGAGGAAAGTGCGTAACCTTCCAGGCCAGACTGGGTCAGGGCTTTTGCAAAGAACCCAGGAAAACCTTTGGAAGCTTCCCTGAGATGGTGGAGTCCCCACTGGTAAAATGATGCTCTATTTCCAGGTGTATCTCCACTTGCCACACTTCCCCTGGATCAGGCCATGGGATCTCCAGTGAGGAAGCAGCTAGAGAGTTGAGAAAGTAGCCAGCCTGGTCTTGGAAGCCAGAAGGAGGAGGCATCATCTTGAAGGATAATTCCACAGTGATAGTTTCTCAGGATGCACAGTGGACTCCCCAGCTTATGTGAGGGCCCAAATCCCAAGCCAGAAGCCACAGTGACAAAGACCCAAAGACCCATCTCATCTGCTGAACCATGCCAAGGGTCCCATAAGGGGCCAACTTGACCCCATCAGGTAGTCAACTAGCGGGTGAAAGAAAGGAAGGGATGAGCAGGAAACGTGAATGGGCTAGAATTGACAGATAACTGTTGGGGCTGGAATTGACAAGTACTGAGTTGGGATTGACAGGCAGTTGGGTTGGAATTGACAGTAAACTGATGGGGCTGACCTGAAGAATTTATGGGTGATAGTCCAGGGGTCCTCAAACTTTTTCAACAGGGCGCCAGTTCACTGTCCCTCAGACCATTGGAGGGTCTGACTCTAGTAAAAACAAAACTTATGAACAAATTCTTTTTTTTTTTTTTTGGTTTTTGGGCCACACCCGGTAACGCTCAGGGGTTACTCCTGGCTATGTGCTCAGAAGTTGCTCCTGGCTTGGGGGACCATATGGGACACCGGGGAATCGAACCGAGGTCCGTTCAAGGCCAGCGCAGGCAAGGCAGGCACCTTACCTTTAGTGCCACCTCCCGGCCCCATGAACGAATTCTTATGCACACTGCATATATCTTATTTTGCAATGAAGAAACAAAACAGATACACATACAATATGTGGCCCGCGGGCCATAGTTTGAGGACCATTGGAAGACTAACAGGTGATTGAGAAACAGCTTTGTTTTAGTGGAGACAGGCCAGTATTCCATACAAGGTGCAGCTGCGAGCAGGCTGGGGCAGCCGTGTGCAAGGCATGTGCCTTCTGGGCTTACGTACAACTGAGAAGAAGAGATTCAGACACCGGATGAGGCTGGCACAAACCTAGGGCAGAGCTGCGGGCTCCAAGAGCCCCAGCTTATCCTGAGAGCACCCAGAGCTCCAGGATTTGTGCTGTCCTCTCGAGCTTTGTGCCTCTGTGTTTTTTAACTCAGGAACATCTGCAAGGGCTCAGATGGGGAAGCAGACGGTGCAGCGTGTTGGGAGAGAGGTTTTATTGATATACTTTTAGTGACTAACAATGGTACCCCCCCAGCATTTTGAAAAGTCTGGAAGGGATCTTCAGGCCACCCCAGGGGGACTGAGCAGTTAGTTACTCTGATGGGTCTTTATACAAACAAGCGTGGGGCCGACAGAGCAAGACGAAAGAAACACAAAGCAGAACAAAATGAAATGAGCAGAACAGCTGCAAGACTGGGCCCAGTGGCAGGTAAAAACCATAGAAAAATACGGATTAATTCAGAAAGGTGGACTAAGAGCACAGCGACAGCAAGACGCATCTGGGCCCTGCTGCGGGGGCTCGGAGCAGCAAGGGGCCAATAGGGATGGGTTCTTGGCAGTCTTTGTGCTCTCAGAACTCTGGGGGTCCGGCACATGTGTAAGGTGCCAACGGCCTCTGCCCCCCCGTGTTCGTGTTTCTAGCTGTCCTGTGTCTGGGGGAGGGCCAGGGATGGCTGAGAGCCCGGGGTCCACGTTCATTCCTGCCTGCAGCCCCCAAGTCGCATGCTATGGCAGGGCCCCCTGCTGTGGGCGGGTTCCCGCACATGGTCCCTCCTCTGTCTGGGCAGAGCTAAGCTGGGCTTCAGGCTGGTGCTTCAGTCCTCTTCGTCTTCTCTGGCTGCTGCCGCTGCAGGGACTTTGTCCTGGACCCGGAAACAGTCCACGAAGAAGCGGGTGAGGGAGTGGTACAGGTGCTGTTTCAGCAGGTCGCTATGGAAGTAATGGCTTTCATCTGGGTAGATCTGCAAGGCAAGGGGTGCGTCAACCCGGGGCCCGGGCAACCAGATGACCCCTCCACTCTTCTGAGCTGCTGATGGCTAAAAGGTTGGCACAGACACAGTCTACACTCTCCTCTGGGGGAGTGTAGGGGACCCCAGAGCCCTGACCCAGCTTAGATTGACCCTGTCCTGGGCCTTGGGGCTCAGGGCAGATGTCACTGCAGTTACCATTATGCTCAGGTGGACAGGGGCTGAAGGGGGCTGAGCTGGCAGCTGGTGATCCTGGGGTGCTGTCCTGTGCCAGCACAGTATGAATATGAAAGACCATCCCTGGTAGAAAATAGGGGGTCTAGAGTCCAAGGCTAGGGTGGCTTGGGGGTACCCGTTGGTCTCCCTTTCACTCGGGCATCTCCAAAAACAGCAACTGTGCAGATCTGCCTTGAGAGACCTCTGCTGCTCTCAGGGTGAGCCTGGCCTCTTTCCTGGGCGAGGGTGGTGGTCCTCCCACTGGCCTGTGCCCTGGCTTGGTCTGCCCCTCGCTGGGGGTCTGCAGACCCAGGGCCATACCTGTAAGCTGTAGTTGGCCTTCCCCTTGATGAGCTGTGTGATTAGCTCCGCCGTGTGCTGGAAGTGGATTTTCTCTGGAAACACAGAACAGAATGAGTGCCTGCCCGCCCTTCCAGGGGCTGCCCCCACCCCAACCTGTGGGAAGACTGTACTGGGCCTTACCATCCGAAGTGGCGTGGATGAGGAGGAACTGCTGCTCATCCAGTCCAGACAAGTGGTGGGACACCTTAGTCACCTGGGCACCGAAGTCGGAGGCAAGCGCCCGGGACAGGCAGTGTGTGGGACAGAGAAGGGGACAGTGAGACCCGGGGCCAGCGATGCGAGGGACAGAGATGGGCAATAAAGCTGGTAAGTATTGCTGGACACTCAGCACTGCAGGGTAGATATGTCCCGTTTGCACCAGGCACACCATCGTGAAGGGTCCCCCAAGTCCCTCAAGAAGAGATGCAGGAGACAAGATCCCCTCTGTCCCTTCAGGCCTGGGTCCTGCAGCAGGCTGCCCTCTAACCTTTGAACCTATAGTACTGCCCTTTGAAATCCTATCATGTGGGGGTCAGTAAAGGTATTCTGGTTTCATTCCCCCAATAAATGGTTCAGGGGCAGGCCAGTCAACCTAGACCAGCTGGAGACCAAAGCTACTGCCTGTGGGACCCCAGTGCCAGAGGTGAGTGATAGGGCAGGGAGAGGGAAAGGATGGGACGAGGAAGATGAGGGGAGAAACAGGAAGGGGAACCATGGGCAGCGTGGACAGGCTAAACTGGGAGAGGCCCACGTACCTCATAGGCTCGGTTGTCAAGTCCAAGGAGACCCAGGTATCGCTCAGAGAAGGCGGAGGCTGCAGAGACAGAAAAAGACTGGCTGTGTGTAGAGTCCAGACTTAGCTTCTCTGAGACTTATGATGGGGTGTGGGGGTGTGGTATGTTGGAGTGGGATATGGGGTGGGTTGTGGGGGGGATGGGGTGTAGAGCATTGGGGTATTTTGGTGTGGACTTGTGAGGTGTGGTATGTAGGGTGTGGGTGTGAGTTGTTTGGGTGTGGGGAGTTGGGGTGGGGTGTTAGGGTGTGGTTTATGTCATGTGGGGTGTTGGGGTGCAGGGTGCAGGGAGTGGATATGGCTGAGCAGATCCCAGCAGATCCCAGCAGAATCCTTCCCACAGGACTCATTCCTGACCTCCAATGTCTTCCCCACACCAGGAGCACCCAAGGCCCTGGAATCAGATTCACAGAGGTGGAGGGAGGAGAGATGACAGGAGCCAAGGTGGAGGATGGGGAGGTGGCAGGGTGATAGAGGGCCAGTGACTATCTCAGCAGCCTGTAAGTACTGTCACTGCTCCCTCCCCCCATCCCAGGTCTGCCTGTGCCCGCCTGCCCTATGTGGGGGTGTGCTAACTGGGGGAGAAAGAAAAGTCTGACCTTGGGTGCCTTCTCAATCTGAGGCACTCGTGTGTGTGTGTGTGTGTGTGTGTGTGTGTGTGTGTGTGTGTGTGTGTGTGTGTGTGAAGCCGTGGTGCTAAGTGGGTGTCAGGTCGGGAGTGAGGGTCCTTGTTGATTTTGGGGGCTGTGGAGAGCTGGGGCTAGGTACAGTCTTGCTTTTCCAGGGTGGAGTTTGGGCTTGCAGCTTGGGCGAGGCAGGGGGGCTGCTGGGACCCCCCCCTTGGAATGCTCGAAGGGCCCCATGACAGCCTGATAGTGTAAAGATGCTTGGGGAAGGGGAGATTGTGGGAGGCTGCATCCCACACAGAGGGGCCACCCAGGGAGCTCTGAGGGCTGTAGCAGGCACTGCCCAGAGACAGCCCCTGACTGGGCCAGCTGCAGGGGGTGGGCAAGTGGCTCTTTCCTGCAAGGGACAATGGCGCAGCTAGCATCCCAACCTCCACAGGTCTAGGGTAAGGCAGGATCACGCAGATGCCTGCAGACCCCTTAGCCCCGGCCCGAGTGACCTCCATCCCCAAGTGACCCCTCCCCGTCCCACGCTGTTCAGCTGCACAGCTACTCACCATAGAGCCTGAAGTCAGTGATGGGGGACAGGGCCGCACCACAGGCAAACATGGGGTGCTGGTTCTCAGCCCTCTCAGAGAGGATGTAAGTGCTTAGGTAACCGCCATAGTCCTGGGGGGTGGGGAGGGAGATGATCGGAGGTAGAGTCAGAATAGCCTGTCATCACCAGGTTTAACATGGCAATGTTAAGCTGGCAGCTTCGCATGAACGTGAATGAATAAGCACAAACTGCAGTGTCCGCAGGTCCCAGGAGAAAGACAAGCTGCCCCACCCCAGGTCCCACGTGCCCCTCGCCAGGGGAACTGGGTCTTGAGGCACCGAGGTGGGCTGACCAGTTTACGGGATGGGGCACACACAGATGCAAGCCGTGAGGCTCACTGTGCTTCCCAATGACACCCCACTTCATGAAGCAGGGGCCCTCCCTAGAGCCCTGGCTTGTACCTGGGCTGGCCTACTCTTCAGGGACCGGAGGGCACAGGCAGACCAAGGCTCCAGGAGGAACCCAGCAGAGCCCACAGCAACCAGACCTCAGGGACTCAGGATATATCTGGCCCCTGGTCTTTGGGAGAAGAACAGGCAGGACAGAGGCAAGGGAGGGTGGGCAGTCCTGAGACAGTGCGAGGCCTGAGGCCAGCAGACCTGAGGGAGTCAGAATGCAGCTCGGCGCACAGACCCGAGACCCTTTCTTGCCTCTCTATCTTAGTTGCAAGCCCACCCTCAAATGGGGCCATGGTGAACCTAGGGAAACTCCTGTAGGGGCCGAGTGCAGCTGCAGTATGGCGTTGCCTAGCCGTGGGCAGTGCAGACAGGGCCCGACTCACCTTTCCAAACACAGCCACACGGGTCTGGTCTATGTACTGCTCATGCAGCATCGTCCTGCAAGACCAAGGAAGAGGTGTCAGGCTCAGGGCTGTGCCAGTCCCTGGCACCTGAGCGGTGCCTCCTAATGGCAGCAAATGTGTGGTGGGCACCAAAGTCAGTGCTGCATTGCTAATGCTGTGATTGAAGGCTGGGGTTTCCTGAGTGCTTGGGCAGGAAGCTAAGCCAGCCACAAAAATGTCTGCAGTCTGGAAAGCTTGTGATTTCCGCCCCCTCCCCACATCTGGCAGTGCTCAGGGCTTACTCCTGGCTCTGCACTCAGGGACCACTGCTGGTGGTCTCCAGGGACTACATTGGGGTTGCCTGGGCTCAAATCCTGGCCAACTGCATGCAAGAAAAACGCCCTACATGTTGCACTATTGCTATAGCCCCCAAGGAAAGCTTCTTTTCTTTTCTTTCTTTTTTTTTTTTTTTTTTTTTTTGGTTTTGGGTTACACCCGGCAGCACTCAGGGGTTCCTCCTGGCTCTATGCACAGAAATCGCTCCTGGCAGGCTCAGGGGACCATATGGGATGCCGGGATTCAAACCACCGACCTTCTGCATGAAAGGCAAACGCCTTACCTCCATGCTATCTCTCCAGCCCTGGAAAGCTTATTTTCATAATCAAGTTGCTCTTGGAAAGCTCTGTGCTTAATAGCAAAATGGATAAAAAGAACAAAAACAAAAACAAACACAAAACCCCAAGAGTTGGAGCCTTGGAGCCCATGGAGTTCCTGCAGTAGATCCTCAGGCCAGTCAGCTGTGCACAGCTTTTAGGTCCAAGCTCTGCTGGGGTCCCTACCTGTGCTAAGGGTCCCATTTAGGGAGATCTCCTGGCCACTAGCCCAGGCTCTGCCCACCCTCGTGGGCTGCAGACTTGCTCCTTCTGCAGGTCTGCTAGGACAATCCCTTGTTCATGCCCCTTGCCCCTCAGCCCTGCTGTTCCCATCCCTGGGGTCCCTTGCCCTCCGCATAGGGACTGGGCTGGCATCTTTCTGGTTCTAGACTCTAACAGAAGTTACATTCTTGCCTCTACTGACAGCAGGGACCAACTACATCTGAATCTCTTGGGTCTTGTCTGTGGGTACCCCATCTATAGATCTCATCTCTATAGGCGCCCCTATCTGTGGACCTCATGTCTATGGACCCTCATCCATGTGCACCCCGTCTCTCTGTACCCATCTCTATGTATACTCTGCACCTCTATCCATCTCCATACACAGCCCTGCCCATCCAATCTGTCCTTTGTCCCCTCTCTCCCATACCACTGCTCCCAGGACTCGCACCCACCACAGGAGAATGGTGATGGTCAGGAGGGAGAAGGTGGCATGTGGAGAGAGCATCCCTGGGTGCAGGCCCCGCTCCTCTGTACTAGGTCAGCCATAGGACCTTGGTGCAGGCCTTGGCAACCACATTTAGGCATTTCCCACATTTAGGCACCTAGGAGCCACCACCCCACAGCACTCTCTCATGCTACCCTTCCCTTCTCTTCCAGTGCTCCCTCCCTTTTCCCAAAACTTTCCCTTCTCCTCTGCCCACTGAGATGGGCCAAGATTATGACCCTGTATTGGAAACTTCGAGACCCGCTTCCCACTAGCCTGGGTGGGGGCATGGGAGTGAGGTCCAGGCAGGCTGTGGCTTCCAAGTGAAGTGGGGAGCACTGAGATCTGTGCAACAACAGGGAGCAGGACCTCAGCCCCACAGCTGTAGCTTTCTTCAGCCCCTCTCACCCCTCCTGTACTTGCCTTGCCTGCCACCCAGTGTCTCTTGGTCATAATGCCCATCGTGGGACAGGCTTGCTGAGGGCTTTGAGCACAGGTGGATAGGGGGCATGGGGTGCCCTGATGTCTCCTCAGCTGTCCCTCTCTTGCTGTCCCTTGTCCTCCAGTTCCCCATCCCTGTCCCCCCCCCCCCCCGTACCCCTCGCAGCCGCCCTTACCGCACAGCCTCTATCTGGTCCTTCCTCTCCAGGGAGCCCAGCTTGTGCTTCACTTCGTGCAGGAGCTTGGTGCCCTGGAAGCCGCTGCCTCGTCCGTCACATTTGACCACCACAGCCCCGTGGCTGCTGACAAGCACCGTCTCCCATGTCACCTCAAACTTCTCAGCCACGCTCTGGCTGCCGGGGGTGCCGTCCCTGCCAAAGACATGGCAAGTTGGGCGCTGCCCTGCCTGGCCTGGGGCCCAAGCTGGGGGAGAGACTGGACTCCCTGATCTTGGCCGTTGCTGCCCCGTGGCCACCCCGTGGCCAAGCCCCCAGTGAAGCACCAGAGGGCTGTGACATTATACCGCATTGATGTGCAGTGAGAGTCACTTGTTATATACTGTGGTGCAAGCATGTTATATGTCAAACGTATGAACATGTGTGCTGTCACAAGGATGCTGTCAAGTGCGTGTATGCTGAACTGTCCTAGATGCCTCCCTGGGTCCAGGTGCCCTGAGGTCTGAGACCAGCATGACTCTGCCCCTTGCAGCTGCACAGAGTAGCTGAGGAGCCCAAGTCTGCAGACAGGGGTGCCTGCAACTCTGCCTTGTTGGTGGGGACGTGAGTGGGTGTGTCAGTGAGGCGGCATCACAGGAAGGGGTCACAGGGGTGCTTGCCATGCTTACGGCCATGGGAAGGCACAAGGGGCCAGTTGCGCCCACTGTGTGTCCTCTCTGGGGGTCACAGACCCTCTCTGGGGTTGGAGGAGACTCCAACACACTTGTCTGCTCTGGGAGCTGCCCTTTCCTCTTGCTGTGGCCCCACGTGGAGGATCCATGCAGGAAGGTGATTCTGCCTGAAAGGAAGGCTGAGGCCGGGTGGGTACCTCACTGCTTGGTGAGTCACAGATTCAGTCCTGGGGTGCTGGGATGAAGATCTGCTGCCTGCTCTTGGGGCCTGGGGGATGGGTGAGCCTCCAGACCAGAAGCCATCTGAGGCCATGTGGGTCCCCGGGCCAGTCCTGGCCACCGGCTCCATCCTGAACCCCACTTTGCTGGGCACCAGCTGCCCCCGGAAGGTGGGAAAGGGGACCCAGAGTGGCTGTCGTTAGCATCGGGGGTCCCAGTAGTTATGAAAAGAACCAGAGGAGCCGGGTGGGGAAGCAACCCACTACTTGAACTGCGGCTGTCTCTGGGGGTGTGACCTGCCCCGTCCACATGCCTGAGCCCCCCTGAGTGAGGCTGAGGGGCACTCACACCACCAGCAGCAGGGGGTAGTGGGCCGTGTCGCTGAAGGTGGCTGGCTTGAGGATCTGCAGAGGCAGGCCTGGGGAGAGAGCACAGTGCGGTTAGGGCGGGACAGGGTGGCGTGTTGGGTCCCAACGTCCAGCTCAGCTGTGTGGCCTCTGGGAGACCGCAAATGCCCACAGCAGGCCAAAGGGGAGAGTGAGAGAGAGAAAATGATAGGGTATTGGGACGACCCCACACGACAGAGAAGTGAGGTGAAGCCCCGGAAGGGGGCATAGAGTCCAGGGCACTGTGGGAACCCCATGTAGACAGATGTGGCACTGTGGAGGATGGCGGTGTCCCCTAATCCTCTGCACCACACACTGTTCCCATGATCTGAGGTGGATGAGAGACTTACGCTTTCTCTTCAAAAATCAAGGTTCCGGCACAAATGAGAAAGTGTTTGTTTTTATTTTTATATTTTTTGATTTTGAGGCCACACCTGGCAGTGCTCAGGGGTTACTCCTGGCTCTTTGCTCAGAAATCTCTCCTGGCAGGCTCTGGGGACCCTTACAGGATACGAGGGATTGAACCCTGGTTGTGAAAGGCAAACACCCTCCTTGCTGTGCCAAACTAGTTCCCAATGTGAAGGTGTTTACCGATGTGAAACATTGCCCAGGTTAGCAATTAAGTTGGGATGTGAGGCCTTTCCTGTCCAATCTCGTGGTGCAGGCCTGGTCCTCCCTGACTGCTAATATCTTGCAAATTGGACCCATTGCTCAGGGACTGGCTGAAAGGCAGCAGGACTCAGCCTGGGAAAGTCCATAAAAAAACATGGTCTGGGTCTGTGGGAGTCTCCGTCTGCTGATAGACCCAGAGTCGACCCCCGTCTCCCCCTTCTTCAGAGAAGCAGCTTCTAGAAGCTAGAAGGGAAGGAAGAAGCTGTTGGGGGCAGTGCCAGGAAGAGGATGCAGAGAGGTAAGGTCATGGGTGCCACTCTGTCTGCCACAAGCCAGGGACATCAGGCGCCCACTGCCCACGGTGCCTGTGTCAGACCACGCTTGGGAGCTGGGCTTTGGGGAGCCCCACTGTGGGCTGGGGCAGAAGGGGCAGGCATCCTTGAAGGTTTCCAAGATGTGGAAGGAAGAAAAGGAAGTGATCCTGCATTGGCCCGAGTCCCTGGATCTGCGAGTGGGGCCGCTTCACCAACAGCTGCCTTGTCCCGACTTGCTCTGGGCCCCCATCACTGTCACTCCCATCTGGTGGGCTTTCGTTTTGGGCAAAACCCAGAAATACCCAGGGATTTCTCCTGGCTCTGTGCTCATGAGTCACTCAGGGCAGTGCTCAGGGCCCGTATGGGATGCCGGGGATCAAACCCGAGACAGCTGTTTGTAAGGCCAGAGGCCTCTCCACGGTACTCTCTCTAGTCCCTGTGGCTCCATTCTGTTGCTCAGTTGTCCTAGAACTGGGCTCTCACTTCCTCAAATTGGTTCAGCAAGACACTTGCGCATCTTATTGCCATTTCACATCTAGGAACTGCTCAGCTTCCCCCATTGCACTCCTTTCTACTCTCTCCTCCTCTTTCCTTCACCAAGATCCATCCATCCATTAATCTACTCAGTTCATCTATTCACTCATCCACTCATTAATTCATCTATCCATCCATTAATCTACCTACTTATTACCCATCTCCTTCCCTTTCTTCGTCCCTCCTTCCCTCCCCTCATCCACCCACCTGTCTCACCACCCATCCACCCCTCCGAAAACCATTCCTCCATCTAAGACACTTGCTGTCTTTGACTCCCTGTAAAAGGCGGGCACACACACAGGTGCCCAGTAATGGCAGGACCCTTGGGCTAGGCTCTCGTGGAGGTGATGGACTCTGGATTCTGGGCAAAGAGACCTAGCCAAGGTCATCTTCCGTTTGGGCAAGAACCCCCTTTGTCCCGATGTCCTGGAAGATATCAACTCTCCTTGAAGTCCCTCTGCCTGGTCCAGTCAAATTGCCCACAGGCAGGTCTGAGAATGCTGGTGTCCCCCCTCGACTCCCATCCTCAACAGGCCATTTTGTGGGACTGATCAGCTGCTTGTCTTGGTCCTGGGAAGCCCTGGAGCCCTGTCGATGGGCTGAGAGTGAGACAGACGTGGGGGGGGGCAGTGTTCTGGGGGAGAACGGGAGAGAGTCTGGTGGGGTGACCTGACCCCTCCCAGACCCATGCACCAGACTGGATGCACTCCTAGGAGAGCTTGAGCGTCCAGGGAGAGGACGGTGGGGACACTGAGGCATGCAGGTGGGTGACCCCGCAAAGCTGCTCCTGTTTCCTTGGAGCCCTCAGAACAGAGGATGGAGGAAAGGGGGTGGACATGATGCCCTAATTGGGGACCTGCGGTAAGTTCCCCACATCTGAGTGCCCCGGTCCTGGCTCTGAGCGCAGATGGGGGTCCTGAGGACGTGTCCCCCATTCTGTGTCAGGAGCCACACTCACTGTAGTCATCCACCTTGACCTTGCTGAACTCCACTTTGGGCATCTGACGCTCGCTCAGGGCCTTCTGCACCCGCTCGTTGGTTTCCAGGTCAAAAAGTTCTGCAGGAGCAAAACCCACGGGCTCAGAGCCATACCCAGCCATAGGAGGCCCCTGCCTTCCAGTTCTGTGCAGCCCCCCGTGCCCCTGGCATGGAGTAGGACAGTGGGAACAGCAGTGCAGGGCCTGCAGGAAGAGGGGCCATGCGGGGCCAGGGGTCGGGCCTACCGGGATATACCAGTTCATGACTTGTTCTTGTCTTTCTGTTCTTATCTTCAAATGCACGCTTGCCTCACCCCATGGAGCCAGAGTGTAGGCTGCTCCCTGGTGTCTGGACAGCCTCCCCCCCAAGCTCCACCCTTCACAGAGGTGGCAGAGCCACTGACCATTACAAGGTTGATTGTGAGATTCTGCATTCACTGAGACCCATACAACCAGTTTATCACAGCACTGCCCGTGGCTGGGGTAGGGGGGGGCATGTTAAATTATTTTATTTGCCCTCCTAATTGCGTTCAGGAAGGGCAGGTGCTCAGGGGGAAGGCTGGTTGAGTTCCCCAGGATCTTTCTGTGAACTCGGTATGGAGCAACGACCACCCCTTAATTAAAAGCCTCTAATCCTGTGTGGAATCCACTTTATCAAGCGTGGGTGCAGGGAGCACAGGAAACACTTGGGTCAGTTTGCTTCCTGGGGCTCCTCCTCCCAGGGCATGCTCTGGGCCTTGTCTTAAGCCCTTGGGGTTCCAGGTTTAGGGTGAGGAGGTTGGCCGGGGATCTCTGTTTGGGGAACCAAGAGGCCAGAACTTTCTGGGAGCATTCAAGACGATGGACCAGGTCAATTCCAGTCTGGGTCTCTGCAGGGCCATACAACCACTTGCCCCCAGCTTCCTGTCCTGCACCCTCTCTTCTGGCTCCAGCCCACCCTGACACCCCTAAAGGAGAAGACAGGGCTCTGTCTTGCATCACAGGTATCCCTCGAGGTCACACGTACTACCCTAGGACCACCCTCCCTGCAAGAACCAGGGCCCCACTCACTGACTTCCATCAGCACTTACTTCTGTTGTCCTCTGTGCTATGCACTGTCACCTTGGGGACACCAGGACCTGAGGGACAAAGACAGCAGAAGGAGATGTCAGTGTGTGCAGGAGAAGGCAGCACCCGCAAACCTGGGACAGAGAAGTTCCCAGGACAGAGACAGGGTGGATGTGTGTGAGGGGTTGACCTAGAAACACCAGGTGCCAAGTCAGTGAGAACACAGAGGGGCTGCTTCGGCAGAGGGAGCACTGACAGAGGGGGAAGGACCCGGACTGTGGAAGGGAAAGAAGGAACCAGCTCAGATTCTCTGCTCCAAGATACATTCCCTCACTGGACCCCAATTGCAAGCACAGGGGTGCTAAGGAGAAAGGCAGAGCCCCACAATCTCCCCTGCTGTGAGAGTGTGAACTTGTGCACAGCACTCCCTTTCTCCAGGAGAATCTGAGCTCCAGGGTGCCTCCCGTGGAGAAAGTTCCGCATGTTTGATCCGGACGATGAGTTCTGTCTGTGCAGGCACGGAGCAAGCCACTAAATCCAGATTAGCCTTTCTCAGTTCCCAGGACACGCGCTTGAGTCATGTCTCCATAAACAAAATCCAGGTACTGAAGAGAGCAACCTAGTGACTAGGACAAAGCCGCTTCATTTCTGCTCTTTGAATGATCCAGCAAAGCCGTTGGCTCTGCAGCCGCCAAAGCACGAGCCTAGACACACGAGTCGAGCCAGCAGCTCCACCAACCTGAACTGCACAATGTGTAGCATTCGTTCTTTTTGTAGAAAACTCCAGCCCAATACGCAGATCTGCAGCCCCTTCTCTTATCTCTGCTACGTCCCCCGGAGGGTGGATCATATTCCAGGCAGATCCATCGCCTCCCGACATGTCTGCCACCTTTGTGCTGCCCTGTGGCTCTGGCACACGATGCTGAGCACATCTCTGGCCCTCATCTGTCTGCACACTGACCACTGACGTGCTCCATTTGTTCTGTGGCCTCTCTTCTCCAGTGTCCGTGTTGTACGGCACGCCATGTGAATGATCACTTGAGGGACTCATTGTTTCAGGGGCTCCTCTAGTCTGACAGCAGGGAGGGGCTGAGAGGCAGGGAGGCTGAAGCCACACCAGAGAATGGGTTAGGGCATGTTTTTTTCAACCTTTTTGTGCAAAGGCACACTTTTTTCATGAAAAAAAAAAAATCATGACACCCACCACCATTAGAAAACGTTAAAAAAAATTTAACCCTCTGCCTATATTAACTATATAGAAAGTAATTCTCTTGAATAGGAATCAAATAAACACAAAGAAATTATTTTATAATTTATTATGAAATCATCTTTTTTTATTTTTTATTTTTTATTTTATTTTATTTTTTTTGGTTTTTGGGTCACACCCGGCGGCGCTCAGGGATTACTCCTGGCTGTCTGCTCAGAAGTACCTCCTGGCAGGCACGGGGGACCCTATGGGACACCGGGATTCGAACCAACCACCTTTGGTCCTGATCGGCTGCTTGCAAGGCAAACGCCGCTGTGCTATCTCTCCGGGCCCTCATCTTTTTTTATTATGAACTAATCTAATGATTGGTCTATTTATGAGCTGAAGCTGCATGTTACGGATGAAACTAAAATTTTTTTCCCACAGCACACCAGACAATATCTCACAGCACATTAGTGTGCTAGGGCACAGTGGTTGAAAAATACTGGGTTAGGAGCCCTCATGGTCCTATCACACGGATCTCAGGACTCGTTCACACACCCTTATCTCTCAGTGGCTGGGCTGTTTATTCTGTTTTTGTCACCATAGATAGTATCAGAGAAAATCCTGCACACTCTGCCGTATCAGTCTGCTCAGAAGTGCTCTATACCTGATGCCACTGGTCAGCGTGCCCAGCAAGTATCCCTGCTCCAATTCTTTTTTTTTTTTTTTTTGGTTTTTGGGCCACACCTGGCAGTGCTCAGGGGTTACTCCTGGCTGTCTGCTCAGAAATAGCTCCTGGCAGGCACAGAGGACCATATAGAACACCGGGATTCGAACCAACCACCTTTGGTCCTGGATTGGCTGCTTGCAAGGCAAACGCCGCTGTGCTATCTCTCCGGGCCTCCCTGCTCCAATTCTACCAGTGCCTCAGGACGGGAGAGTTTATTTACTCTAATTCTCAGTCTGTAGATTCATGGCCTCTGCACACCAAGGTCAGCATGCTCTGGGATGGCTCCATAAATGGTGAGCAGGAGACTTGCAGGCAGATGAGAACCAGTCTCTGCAGCACCCCACTCTTCTGCAAAGAAGGGTGCAGGTCTCTGTGCCACGTCTGTGTGTGCACTTGTGTGAATGTTTGTACTGTGTGTGTGTGTATGTGTGTGTGTGTGTGTGTGTGTGAGAGAGAGAGAGAGAGAGAGAGAGAGAGAGAGAGAGAGAGAGAGAGAGAGAGAGAGAGAGAGAGAGAGAGCACCAGGCCAGGTCCCTCCTTGCTACCAGCTCTTTTCGAGACCCTCCCTGCTTCTGATCCTTCTCCACCTGCCGTTTCTGGAAGTTGCAGGGATTTGCAGCTGCACCATCTTCTTTCCCTCGAGATCCAGTGACAGGCCAAGGTCTCGGTGCAGGAACCAATTTATCCAGCTCTGACCCACGTAGACAACTCATGGGGTCTTATTAGCAGTAAGTGGCTGTGGGACTAGCCGATGCAGCCTGGGCTGGCAGGCGGGACACATGCCTGGGACCTGGGGGTGGGCAGTGTGAGGAGCCGCTGACACAAAGCCTTAAATGGCCTCCAAGGTGCCAATTACCTGCTTCCTTGGGGTACGTGGGAGCTCAGCTCCATAATGAAGGTAGTGAGTGGTAATCATGCCGCCTCACACATCCACCCTGCCATGGAGGAAAAGAGGTGGGCTCAGGGGGTCTGGTGGCCAGAGCTGAACGAGCTGAGGGAGGGACCAACACAGGGAAGAATGTGGCATTCGACGGCGCTCAGGGCTTACTCCTGGCAGGGCTCAGGGTCCCACCTGGGATACTCGGCTTCAAACCTAGGTCAGCTCTAGGCAAGGTAAGTGCCCTCTCTGCTGTAGTACATCTCCAGGCCTGGAAGTTGATACTCTGCGTAGTTCTTTTTTTTTTTTTTTTTTTTTAGTTTTGGGCCACACCCAGTGGTGCTCAGGGGTTACTCCTGGCTGTCTGCTCAGAAATAGCTCCTGGCAGGCACAAGGGACCATATGGGACACCGGGATTCAAACCAACCACCTTAGATCCTGGATCGGCTGCTTGCAAGGCAAACGCCGCTGTGCTATCTCTCCGGGTCCTCTGCGTAGTTCTTGATCATTGACAAACAATAGAGATGTGAGTCATCAATAATTAGCCTTGATGCTAATTATTTCTCAGTAGAGGCTGGATGGGGGGCAGTCTGATTGGTCAGGGTGTCTCTTGATCAAACAGAACCAATTCTGCTTCATGGGGCTCCTCATTCTCCGAGAGGGGGTTTCTCTGCCGACTAGATCACCCTAGACAATCAGAGCCAAGTCCATTTTCTCAGTAGTTGTGTGGCCTCTGACCAGCTGCCTCAGTGAAAAGTGCCCACAGCCGTCCACCAAATACAGAAAGTCTGCTCTATTTTGTACATCGGAACCCAATACAGACGATTCACCGTGCCACAAATATATCCCCAGGCTTCAGCAACAGGAGGTCCCTCCTAGGCCCCCACTACACTAGGGAATAAGTGAGAATGAACAGATTTTATCATCACCAATATCATCACTATAACCAACAGTACCATGATCAATCCCAGCACCATTATTATTACCATCATCAATACCACCAGCTATAAAACCTTTATGGTCCCCATATAACCAACAGCCACCGACTTTAACACCACTACCAAGGCCACCACCACCATGGTCACAATGACCACCATCATCATTGACCAGTCCATCACTGTCACCTCACTGTCATCCATAATCAACACAATCTGGGTCCAGAGCAATAGTACAGTGGGAGGACACTTGCTTTAATGCACCTGATCTAGATTAGATCTCTGGCACCACATAGGGTTCCCTGAGCCTCACCAAAAGTGATCCCTGAGTGTAGAGCCAGGAGCACCCCTGGGTGTGGCCCCAAACACTATCAGCACCCATTGTTACCAGCATCCTCATAATCAATACTATGATCAGTTCTCACTTCATTACGGTCACATCTTCATTATCAATCTAAAATTACTGGTCAAAATGCTATCATCCATCACACTACTACCACAGTCACCAGCAACTCAACATAATGGACAACCACCATCGACGACAACACCAAACCATCACCATAACACCGGCACCACCATCAACAATATCACCACTGTTATTACCAACACAGTCCAGGGCAATCACCGTCATGCCCTTCCCTGCCACCACCACCAATGAGACCACCACCAGCTGCCTCTCAATGCTGTCCACTCAACTAAACTTTGGGTTACCTGAGTGCAGCCTCTTTCTGCCTTTGTTCAAGAACCATGTTTAACAAATAAGCACCCGGAGTCCAAGAAAGGCTTCTGCGGTGAAGTCCTTGTTCCTGGAGGAGTCTGCAGGCAGTGTCGAGCAGCGCTGTGCTGCCGTCTTGTGTCCAGGTAGTGCCAAGCAGCTCTGTGCTGCTCGCTAGCAGCCAAGAAATTCTGAGCAGTGCTGTGTTGCCCTCTGGTGTCCAGATAGCACCAAGCAGTGCTGTGCTGTCCTCTAGCGTTCAGGCGGCGCTGAGCAGCGTTGTGCCACCCTTAAGTGTCCAGGCAATGCAAAGCAGTGTTGTGCTGCCCTCAAGCGTCCAGGTGATCAGAGGCATTTCAAACTTCTGACCTACACAATCTGCCTCTTCTCTGCTCAGCAAAGGTGCTGTTCTGCAGCAGGTTGGGCCTTCAAGAGAACCCTCGAGACCACCACAGTCATCCCTGATACAAAGAGCAAGTGGGAGAACACGGAGGGCGAGCCTGCTTTCTAGGAAACCTATGTTCTCTGGCATGAGACATCTGTGGTCATTTCTAGAAGGTAGGCTCTGGGGGATAACTTCGAAGCAGGGCTTACTCCTGATTTTGTGCTCAGGAAAAATGCCCAGAAGGGCTCAAGGAACCCTCTGTGGTGCCAGGGATGAAACCAGGGCTGGCTAAGTACAAGACCAGCGCCTTCCCTGCTGTCTCTTTTATCCAGACCCACTTTTCATCTCTGAATCCCCTGAAAACTATATTCTCTCCCTCTCCCCTTCTTATCAGCTTTGAGGTCTGGAGACAAGGCTGTCCCCTCTGTGTATGCTGACTGGGATGAGCACAACCTTCTGACATTTGGGGTGAACGTTGAATAACTTGGCTATTTTCTGTGTGCTGTATAGGGACCCCCTGTCTTTAAATTCTGAGTTAGATCTCCAAAATTGGTTTCTGCCTGAGAAGTTGTGTAGGGTTTCTCTGATTAGCTGAAGATATATATATATATATATATACATATATATACATATATATCTATATCTATCTATCTATCTATCTATCTATCTATCTATCTATCTATCTATCTATATTTTTTTTTGTTATTGAGCCATACCCAGGGTGCTCAGGGCTTACTCCTGCCTCTTTGACCAGGGATCACTCCTGGTGGTGCTAAAGAGGCCCAATGGGACCTAAGTCAGCCGTGTGCATGGCAAATGCCCTCCCCGCTGTGCTATGGCTCCAGCCTGCAGCGGTATTTTTGGGTGGATTTGGCAGACAAATGTTTTCTGTGCAGGAAATCATCCAAGAGACCTTGAAGCAGGTTACACAGGAACCCTCAGGGCTTGGGCAACTCACCCTCACATTTGAGTAGGAAGAAGTCCTGGTTGTGGCTGAAGGTGGCACTGAAGTAGGTGCAGTTGCCCACCAGGTCACAGGACAGGCATTGACGGTTGAAGCTGCCCACGGTGCTGGCGCTGGGGGAACAAAAGGTGAGGGGCCCCAGAACCCACTTGAGGAATGCGCCATCCCAGAACCCTGTCCCTTAGTGACAAACCTGTAGGTGGGACAGTCCCTTCTGCTCACCCACTGGGCAGCACTTACCTGTAGAGCTGCCGCCGCCGGGGCAGATCCTCAGTGCTGAGGAAGTAGCTGTGGATGAGAGTGGGGGTGTGAGGGTGCTATGGGAAGTGGCATTCCACCCATTCCTGGACCTCCTCATGCCCCAGCTGCCCCTGGGTTCTGGGGAACTCCATCCCCAGGTTGAAGCAAGGCAGGAATCTGGGTTTCACATGATTCTCATGTGTCTGGACACATGGACATGGAGCCAACAGACAGGGTGACTGGCGATGGCTTGGGCCAAGAATGATTGGGGGGTTCCTGGGGGATGCCTAGGCTGGACTTTGGCTCAGTGCTGGGAGCCTCTTTGCTTCTTTACATCTTTGTTCTTTCGTTTCTAAAATGGGGATTGGGGCTTCACTTCCCAGCACCCCAGTGTTGTGGGGATCCCCTTATGCTGGCTGGCCCAGGACAACCCTCTGTAGTGATGTCCCCACTGCTACACACCGCCTGTCCACTCTTTTTTTTTTTTTTTTTGGTTTTTGGGCCACACCCGGCGGTGCTCAGGGGTTACTCCTGGCTGTCTGCTCAGAAATAGCTCCTGGCAGGCACGGGGGACCATATGGGACACCGGGATTCGAACCAAACACCTTTTGGATTTTGGTCCTGGATTGGCTGCTTGCAAGGCAAACGCCCGCTGTGCTATCTCTCTGGGCCCCGCCTGTCCACTCTTGTCTTCTACCAGTTGTGCCTTTGCTAGTCAAGCTGTGGGCAGAAGCTCAATGTCCTGTTCCATGAAGAAAGTGGCCGTTGGGCCTGTGAGGGAGACTCGGGACCAAACTGTCCATCATGGAACCAAGGCTGACTTCAGGCGCCACCCATGGCCCCTCCCACGACCCACAGCCAGGCCCATCACAGGGAAGGTCGTGCCCACAAGTCACACCCACTGTCCACACCACTCCACACTCACATTTTGTTGCGCTTCTCGTCATAGGACAGGATCTTGGTAACGTCCCAGTCCCCAGAGGTGATGGACTGGATGTTGTCATTGCTGCTGTTGGGCTGGAATAGATGGGGCACAGGCTCTCTCCACTCCCTATCCCCAGCAGGACTCTGAGTCCACCCTCAAAAGTGCTTAGTGGGATCTATCCACCCGACCTGTCCTCAGTAGGATTCTGTGTCTGCCCCCATTGGGCTCAGCAGGGACTGAGGTGCAGTGAGAGGCTCCTCATGGGGATTAATGTGCATCTGGGACTGGGGGGACAGGGTGGGTAGTGGGCCCAGATGTTCATGTGTTTGTGCGTGCATGTGCAATGCCTGTGTGTGTGTGTGTGTGTGTGTGTGTGTGTGTGTATGATGGATAGCAGGGGAGAGAGTGGCCTTCTCCTATCAGCCTCTGTTCTGCCTTTTGCAGAAACATCCCTTCCACCGTCACTTTGCACACCCCAAGATGCCAGCGGGATATGGGGCCCCGAGGGCAGGTTACCTGGGACGAGGACACAGTGATATGGTAGAACTTGCCCTGCCCGCCTTGTGGGATGGCCCGGACGAAGAAGAAGGTGCGTCCATCCCCTGAGAACATGGGCTCCTCGTTCTGTGGACAAAGGGCCTGTTAGGGCTACAAAACCGTTCCCCTAGGCAGCTGACAACAGGACTGTCTCAGGGTGTTTCTAAAGCAGGTGGGAGAACTGAAGTTGTGGGGGGCCTTTCCTTTGGGGATAGATGCCTTGCCCCAGGAGGGCTGGGAATTAGGAGTTCCTGGCCTGCACAGTAGTGGACAAAGTAAGCCTCTGGTCTTTGGCGCTGCCCCTTCATACATAAAATGAGAAGGTGCCCTGAGCTGTGTTCAGTCGGCAGTGCCCTCACGTGGGTGCGGGAAGGTGCCCTGGGCTGTGCTTGGTGATGTCCCAGGTGGATGCAGTGAGGTGGTGCCACAGTTACTCCTGGGCTTCAGTTTGTGCTCGTGCTGCCCCCACGTGGATACAGTGAGGAGGTGACCTGGACGTTGCTTGATGCTGCCCCCGGGTGGATGCGGGGCAGTGCAGAGATTCTTGAGGGCCTGGGGCTGTTTCCTGCTCCATGAAACAGGTAGCTTAGCTGTGGCAGGGTGGGCCTGCAAGAAGGTGCTGCTCTGGCAAACAGATCTGGACACATTTCTAGGCTGGAAGCAAAGCTGAGCCAGAGTGAGCTGCTCTGCCACAGGCTGACTGCCTTCACACTTGAGGTCCTGCACACTCTCATGGGCAGGCAAGTTGTCACGGCAACTCCAGAGCAGGGATCGTTTTTGCTGTCGGTAGCTTTGGCAGCTTGGCATCCTCAAGTTCCAGCTGGAAAGTTCCCATCTGTGAATACCAATAAACTGACTTCCGGAGACACATCCTAATGCAAGCCCCACCCTCGTGCTAATGCAGGGAAGGAGACAAACACAGCCTATACTAGAAGCATGAAGCTCACTGTGGCACATGAAAGCATGCAAACAGGACGTGCCCAGAGCGGTGAACAAATGAGGTTAAAATGACATTTAATCTTCATGAGTATGTTCAATAAAATTAAATCTTTAATCGGAAAATATTTGATTTTCTATTTAGACTCAGGAGCATGATATTTAAAAGGGGGATGGAATGGAAAACCAGCTGTGTGCTTGGCTTTTAAAATGCATATCTGTTTGCCAACAGCAGGTCAGACACAGGATGTCATTGTCTTGATTTTCTGGGCAAGTGTATGTATTTGGGGCAGAGAAAATGGGGCAATTTTCTTTAGATTTTTGGACCACACCCGTCTATGCTGAGACTACTCCTGACTCTGCTCACAGATCAAACGTGGCAGTGATTGTTGGACTATAGGGGATTTTGGACATCTGTAAGACCAGCACCCTGACTGCTGTTCTATTTCTTCAGTCCCAGGGGAAAAAACACACTAAGTGTAACCAGTAACTATTCCCAGAGAATTGCTTCAGATTGAGAAAGCATTGCTTTTTCCTCATGTCACCTTTCCACTGCTCCAGGAAACGTTTCAAGGCTGGTGAGTGAAGGCACAAACACTGGCTTTTTTGACACAGGAAATCCCCCCTTACATCTTTTCCATGAAAAGGCACCATGAGTATGGATAAAGGAACTTGGTGCCTCAGGGAGTGTTGTGTATGTAAATATTTTAGGGGATTATTATGTTACAGACCCTAACCTGATCGGTGATTGTGCCCTACCCTAGGGTGTGACCTGGCATTCTGCCCCCACCCTAGGGTGGTACCTGATTCTGCTTCCACCATTGGGTGGTATCTGATCCCACCATTGGGTGGTACCTGATTCTGGGGGAGAAAAACAAGGGTCTGTTGAAGGCGAAGGGCTTTTGGCAGGAACTGATGCTGAGGCTTTGGACTTCAGTCTTGTTCCCCGAATAAAGCTAATATTTCCACATGCCTGACTGTCTGCGAGCTGTTTACCCGCCATTTCGCCTCAGAACCGTCGGCTAGACAGGATGGCAGATGGGTGCTTCGAGCTTCGGGGGAAAGACCTCATCCTCCATCCCTCCATCAGTCAACCTCTTGAGGGGCTGACTTGCAACAAGGGAGTTTGAGTTCTGCAGATGGCAGTTTATCTTCCACAGTGCTGTTTTTTTTTTTTTTTTTCACTTCATCGGCAGAGATCTCTGAATCCCTTCATCCCTGCCAATCATACGCTCTTTCAAGCTTCAAGGCTGAAGTTTCTGGATGTCTTACTTGAGAGGGTTGTCCAAAGGTGACTCTTTGCCCTTTTCACTCATGTGACTCCTTAGTATCACCAATCACGTTGGCCCAAAGGTGGTCACAAACCAATAACCATCAACAGTCAGCAAACATGGTTCCTCTATGCAGTTGCACTCCCCATGGCATGCATCAGGAACATAGTGAATCCATGCCTGCACCCACAGAGCTTGGCACGGAGCAAGGTCTGACTCCTACACAGTGCACAGGATGGACAATCAGGGTTTCTCTCAGCTCCTTCCTTCCCGACCTTCTTCCCTTGTGGTCAATGGGAAACATGCCCTTTCACTGAGACTGAAACACTACCCAATCAAGTTGAGCACCATCCAACTCCACTTTACAGAAACTACTCTGTTAGATGATACCCAACTCTTAACCCAAAACAAAGGCATTCCCTCAATTTTCTCTTTCTTTTTCACATAGCCCCTTTGATATATAAAAGCCCACCTGGATCGCTTAACCTTCTGGTGAATGGGTATTGGTTTAATAAAGAGAGTCAGTTTGGCTTAGCATGCTCAGACATACCACAAGGTGAAAGCTACTGAATCTATGATACTTTCCTGACTGGCGTGGCTTATTAACTCTTCGCCGCTACCCTATCTGCATCAGAGTCAGGGTGTGGGGTGATTTAATAAAGCATGGTGATTTATTTTACAGCTGGCACTTAAACAGCAACTCGAGGACCTGAGAAGAACCCAATGATAGTAAGGAACTTGATCCTCTGGTGGATAATCACCGTGATGGCCTCCTTCAGCTGGACTGAGTGTGCAGTGCTTGTCACTGAAACATCGGTGCACATGGCCCCTGTTCTAAATGTGGCAGAGACCCCGCTTACGTGGGGCAGAAGCAGGCAGTGAAGGGGAGAGAGAGCTGAAGACTGAGCAGTGTCCCAGAGGCTGAGGCCCACTGCTTTTCTTCTACCAAAGGTGCTTTGTGTGAGGACCTCATCTCCTCAACCTGCAGCAGCTTATCGAGGTCAATGATGGGAGAGAAGCCAAAGAGAAAGCCCCATTTGAGGGGACCAACAGCAGGGAGATGAGCGGGTTCCCCACCCAGATTTCAGCCTAGGAGCCAAAGGCCATTTTGTCCCAGACAACCCCAGGAGCCTACTGCAGAAGGATCCAAGCCCAACAGAAGTCCAACCGAGGAGAAACTGCTTTCAGAACCTCCTGCAACTTTCTTCTAGGTTAATCTCTTGACACTATTTGCACTGGTTAACCACTATTGGTTAACTATTGGTTAACCACTATTGCTGGTTAAACTATCTGTTCTACCCATATAGATCTTTTGGAATGATACCGATTAGCATGGCCCCTGCACAAGGATGACACACAAATTCGTGAAGTGTTCCATATTTTAAAAAAACGGTTTTGTTTTATGCCCCCTGCAAACGAAAATTTTCGTATCCAACTTTAGTGGTTTAATATTAGTTTGCACAGTTTTGGGGAAATGCATAATGTTGTGAGATTTTAGCAGTGCTCACTATCTTAGTGAATGTTTGATGCTTGATTATTTGTATTATGTCACAACTTATTCTCAAAATTATGTCTGCTTAAATGCTCTATTGTCTTTGTCCACAGAAGTCAATGAAAAGGAACGTGGATACTGTAGACTTATTACAGTAAGAAAGTTTTAGCACTTATTATGCGCAGAATTTTTCTTCTGAGTTTTTATTCTTGCTTTGTGGGCCATACCCGGTGGCGTTCAGGGGCTACTCCTGGCCATGCATTCAGAAATTGCTCCTGGGTTGGGGGATCATATGGGACGCCATGGATCAAACTGAGGTCTGTCCTGGGTCACCTGTATGCAAGGCAAGCACTCTACCACTGCACTACCACTCTGGCCCGTTCTTCTGATTTTGCTTAGGGAAGTTTATGGAAAGGGAACTTGGATGTTCTAGACTCATATTACAGTGATCAGGGTAAAATGCTTAAATATTTTCAAATTAAGTGTATCTGCAGTGAAGTCTCTTCAGAGAAGTCTATGAAAAAAATCTGTGGTATGGAGAAGACAATTATATGGAAAAAGCTGATTGTTTTGAGAATGATGCATACAATCTAACCTTTGATTTTTTATTTTTGGTTTTTGGGTCACGCCTGGCAGTGCTCAGGGATTACTCCTGGCTCTATGCTCAGAAATTGCTCCTGGCAGGCTCAGAGGACCATATGGGATGCCGGGATTCGAACCATTATCCTTCTGCATGCAAGGCAAACACCTTAGCTCCATGCTATCTCTCCGGCCAATGTTGTAGCCAACATTTACTGTGCCTATATAAAATAACCATTTTTATAAATTCTGATTTGGGGTTTCCACCTCTGATGAGGACAGTAGAACAAAACTTTCGTAGCCTTTCTCAAATTTTTTTTTTTTGGTTTTTGGGCCACACCCAGTGACGCTCAGGGGCTACTCCTGGCCATGTGCTCAGAAATCGCTCTTGGCTTGGGGGACCGACCATATAGGACACTGGGGATTAAACCAAGGTCCGTCCTGGGACGACCACATGCAAGGCAAACACCCTACTACTGCACTATCACTCTGGCCTCTGTTATTTTTTCTTTAACAGAAAGAGTGGACTTGTAAGAAAACACCCATCTATTAATCCAACTTTCTCTTTCCTTTTCACCTAGCCCTTTATGGGTAAAAGCCCACCTGTATTGCTTGACATCCCTCCTGGAGAATGGGTATTGGTTTAATAAGAAAGAGTCAGTTTGGCTTAGTGCACTCAGGTACCATGAGGCAAAAAAGCCACTGACTGTGATTCTTTTCTGATTGGCTTAGTTTATTAATTCTTCACAGTTACCTGACCTGCATTACCCTGTCAGCTTGGGCTTGGATCTAAAGCATGTGGGGGTGATTTCACTATGTTTGGATTTGTGTCATCTTACACTACTTGAGTCCCCAAGTCCTTGCTCACAAAATGTCTGGTCTCGGCTCTGACTTGGCACCAAAAGTGGACACAGGAAAACAAACTCTGGACATCTGGATGTGATGGACATAGAAGAGAGAGTGGAAGCATTTGATGGCAATGGTGGATTTCCAGGGCTATCGTCCCCAAGAGAAATGAAGTTCAATCCACAGATAAAAGCAGCACATAGGACATTTGGAGCTGCTAGAATGCTCCAGGAGAATCATTGCTGCTGTATGTCCACCTTGACATTTTCATACTGATAAGGGAAATGCTTGTACCATAATGCTTGACACTTGAATCTTTCAGTACTTTTTTTCTGGGAGAAACTTTGGGCAATTTTTTTTTTACCACTTGGCAGAAAAAGAACAAAGCTTACAAACTCCCACTGTTCCTTTTGAGAATCAGAATGTGGAAGGAGAAAAAGATCAAGAAAGGTGTCAGCAATGCCACAAGCACTGTCTTTGGTGAGTCTAGATCTTCCTTGCCAGGGGCGAGTTCCTGCCAGCCTGTCAGAGCTCTCTGATCCTGTCTGTCATGCTCTGGATCATCCTGAGCCAGTCTGGCAGCTGCATTTCCCAGAAAGATGCATGCATGCTGAACCACAGAGGGTCTACTTCTGTGAGACAGCCAGGAGACCACACTGAGAGTAGCGGGGGCCCAGATTGTGCCTTGGCTGTCTTTGATCTCATCAGGCTCTCTCAGAAGAGCATCTGTGTTCATCACTTTAACTCACTGACAGGACGTCTGAGCACTGGAGCTGAGCCCGGTATGTGTATTCTCAGAAGCGGCAAGTCCAACTCTCTTCTGCAGAGCTGTCTATGCCTCCATAAGTAGTGGGGGAACCATGGAGGAAAGAAGGGGCTCATCAGCCCCAGACCACCACCCACACAGGGGTTCAACATGAGGAAACTGAAGGGTGTCCATGACCACATGTGCTGTGGGACGTGGACGTGGGCAGACAAGGGGGGGGTTCCTAAAGGGCCCTACTTACCTGTCTGTGGAGCCAGGCTTCGCTTTCATCCTCGTGTTTCTGAAAGGAAATCAGAGCTTTAAGACACATGCAGGGAGGAAAAGGCAGCCCAGTGGGTCAGGCATTGGATGAGCTCAGTCTTATATTCCTGGAGCCACAAGGGTCCCCTGAGCCAGCAGTAAGCCCCGAGAACAGCTGAGTGTGGCCTCCTAAAGCCCCTTGTGGCTTACAGACAGTAGAAGACCCACTATAAGGAAAGGTGAAATAGTTCAGTCTGTGGCCCAGTGGCTGGGTCTGGAGATTTGGGGTGCTGGAGATTGAACCCAGGTTGGTGTATACAAGACAAACTACCTCCCCGCTGTGCTATCATTTCAGACCATAATAAAAAAGATTTTTTAATGAAAATAAAAAGAGGACCTGAGAATTATGTAAAAGGAAGTGTCAGGGGGAAACAGCAGAAGCACAAACACCAATCCCCATCTTTCATGGATGCCCTTAATGAGGGCCGACCCAGGGCTCTATCCATGGTCCTAACACCAACCAAACGAGGCTCTGTCTGTGGTGCTGACCAGATCAAGGAACCAGGCTGCCCTGTCCACAGTGCCAACATGTGGGGTCTGTCTGTGGCGCTGACCACACGAGGCTCTGTCTGTCAGACTGACCACCTGATTTCCCGTGGTGCTGTTGGCAATCAGGGACACGTGGGTCATTCCCTCTCCCCCTGTGGGCTCCTCTTTCCATCCTTTTCCAGAAGAAACCCCCCCCCCCACCAGAGTCACCCACGCCCTTCTTGTTTCTGAGTCCTCTCAGAGCACATTAGTCTCAGCAACTTGTCATCTCTGTGCTCAGAATATGGTGCCAGTGAATGGGTGGGTACTGGCTGTTATGGACACCCTTAAGTCCACATGGCTTAACGAGACTTCTACCCTTCAGGTGGGACCTCTGGGGGTGCCCTTCAGGGTTCTTGAGAGAGTGGATGGGGGTGCTATCGAGGCAGGTAGGGGTCTACCCTCACCCCTTGGTGACGGTCTGGCTGTGTCTCATTCTCTTGCCCCCTCCAGGACACACTGTCACCCCCTCTTCTCTATTTCAGCTTCTCACTACACATGAACTCAAGTAGAAACTCCTAGACTTTGGGGTGCTTCTTGGGGGACCCCAAGGGTTGTGGCCAAATATGCAGGGGCTCAGGGATAAATGGGGGATAGGTACTGGCCTGAGAAAAGTCAGTCCAGCTCTGTTCAGGTCCATTATCCCCAATGGCCCCAGACCAGCCCATCTGTCTGAACACCAACTGGAAAATGGGGACTGTGCTCATTTATGGAGCCATAATGTGAAGAGAAGGGGGAGAGCACATGGCTGATGGAGGTGTAGGTACTTGCTTGCCTGCTGGGTTTGTCATCAGTGTAACTTTTTGCTTTGTTTTGTTTTTTTTTTTTGCGGGGGCCATACCTGGTGGCACTCAGGGGTTACTCAGGGCTCTGTGCTCAGAAATTGCTCCTGGAAGGCTCGGGGAACCATATGGGAGATGCCAAGGATTGAACCCAAATTTGTCCCGGGTTGGAAGCGTGCAAGGCAAAAGCTCTACCGCTGTGCCCTACCACTCCGGCCCCTCAGTGTGACATCTTTATCCCTAGAGAGGCTGCTGAGTTTGCTGCAGTATTTGATGCCCTCACAAGGTGGCAGCACAGCAGAATCAGCTCAGGGCTGCAGCCAGGACCTGCCTTCCCCTCCCTCCCTGCCGTCCCTCTCCCCCCCTTCTCTGTCTCCCACTCCTGGCTCCTACCTTGGTGCAGACTCCAGTGGTGGCATCGCAGAGGGTGAGGATGGATACATTCTGTGCCCGGCTCAGCCAGTTCACAGCAACCTTGGTGCTAGTGGCCCACTTCACCATGGTGATGTAGTACTCCCTGGCGGGCAGACCAGGGTTAGTGGAGAGGCAGTTCACAGAGAGTGTACCACACCGGTGGTGTGGTGAAAGGGCATAGTCCAGGGGGTCCTGCCTGGAGGTCCTCCAGCAAATTCCAGTCAGTCATTCCTGAGCTGAGCTAAGCTGCTCAGAAACATGCTTCCTTCCGAGACGAGCCCACAGAGGCAGCAGCTTCATTTCCTAGTGCTCCAGTGAGACTCCCATTCCCAGTGGCAGTGGGGGGACAGAGCTAGGGGCCCTCAGCGAGGGGGAGGCAGCCCCCAAGAGGCTCCTGCTTCCTGTACATCAGAGTCTAGACGCCTAGAGTCTAGACAATGAAGGAGAAGGGTCCAGGCTGACTTTGCTGTGCTAGACTCCACAGGCCTATTGACGGAAACCATGCCCGGCTCTGGTGCTGAACTTAGCACAAGGTGAGTGGGACTGCGGAGGGTGAGTTCAATCGCCCACACTTCTCCCCAAACTGGATTAGTAAGGGGAAAATAGTTAATTTGAAAGCAAGAAGGAAACATGGATTCTAGAACATCCTAAGGCTGTTGCACAGCTAGTTGCTCGGCTGCCCCAGGTTCTACACGGGGCCAGAAACCTTCTTTCGTTCATCTGGCAACAACTTACAGATAAAGCCCAAGAGCCATTGTGAGTTATTTATTTGGGGCCATATCCAGCAATGCTTAGGGCTGACTCCTGGCTCTGTGCTCAGCTGTCCTTACTGGTGGTGCTCGGGGACTCTATTGGATGATCTGGGTCAACTGCTCACAAGCCAAGTGTTGAAGCACAGTGGTCAATCCCCCCTCACTGGCCCTGGGAGCCCAGTAACCAGGACTCCCAATATGTCCAACCACAGGGCACAATAATGAACACTCAGAGGAATCAGCCAGGGGCCCAGGATGGAATGATGGTGTCTTGCTAAACAAGGTTTGCGAGTGACATGCCATGTACAAGGGAGGGGATGAGAAAGTGTGCTTTTTCATGAAGCGTGCTTGAGCAGAGACCCTGGAGGATACCCTCCTTCCCCGGGTTCAAGTTACTCCCAGGGCTACAGCCTGTGTATGTGGGAGAGTTGGGGCAGCCTGCGGCTGGTCATGGTACTTTTGGGGGAGCTGTTGATTGCCCCTGCACATTGGTCCATTGGAGATGAAGAGGTGTCCAAGAAGTCCCTGGTACAGGTGAAAGGAGACCCCAGGAACAGGGAAGATCCTGTTCATTTCACCCAGTGTGAGCATGGCCAATTTCCAGCCCTCAGTGACAAAAGTGCCACCAACTTCCCCTTCCTCCAACAGGACATTGTACAGGTTTAGAGGAACAGGCACAGCTCAGCACCTCCTGCAGGGCACCTCCAGACTTGCCTCCCTCTCCCAGCTAGACCTGCTGAGCCAATGTGACTGCAAAGGTGGACCCACATGCCAGCCAGAAAGGACATGAATGGTGGCCGTGAATGGTGCCAGGTTCCCACACAGGCCCAGAGCCTTCAGATTAACGCTGAGATGCCTCCCAGGCACCACCATGAAATTTTTATCAACCCATTTGTCTGCCATGAAATATTAACGGGGCTCAGCCTCTGGCCCCAGGATCAAGAGCCTTGTCACCTAGTCACTTCCTGGAGCTTTGGATCCCTGCAAAGCTGCTGACAGCTGAGGCTGAGCAGGGCTGGGAGCAAAGGGGCCAGATGAGGCATGTGGGGTTGGGGGGGGGGGCAGGCAGCATCCGATCAGCTGCAGGGAAGCGGAGGAGGTGTGGACCTTGCAAATTTCAGCCAAGGGAAGTGACAGCCACATGGAGACGGAGGGTGGCCGTGCCCAGCGTAAACACACACTCGTCTCTTTCATTGTCCTGCCCAGGACAGCTCTGAGAACAGGACACACCCTGGGCACCTTAGTGAGCTGTGGGTGTACCTGCTCCTGCATAGACCCCAGGGGGATTGTGCCTCCCGCCCTGTCACCAACCTCATGCGGGGGTCGTCAGGTGGCGCCATCTCCAGGTCATGGGTAGGCCCGTTCAAGCCGATGACGTGCAGGGAGATGCTGGGGTTCTCGAAGCCGGCCTGGGGGGCAAAAGGACAGACTATCAGCACAGAGTTCCCGAATAGATGTCTCTCCAGAAGGGGGCTTGAGGGGGCTCTGGGCTCAACACTCAGAGCAAAGGTTCCTGCTTGGGATCTGACAGCACTGGGGATTCCCACCCCGATATCGCCAATCCCTCCTAGCCCTGATAGAGGTGGCAAACACAGATAGGAGGGATTCGTAAGAGTCACCACGGCCCAGCAGGGTCCCATTTGGCCCCTCCCAGGACATGCAGAGACAGGAGTGGGGGTGAGAAAGTGCTTCTTTCCTGACAACCTCTGCCATTTGCCCAGGATGTGTCATTCCTGGGGATATGGTGGGGCCTCACGGCTTTGGTTTAGGAGAGACAACACAGACCCCTCTGGTCTTAGCCAGACTTGAGATTCCACAGAGATCAGTGGGTTCCCAGCAGGCTGGGGCTCTGCAATCTGGTTCAGTGCCCTTCCCAGATCCCTGCAGTCGGAACATCTGCTCTTCCAATCGTAAGTCCGAATTGGGGGCCCCAGTGAGAGCTCAGCAGGGAATACCTCATCTTAGGGCAGTTAGATAGTCACAGTATGTATGTGCTTGGTGTGTACCACATGTGACATGTATGGCATGTGTGGTATGGCACACATTATGAGTGCTGTTTTGTGTGTGGCATGTGATATGTGTATGGCATTGCTATGTGGTATGCACATGGGCTAAGTGTGTTGTATTGTGCTGGATGTATGTGGTATGATAAATGTATCTGAGTGGGGTGTGTGGGGTATGGATGCTACATGTTTGTAGCAGGTATAAATGTGGTGTGTGCGATATGTGGACTGTGTGAGGTGACATAGTTTTATGTGATGTGTATATATATGTGCCATGTATGGTGTGAACTTTACAGTGCCTGTTGTAGGGTGTGTGTGGTATGCTATAGACGTGATGTATGTTGAACATGTCATGAATGTTACAGTCGATATGTGTTATTTGCTGCATGTGGACTCTGCATGACATATCTTGCATGTTCTGTGCATTGCATGTGATGCATGGGGTGAGGCATACATGTTGCATGTGCTGTGTTGTATCTGGTGTCAGTGGTAAGGGTGGTGTGTGATGTGGGGTGCAGAAGTAGAGGAGACAGTGGGGCACCCACTGAGGAAGGAACCAGGGAGCCTGATGGGAACACCCTGGGGTGCCAAGGCCTAGGGGGCTATAGGAGCAGCTGCTTCTACAGGAGATGGGAACAGAGGCATGTAGGGGGCACTGGCTGCATGTAGGGTCATGAATGCTTCGTTCCCACACTGAGCCCCATTTCCACACTGAGATTCCATTCCTACACTGAAATCCATTCCCGCATAGAGCACTCCCATTTCCATGCTGTGAGCCCTACACCCTGTGCTGGTGTTTGCTGGTGGGGCTTCGGGTGATTGTGGGTGAGTAATGGGGACTCTGGAATGTGGGTCCTAAGGGAGGGAAAGCTTCCTGGTGCCTCCCAAGAAGGTGTTCCCAGCCTTGCCTGAAGCGCCCTGAATCTCCACATGGTGTTGTCGGGAACAGCACTGCAGAACAGGACCCCTAGGGTACCCTTCCCAGTATGTGCTGCCTCCTGCAAGTAGCCCGTAGTTCTGCTGTGGTAGGGGAGGGACAGCTCACTTCACAGTCTGGGGGAGGGTCCCTCACAGAGGGCCCTGCCTCCCTCCAGCCCCAGAACAGGGGTGAAGCTATAGCCTGTGGGTCTGTCTCCTACGGCACTGGGCACCCATGCAGATTAAAGCTGGTGTAGCCCTCGCTGCCTGGCTGTGTCCTGTACAACCACACACCTCCATGGGCCCAGAGCCCACCGCAGTGGCTGCGGGGAATGAAACAGCCTCCAGAGTGCAGGGTCAGGTGGGGTCCCCACCCTCTGCCCTCCCAGCAGCCCAACACCGGGACAGTGTCTGCCTGTGTCCAGGGTGCTCATGCCAACTGCACCTTGGGGTGCGGATGGATCTGTTCCCCATGGCTCAGACCCAGGACAAGTGACCAACACTAGGGTGATTCCTGAGAGTGAAGATAAGTCGCCGATAAACCAGTGTGACAAGGGCAGGGGGTGATGCTGGGATACAGGAAAGGGGTTCATAGCCCCCGTGTTTCCCACCTACTTTGGGGTAGTGGTAGGGCTTCACCGTGGGGTAAACAGAGCCCGTGTAGCTTGGTAGCTCCATGAGTGGCACACGGGAGTCATTGATGGTAGCATATGCGAGGCGCGTCCCATCTGGAGACCACCAGTGGGCGATGTGGCTCTTCAGGATCTCCTCTGAAGGAAAGAGACGGGGGGGGGGGGCAGGCAGCTCTGAGAATCATGCACCCAGCACTCTGCTTGGCACCCACCCTCCCATCTGAGTCTCCACTGTGACTGAGGGGCTCAAAGTGTTTAAGCCACCACCCACAGCTCTCGCCACTCAGTGCCAACAATCATGGTGCCCCCATCTAGTCCACCACCCATAGATGACACCTAAGATGTGTTTTATCTTCCTTCTTTCCTTCTTCCTTCCTTCCTTCCTTCCCTCCTTCATCCCTCCTTCCTTCCACAGCTGACCACCTAGCAATGCCAATATTTAAGTCACCTATAGAAAAGCACAATGCTCTACACACCAATGCCAGTTGCCTTCATGTACAATATCGTATCCCACCAGACATAGGGGATGCTGTGAATTGAACCCAGGTCTACCCCAGGTTGGCTGTGTGCAAGGCAAATGACCTACCACTGTGCTATAATTCCGGCCCTGTTTGTTCCTTTTTATTACAATGCTTTCTGTCATGGGTGTTCCCAATACCATCAAAATTGATAATGGTCCAGCCTACACTAGAAAACCCTTTCAATATGCAAATCATTTTGCAAAGAATGGCAAGTCAAACATATCACTGGTATCCCATATCTTAAGGTCAAGCCATTGTTGAACATGTTCATAAGACTCTCAAAATTCAATAATTAAAAAACAGAAAAGGGGATATGCCTGTGCTTGATTTCTTATCTTTTTTTTTTTTTTGGCCCACACACATTTGATGCTCAGGTGTTACACCTGGCTACACACTCAGAAATCACCCCTGGCTTGAGGGGACCATATGGGACGCCGGGGGATCGAACTGCAGTCCGTTCCTTGGCTAGCGCTTGCAAGGCAGACACCTTACCTCTAGTGCCACCTTGCCAGCCCCTGATTTCTTATCCTTAACATTATTATTTAATTGGGGCTGGAGTGGTAGCACAGCAGTAGAGTGTTTGCCTTGCATGCAGCTGACCCAGGATGGATACAGGTTCAATCTCCGGCATTCCCATATGATCCATATGATCCCCCAAGCCAGAAGTGATTTCTGAGTGCAGAGCCAGGAGTAACCCCTGATCACTGCTGGATGTGGGAACCCCCCCCCCCAAAGAAAACCAAAAAAACAACCCAAAAGCCCATTATTATTTTAAAAAAATTTAAGTTTACCACATGGAGAATCCTATACAGCTCTTGAAAGACACCTTTACGAAGTGTATAGGCTCAGTAAACAATTAATTCACCTATCTGTGTGAAAATTGATCAAGATTGGGTAGCGGGTAATCTAATCATTCAAGGGAAAGACTATGCTTATAGTTCTACAGAGAAAAGTCCCAAAAAGAAACTGAGTTCTATCAGAACTTCTTATCAGAAGTTGACATCTCTAGGATTCAGAAAAGCTTTTAGCTATTTCATCATTTTAAGAAACCATGTGAGCGATCCTCTTGATTTCAAGGAGTTCGTCCAGGTGTATTTATACTTTTGTACAGGAATCGGAATATAGTTATTTATCTTTTTGACCCAGTAAGAACCCAATTGTTCCATTTTCCCTATCCACTATTAGATATATATCAAGAAATGAAACTCTGGCAACCTCATTTAATCTCAGGTCAGCGCCAACATGTGCCAGTTTTGAATGACATCCTGACAATGAGGAAATGGCAACAACTTGATGTAAGGGAAGATTGTCTCATCTCATCACCTAATGATAAGATGAAATAAGAAGATATGTCATCCTTTGATCTGTGCAAAAGCCAATATTGCTAACTACAGAAGACTGACTGTGACAACCATGACTGGGAAGAACTTATCCTGGGAGCAGTAAGAAAGACCCTACCCTAGGCTTCGGCCCACGATCTGTAAAACAACCAAGATCTCTAATTCCAGAGGCCCGACCGAGACAACTACAACTGAGCAGAACTTCTGGAAACATAATAAAAGACCATCCTAGGCTTCATCCTAGGATCGGTGCAAAAACCAAGACCATCAACTGATGAAAACAACAGTGATGGGATAGAACTTCTAGACTCTATCCTAGGCTCCACCCTATGACCTGTGCAAATACCAAGATCTCTAGTTACAAAGGCCTGATTTTATCATCCACGACTGAGTGGAAAGTTTCCAAACACCACAAAAAGACATAGGGGAGAGTAAAAGAGCATGTAGGGAGTCTGTTGTTATTCCCATGACAATATGCTTCAAGGGCAGAGAAACCCTGCGTCTCTTAGGCCAAGGGAATTCCCTTTCTCTCTAATATTTACTGTGCCTATGCAAAACAAAAAGCCCATTTTTTTTAGTTTTTGTTTTTTGTTTGATTTTTATGTTTTTGTTGTTGCTGTTTTTTGTTGTTTTTTTTTTTGGTTATGTTTTTCCTTTTATCCCTCTCTTCTTTTTCTTTTTTTCGGGCCACACCCATCTGATGCTCAGGGGTTACTCCTGGCTAAGGGCTCAGAAATTGCCCCTGGCTTGGGGGGACCATATGGGACACCAGGGGATCGAACCTCGGTGGTGATCTTTCCTTGGCTAGCGCTTGCAAGGCAGATACCTTACCTCAAGCGCCACCTTGCTGGCCCCATCCCTCTCTTTCCTTAAATTGATTTTATCACCTTTAGATGGACTCCTCCTGGTTTTTTGTTTGTTTAATTTTTGCTCCCCACTTTTTTCTTTTTCTTTCCTTCAAACAGAACCACATAACTTGAATCATCTTGTTCTGCCTCATAAATTGAGGGGAAAATAATGGATGATACCAAGACCAAACAGGCATATAAACATTGAGTAAAAATAAAAATGATTAAACTTAAACACCAAATTCAAAGCCAACAACAACAGATTTGATATTCAATCTACAACAAGTTAGGCACAGAGGGGACCACATGTTCTAGCAGCCTGGGGGGCAAAGGAGGGGGATATGGGATGTATGCTGGGAACAGGGATGGAGAAAAGACAACACTGGTGGTGGAAATGTCCCTGATTCAATGTCACTATGTACCTAAAATATTACTGTGAAAGATTTGGAATCCACTTTGGTCAAAATAAAAAAATTATTTAAAAAAATATAAATCCCAGGTCAGCAGGAAGCAGTCAGACGATCTTGTTGCCCAGTTCCTAAAAGATCAGAGTTTTCACTTCTTATAGGAAGATAATGATAAGTTTAGCTTTTTTTGGTAAAGGTTAACAACCTCCTGCACTTGGGTCACCTTTAAAATAACAGTTTTTGTTCTAAGTAGTTCCTTGATGTTTCACATTTTCTCTCTTTTAGACTATTTTCTGATCCTATTTGTTTTGGTTGCTCCTATAGATATTAAATAGCTTTTCTTCATGTTCTAGGCTTCTTACATCATGTTGCTTTTTTTTTTTTTGGTTTTTGGGTCACACCCGGCAGCATTCAGGGGTTACTCCTGGCTTCACACACTCAGAAATTGCTCCTGGCAGGCACGGGGGACCATATGGGATGCTGGGATTTGAACCAATGACCTTCTGCATGAAAGGCAAACGCTTTACCTCCATGCTCTCTCTCCGGTCCCCATGTTGCTATTTTTACTGTCCCTAAACAAAGTTTATTTTTATTTTCTGGTCTCTTGACAAAGAAGTGCTAATGCCCCTATTAGGAGTAAAAGAACTGCTGCTTGCAACTGGTCCATCACCTACTTGAATCAGCTTTTTCAACTGGGATCCTGGCTCGAGGACTTGGCTCTTTTGACCTGCAGAGAACCATTCCTGATTGCCCTTCACTGATAGATTATGTCGTCAATGGAAACCCTTCAAATCTGACTTACTTAAAACTTGATCAGCAGTGTATAATACTTGGATACTGTTATTTATTCCTACTCCCCACTACCCATTTTTTATTTCTACAAAAAAAGGTAGGAGACAAAGATGCTTATGGCCCCTGGTCAGCCATAAGCGGCTACTGTCTTGTTAAGGATGAAGATGACAGTTACCAGAAGCCTGCACCTTGTAATTGCTGCTGAAGTGCCATTGGCCTGGGTGTATTTAAGGAGCCTGTTGATTGCTGCCAAATTGCTGAAGAAACTATTTGCTCTACGCTCCTGTTGCCTTTTGCTACCTTTCCTACTGCTCCAGGCCTGGCACCTCCTCCTTCCTCCCTTCCTTTCTTCTCTCCCTCCTTCCTTCCCTTCTTTCCTTCTCCTTCCCTTCCTCCTTCCTTCCATCCCGCTTTCCTTTACTTCCTCCCTTTCTTTTTACCTTCCCTTCCTCCCTTTCTCTTTTTCTTCCTCCCTCCCTCCCCTTCTTTCCTTATTTGTTTGGTTCATACCATGGTTCCTTAGTTCTGGCTCTGTGTTCAGGGCTCATTCCTTAGCAGGGCTCAAAAGACCCTACTTTGGTGTTGGGGTTTGGTATCTTCCTCACCCCACTTCTATTTCAAATGAAGAAAATGTTCCACCATAACATTCTGAGTGAGTGACTATTAATTTAGTTATCTTCACAGGGACCAGTTTTAGTGTCTTGGGTGAAACATATTGTTGAGGGACCAGAGCAATAGCACAGTGGTAGGGCATTTGCCTTGTACACGCTGAGCTGAGTTCTATCCCCTCATCCCATATGGTCCTCCAAGACTGCCAAGAGTGATTTTTTTTTACTAATAATATCTTTATTTAAACACTATGGTTACAAACATATTCAGAGTTATGTTTCTGAGTGCAGAGCCAGGAATTTCTCCTGAAGTGCTGCCAGGTCTGGCCCCCAAAAAGCAAGAAATTAAAAAAGTTTAAAAATTAAAAATGAAGAAAAGTATTGTCCTGCAACGACTTTGGATTTTTCCTTCTTAACTCAGAACTCATTTTCTGGTGAAAAAGCATACAGAACTTCAGCATTGAGATTTTAAATGGCTGGTGAGGTAACTCCTGCCACAGATGGACCGGTTAGTAATTATGAAGTTTCCTTCAAGTGCTAATGCTGCTCCTCTTTGGAAAATTAGATGATTTCTTCCCAAAGCTAAGCAGTGCCCTTACAATGAATTGCAATATTTGTGTCATGGGCTTTGCTGTGAAACTACGAGAACAGCCTTTCATCTTGGATGCATTCTAAAGTCTGATTCTAAAGCTATCTCCAAGGAACCCCCAGCAGAGATGGCCCTCTTCTTAGACCTCACAGCTTTTCATAATTTTTTTTTTTTTTTTTTGGTTTTTGGGCCACACTCGGTGATACTTAGGAGTTACTCCTGGCTCTGCACTCAGAAATATCTCCTGGCTTGGGGGACCATATTGGACACCAGGGGATTGAACAGAGGTCCGTCCTGGATCAGCCGCAAGCAAGGCAAACTCCGTACTGCTGTGCTATCACTCAGGCTCTTCATAATTATTTTTTAATATCAGTGAAACTTGTAAAAAATAATTGATCTCAGAAGTGGTGTGTATCAGAGAGAATAAAACGAGATCTTCTTTCTTTGTACTTATTTTAAAAAGGAAGGTTAATTAATTGTGAATTATAAATATCATGGAACAGTTTCCATATCCACTGCCTTCATTATCGATGATTCCAGGTTTTCTTGGGCAGGGAACTGAGTTGACCACCTGTTGACACCATTGACAGAGCTCTAGGCTCTTGGTGGGGACACAGGATCAACGAGGTCTGGCCTGGCCACCAGCCTCATGCAGATCCCTAGGCTGTGTCCCGGGTACAGAGAGAGGCAGCAATGGGGGTCCCCATGCTCAAGGTCCTCAGGATTCTAGTGTCCTGCCCGTCCCCTAGAAATGCAGAGGGGGCAGATCAAGGTGGATGGTACCTCAGGGGACAGTTACTGAATCTCCAACCTACTGACCGACAGGTACGGAATCTCTGACTGACCGACATTTATTACTGAACCTCGGGCTGACCTATTAGCAGTTCCTTAATTCTAGCAGCAAACCAGTGTAAAATGTGATACAAGGGACCCCTCTGAGTAGAAGGTCCCACATATACTGCTGCCCAGGTCTCTGGCTGTCAGGAAGTCCCGGGCTGCCATCCCTGCCTATCCCAATACATTTGTCCAGTGGCCAGCATGCCTGTCACAGCCTCCTGCCCCATGGGCGCTGCCCAGCCCCCAGTACCCTGGCAAGCTCCCCACACGCTGGCCCCAACAGAAAAGCTCCCAGTGTCCAGTGGTACTTTCAGCCACGTCCTTCTGACCCAGGCTGGGCCTCCCACTTAGCACAGGGCCAAACCTGCAGAGCAGCAACACCTGCTTCTCACCTTCATATAGCCAATCGCTGAGGCCATTGTAGATGACGCCCTCCTTGCCCGTGGACACCACTCGGATGGCCTGCTTGCCCACATGTGCACAGTAGTAGATGTTGTTCTCAAAGATGAAGATCTGATATAGGGAGAGAGAAAACCCAGTGAGTTGGGGCAAGGCTGGAACGCAGGGTGCTTTTAATCCTCTGCTGTTTTTTGTTTGGTTTTTGGGTCATATCTGCTGGTGCTCAGGGGTTATTGCTGGCTCTCCACTCAGAAATGACTCCTGGAAGGCTCAGGGAACCCTATAGGATGCTGGGGGTAGAACCTGTATGCAAGGGAAACTCCCTTCTTGTTGTGCTATTTATTATTTATGAATGATTAAATAATTGTTTATTATTGTAGGTGATGTGGTTCTAATACTGCATATGTTCATCACCTTGATGTACAGTTATGGCCCATGTGGGACACCGGGATTCCAACCAACCACCTTTGGTCCTGCATGGGCTGCTTGCAAGGCAAACACCGCTGTGCTATCTCTCCGGGCCCAGCATCTCATGTTTTACTTAATACACTTCCTAGTTCCACTCAAGTTTGTTTCTTTGTTTGCTTTGTTTTGGGACCATACTGGATGGCTCTGCACACAGAACTTACTCATGGCAGGCCCCGGGAATTATATGGAATGCTGGGAATCAAACCCAGGTCAGCTGCATGCAAGGCAAATGTCCTCTCCACTATAGCTCAACCCCCTCCACTCAGGTTTTACTGCACTGTGGGGTTTTGTTTTTCCTTATAGCTGCATAGCATTCCATTTTGTAGACATGCCACAGCTTCTTTATCCAGTCTTCTGTGATTAGACATTGGGAGTTCCCAGATCTTGGTGACTATAGTAAGTGCTGCAAGGAATGCATAGCTTTTTGGATGCCTACCTGGAGGGACATGAAAAATTTTTTCCCCCAATGCTCACTTGAAAATTTGAGGGTAGGGGCCAGTGAGGTGGCGCTAGAGGTAAGGTGTCTGCCTTGCAAACGCTAGCCAAGGAAGGACCACGGTTCGGTCCCCCGGCGTCCTATGTGGTCCCCCCAAGCCAGGGGCAATTTCTGAGCACTTAGCCAGGAGTAACCCCTGAGCATCAAATGGGTGTGACTCCCCCCAAAAAACAAACAAAAAAGAAAATTTGAGGGTAGAGACCTATTTGCAGAAAGGAAGGTGCACTGGGAACTTTTGAAATTCTGGCCTGGAGTCACCTCCAAACAAGAGGAGAGTGCAGCCTGAATCAATGGCTCTGAAAAAGATCTTGGGAAAGCAGAAAGTCTGTAAAGTAAATGGGCAAAAAGAAGTTTCCCCAAGACTAGCACCACAGGCTGATGCTGCTGTGCTCTGTGCCCGGCCTTTCCTGGGGCCAGGAAATTCTGGAAATTTCCCACCCACTGAGCCAGGGGTTCAACACTGTTTGGGATCCAGCAATGCTGGGTATCCCCAGATCACAGTGCTGTGAGGTCTCCAGGGCTATACCTGGGAATATTTGGGGCCATATGGTGCAGAGAGGCCCTAAGTATCCCTTGGGAGAATCCAACCTCTAAAGAAATAAAAGTGAAGTGGAACCCCTCTACTTCCTGTCTTTTTGATTGTGTTGGGGTGCTACAATTTGCATTGTCCTTCCCTGGCCTGGGGGCACTGGTGGTGCGTGGGAGACCTGGTGGCTTGAGTGGCAATAATCATGAGGAATCCAAAACACTCTCCTGTCTGTTGATCCCCCAGGAATCCTCCATCCTTCAATGTTTCCCAGCTGCCTAGAGAGAGATCTTTACAAAGGACAAGTTCCTGGGATAGCCTCATGGATCCAAGTGAGTGCAGAAACCTCCAAATATCTCCCGTGTCCCTCAGAGATAATGCTCGTCATGACTGCGAACATACAAGCTCCTTCTGCCACCGTCATGGCCTCCAAGAATGGTTTTCCTTTATAGCCGCCTGCTCCCTTATGTGGAGACGCTCACTACACACACTTTCTTCAAGGCACTCAATGATCCTGCTTTTAAAGTCTGTTTGATGGATGATCCTGAAATTCTCTAACTTAATACTCCCCAGCTGACGTGGGCACCTGGAATTAGATTCATCTTTGGAGATAATCCCCAACCAGATCCCAATTATATTAAGGAAGCTCTAATGAGGGAGAGTCATGGTTTGTCTCTGAAGATTGATGAGCATAGCCAGGCCTGCGCTGCAACCCTGCAGGAAAATTCATTTCATGAGCTCAAAGCTGGGCTCTGAGACAGTTCTCGGGGCCCTGCATCTCCCAGGGGCAGCCAGAAGCACCTTCATAAATGCTACAGCCTTGCAAGCAGGATTCCTCCTCCTCCTCCTCCTCCTCCTCCTCCTCCTCCTCCTCCTCCTCCTTCTCCTCCTCCTCCAACTCCTCCTCACCTTCTCTCCCTCCTTTTAATCTCACACAGAAATACACAAGCTAATCTCATACATGGCAACGCACACACCAACCTCATACACAATAATGCACACGCTAACTTCATGCAGCAATGCATATGCTAACCTCACACAGCTCAAATACATCCCAGCCTCAGCCTCCAAAGAACCACGTTTCAAATGAGGATCAGCCAAATTTGGGCAGCTCAGCCTTTTTGAAGGTCCCCTTAAGGCACAGGAGCGGCTCTTGTCCCTGAGACAAGTCTTAGGTGGTCAGCTAAGCCCACCCCAATGAGGGGGCCTCTCTACTGCCCCATACATATACAGTGTCCTGACACCACTTCCCAGTCCTGCTTACATGACCTGGGGCAGGGCCCAAGTGTGTGAAGCCCACATCCAGCGAGCGTGTGGCCAGGAGGCCCTTGTTGCTTACCAGCTGCTGCCCCTTCGGGCCCCAGCCTGCATACTGCAGCTTCGCATTGCTGACCTCTGGGGGGTCCAGGCTTTGGGGGTCTCTGGAAGAAAAGGAAAAACAAAAGGGTGGGACACTGTTGCTTTAAATAATAAAGAGGTCCTTTGGATGGGCTAGATGGAGGTAGATGGAGATGAAGGCCTTTGTCCTTTAGCCCCGGCCATGTGGCTCCATCCCCCATTAACAGGCGGGTCTGCAAGTTCAGGTGGGGGCAAGAAGGTAATTCACACACAGCAGGCTTCAGGAAATATCAGCTTTATTCATGCCCTAGCCAACATGTGTAGCTTCTATATTATAACCATTTACGCATACTATTTTTAGCTTGCCCTGCGTCTAGCCTTTATCAGCCATCTCTGGCCTCCTGCTACCTCTTCATCCAGGTAAATGCAAATCTCTCCCTTGCCCTTCCCGTCCAAGGCCTTATCTAACCTTCCCAAGACCCCTCCGAGGAATGGGAGGATCTTGCAGGTAGCTGCATGGAAATCCGGGGTGTGGCAACAGGACACAGGAACCAAGACCTTGCCAGCACCCCACAGTTGTCACTAGGCTCTGCAGGCAAGCTGTCCACAAGGCTCCAGGCTCCTTCTCAAGCTCTCCACATGTAGGTCCACCTGGGTGCCTGCACCCAGCACTGGTGGGTGAAGGTGCATGGGCAGGAGAGCCCCTCAGAGCCCAGGTATGCCCCCTTCATTCAGGAGCATCTTCCTCAGGAAGTCTGAGTTGTGACTGGAACCAGGATCGGGTCTAGGCTAGGCCTGTTCACTCCAAGAAGCCCAAGGGAAATCAGTTTCCCAGCCTATTTTTCCCCTGACAGACAAACGCAAGACACCAGCTCTGTCTTCTCTCAGGTAGGTGTGAAGCCCACATTTTTTGTTTGTTTGTTTTTCTTTTGGGTGCAGTTACCCAGTGATGTGTGACTCTATCAGTGTCAGTAGCAAACTGGTAGATTGCCCTTGAGAGGCTCGGCCTGTTGGTGCTTACGTTTCTGTGTGGCTTTGCGCTGCTGGTGATGTGTCAAAAACACTGAGGCCCCTGTGGGTTCTTGCATGGACACATGGGCTAGTTCTTTTTTTTGGGGGGGTGGTCACCACGGGCAGTGCTCAGGGGTTACTCCTAGCTCTATACTCAGAAATTGCTCCTGGCAGGCTCGGGGGACCATATGGGATGCCGGGATTCGAACCACCATCCTTCTGCATCTAAGGCAAACGCCTTTCCGCTGTGCTATCTCTCCGGCCCCTCCATGGGCTAGTTCTGTGGTGAAACTGTGCACATGAATTTAGGAAGCAGAGGCAGTGGGTGGGGATGGGGGTGCTGGGTACAGGAGGTGAAGGTATGGGAAGGGGAGGAGTAAGAGACAATCCAGGATGGAATGCATGGAAAGGACCCTGGGGATCTGCTTTTGAGCAGGCACTCTGGGAGGTGGGCAGTATAGATGAAATCCCAAGCCCAGGTCCCCCAAACTGCAGTCCAGTTCAGCTCAAGTCCCACCAAACCACAAATGAGCCCAGGCCCCTCAACTTCAGGCCATGGACATTCACCTGGATACACCCATCCCTCCCCCACCAACTCTTTTCCTGGCATAGAAGTGGGAGGACAAGCCACTGGTTCTCAGGCCTGGTTTTGGGCAAATCACTTCTGCACCCAGAAACACATGCACGTGCCCTTGTAAAGTGAGTCCTGTCTGAGTCCATGCTTGCCCAAAGCACAAAGTTAATCAGCCAACTTCAGGCTCTGAAGGTGACTCTTCTGCAATGGGCAAAGAGGGACACAGCATCCATCAGTAAGGACTGACTACAGGACGCGGGGAGCATGCCAAGAGTGCTTACTCTGCTCCATCTCTGTGCTCCATCCTCAACCCCCATCTTCCTGAACAAATGTAGGTCCATGATGCAACCCTACCTCCTCCGACCTAGCTCACGGCTTCCCACAGCTTCCCAATGTGGAGTAAATATGCCTAAAACATTTCATATGATCTATGTTATAACAATGATATTCTGAAATATGAGAGAAAGATATCATGTATTTTTTTCCTCTGCACCTTTCTGCCTTCATTATTTTTGTTTTGTTTTTGGGCCATGATGACTGTCAGAACTTGAAGGGACCTATTGGCTTTGCTTGTGTCTCTTTTCTGAATTCCTGAAGCTCTCCTCAGAGGGCTAGGAAGGACACCCCCCAAAAAACTGCATCCTGGAGCTGCTCAGGCCGAGAAGCCAAGAAAGACCGAGTGAGTAAGGTCTGGCTGTGGGGGTCGCCACGCAAAGAGCTGATTCCTCTGTCTGTGGAGGTTCTGCCCTGCTGTGCCCTTGATGACTGTGAGAATTTGAAGGGACCTGTTGGCTTTGCTTGTGTCTCTTTTCTGTTTTTGGGCCACACCCAGTGATTCTCAGGGGTTACTACTGGCTATGTGCTCGGAAATTGCTCCTGGTTTGGGGGACCATATGGAACACAGGGGGATCAACCTTTGGTCTGTCCTGGGTCAGCCGCATGCAAGGCAAACTCCCTATTGCTGCGCCATCACTCCAGCCCTCTGCCTTCATTTTTATTATTTGTTTTTCTAAGGGATCTGTTACCCTTCCCCCACAACTTCCTGAGTATCTCACCTGGAGGGGAGATCCTTCCATATCTGGGAGCGGTCTGGTTGGTAATTTAAGGGGTTGCCTCAGAGGTGAGAGAGATTCAGCAAGAAGCCTCAGAAGAAGCAGGATGGGGAGAGGAGAGACAGGATAGATGCAGGGCAGCTGAAGGAGGCTGCTTGAAAGGTTAGCTGAGAAGCCATGGAGGCTAGGGCCTATTAGTAAAAAGCTTCATGCCTCCTGAAATCTGACTGCTGTGGATAATTTCCTCCCATTATCCTGAACCCTCAGATCTGCTTGCCTAAAGGGGCTTCAGGGGCTGGATTGAGAAAGGACTGCCACCCATCCACCATCATCTACCACCTTCAAGGACTATTATTAATTTAATTAGTACTTCAGGGTTTCAAGGCACTTTTTGTGGAGCATCCCCTCTGACGAGGAGAGATGGAAAGAATCAACTGAGAAAGAAGAGAAGATCTAGCCTTGCTTTATCTCAGGATCTTGGTGCATCCATCCTAGCTTGGCTTCTGGCAATACACAAAACAGTCATAAATCATGTTGGATTCTGAAGAGCAGGTCAGCATAGTCAAGCCTGCTCATTCACCTCTGAAGCTAAGGTCATGCCGGAAAAGCTGCCCAGCAAGTCAGCGATGGGAGAAAAAAAAAAAAAAAAAAAAAAGAAAAGCTAAAAATGGGTTTTCTGGTTTCAAAACTTTCTGGCTAATGACATAAGCAGCATTTTCAGTGCTAAGAACTTGAGTCTTCATCCTACTACTGTGTGGTGGGGAAGGGGGCAAGACCATAGGACAAGTGACTTCCAAACACCATCGGATACGTGCCAGGCAATGCCATCAGACAGACACCAGGATAACACCGTCAGACAGGTACTGGGTAACACAATCAGACAAGTGATCCTTAGAGGCTTTCTCACAGGTCCAGCAGCCCACCTGGATAGCATGAAGTAGACAGGGAAGGGAGAATTGGGTCTTGGTGGATCCGAAGACTACCAGGTGCAAAGGGAATTCCTAAGCATGGTATGGACACAGGGAGGGTGTGTGTAAGTAAATGTCCACTCCTGTGTCTTTGCTTCTTCCCTCCCTGGAGATCAATCTGTCCATTATGGGAGCATTAGATTCTGGGACCCACTTCACATCAATGCTACACTCGGAGCTCATGAAAGGACAAAGCCCGTCTCTGTCTCCCAGCAGGACACAGTAAGTAGATTGAGCCATATTAAGGAGGTCTTATCTTCGTATCTACATAGAGTCTGTAACATTTCCCAGGGCCCAAATAGATACCAAAATGCACCACCTGAGACCGGGCAGCATTTCAAAGTCTTTCCATGAACCTTAGGAGCTGGGCATTTTAATTCTCTTCAGTCCCTGGAGCCAATTTTCTCAAAGAAGTAATTTCCCTTCAATGACACAGGCCCAGAGGACTCCGGAGAATTTAGTCCCCGATTGATTTGACTCTTCAGTTTCTGCTTGACGGCCATGCTTGCTCAGAGCTGGGATTTCAGGAGAAGAGAGAAAGAGAGGACGAGAAGGTGGACGAACAAGGAGGAACAGCTAAAGTCAGAGCACTCAGATAGCACACAGCTGACCATGGTGCTAAAAAGCAGCCCTGGGCCCGGAGAGATAGCACAGCGGCGTTTGCCTTTGCAAGCAGCCGATCCAGGACCAAAGGTGGTTGGTTCGAATCCCGGTGTCCCATATGGTCCCCCGTGCCTGCCAGGAGCTATTCTGAGCAGACAGCCAGGAGTAACCCCTGAGCATCGCCGGGTGTGGCCCAAAAACCAAAAATAAATAAATAAATAAATAAATAAATAAATAAATAAAAAGCAGCCCTACACAGGGTGTTGTCCAAGATATGCAACGAGTCGTTTTCAGTCGTTTTCATTGTCTTCATGCATTTTTGCTTCACATCACTACATCTCCCTAGAGCATTCACAAAATCCTCTTCATACCATTCTTGGAGACTGTGATTATAGTTTTCCCTTCAGAGCCAAAGCATATCCATGTGCCAGGTCCAAGGTGGGTCCTTGTAGATTGGTGTGTGGGAAAAAGCAAAATTAAAGTCTGGGAAGGAAATGAAGAGACTCAGAGGTGAAGATATGGAGAATCCTCGGGCTCCAGCTACTCTAAATCTCTTTCTGCACTAGGCTCAACTCAGAACCTGGCAAGGTGACCTAAGATTAAATAGGAGAACATGAAGTCTACATACTTTGACACCTGCTTTCATGTTCCAGACTGACAATAAGTGTGTTCCAGCTGGGACTGTTTGCGCACTACCTGCCCTTCTTCATGACTGATCCCAGCTTCTTATTTGAAAACATGCTCCTGGGGCCGGAGAGGTGGCGTTAGAGATAAGGTGTCTGCCTTGCAAGCGCTAGTGTAGGACTGACCGTGGTTCAATCCCCCGGCATCCCCATATGGTCCCCCCAAGCAAGGAGCGATTTCTGAGCGCATAGCCAGGAGTAACCCCTGAGTGTCGCCGGGTTTGGTTCAAAAAACAAACAAAATAGGAGGTACTGGTGGCATCATTGAGCTGGGCATATCATCCAGCCTTCCCAACCCTAACAGTGCCTAGTTAAAATCCCAGTGGCACATTCCCACCCCAACCTGTAGGCAAGACTCTGGCTAATCCAGGAAGCAGCTTTGCTTTAATGCCTGGCTTGTGATTTTGCTGACCAGAGTTCTTAGCTTTGTCTTCATATATTGGAAAGCTTGACACATTCTAAGGTTCAGACAAAGCACACTTCTTTGTAATTTCTGATGCTCACAATTCTACAGTATCCATTGTTTACAAGGGATGAGAAAACATGCAGGGGTAAAGCATTTGACCTGCGCTCTACCAAACTCTGGTTTGATCTTGGGCACTACTTATGTTCTGAGGGAACTGTCAGCAGTGACCTCTCAGCAGAGAGCTAGGCATAAGTTTTAAGTACTATTTGAGTATCCCTGAATAACTTCACTCAGGACATGAAATTAAATGTTATGTAAGTCTTACCTTTTCAACAAGAGTAGAAACCGTAATTTATAAGTATTTGTTGACTTGTCTTTTCTGTGTCCATTAGAGGAGAAAGCAAATGTCTAAACATTAATTTCTGTAGGTCAGATTAAGATGAGATTAAATAATGTATTGAGCACTGGAAACAACTGAGGCCATCGATATATTTTTTAAGAGAGAATTTAAACATTTAAACTTACAGGGATGTTATAATGATCTCAGGGTCTTGGAACAAGCCTCAACTTTGAAAAGTTATTAAAGGAGAATTTTTTTTTTATCATTGTAGGCCTTTATTAACTTTCTTCTTGTCACAGAAAGTATTTGAGCTGGCTGAAAAATAGAGTCTGATACTATTTAATTGTGAAACTACAAATATATATTGGGTACATACTGCAATGTTGATACTGCAGTAACATTCTCAAAATGTGTTAGAAGCAAGGACTTCTGTGTGTTTACAAAAGCAGAGTTGTTCTATGAAAGTAAAGAGGTGTGGAAAGAAATCAACAAACTGTGAAAATACTTAAATCATCATGTTGTAATAAAACATTAAAATAAACATAATTTTAATACCATTCATATTCAGTTATTATCATTCTTATTATGACAATTTTGGAGGGTACTGGGCTTTCCCAAGGGTACTCAGAAGACTTGGAGGAACTTCTGGTGATTCTGGGCCAACAATGGTTGGTGGTTCAGTGAAGGACACAGAGCTCTGGGCTGCCCGGCAGTGCTCCAGGGCCTCCAGGCTTGGTGACACTGGGAGACGCTGGGTGGTGCTAGTGATTCGAGAAAGAGCTGCTACATGAAAGGAAGTGCCTGTGTCTCTGCTCTCTCCAGCTCATATGATAATTTTTAATAATAATTTTTAATTGAATCACTCTGAGATCCAGTTACAAAGTTGCTTGCGATTGCTCAATACCCAACACAGTTCACCAGTGCATGTATCCCATCTCCAACATCCCCAGTTTCCCTCCTGCCCTTTCCCCTGCCTCCCTTTATGACACTTTTCCTTTCTCTCTCTCAGACACCATGGTGTGCAATACTGTTATTGAAGGGGTATATGCCAATCTATTTTTAATTTAATTTTTTAAAATTTTTTCAGGCCAGTCAAGTGAAGCAGTGGGAGTGGAGAAGAACAAAGAAATCTGTAACTGGCTGTGATCAATTTAATTGTAAGCATCACTGCACTCGGACCAGCCAGCCAATCTCTTGACTTTCTTTCAGCACCCAGTTCTTATCCAGAGTGATTACTTCCAACTCTCATTGTCATTGTGGTTCCTTCTACCCTAAATGTACTTTTCTGTTATTTGTGACAAGCTTCATAGATAGGTCCTCATCTGTGTCTCTATTGTCTCTGGATTATTATCATACTTTTTTTTTTTGTTTTTTTGGGTCACACCCAGCAGTGCTCAGGGTTACTCCTGACTCTACACTCAGAAATCACTCCTGGCAGGCTTAGGGGATCACAAGGGATGCTGGGATTCGAACCATCATCCTTCTGCATGCAAGACAAATGCCCTACCTCCATGTTATCTCTCCAGCCCCCATCCTATCTCACAAATAAGCATGATCATGCTGTCTCTCCCTCTCCTTCTGACTCACTTCGCTCAACATATTGCTCTCCATATCCATCCGTGTATGAACAGATTTCATGAAGTTATTTTTCCTAACAGCTGCATAGTATTCCATTGTGTAGATGCACCAATTTCTTTGGCCACTCATCTATTCTCAGGCACTTGGATTGTTTCCAGATTCTGACTATTGTGAATAGTACTACAATGAAAACAGGAGTGCAGAGGGTTTTTCTGCTTTTCTTCGTTTGGGGCACTAGGGAACTATGATAATTCGGTGGGGGGGGTTTGGGTCACATGGGCAGTGCTCAGGTGTTACTCCTGGCTCTGTACTCAGAAATTGCTCCTGGCAGGCCCCAGGGACCATATGAGATGCCACAATTCAAACCATTGTCCATCTTGAATTGGCTGCTTGCAAAGCAAACGCCTTACTGTTGTGCTATCTCTCCAGCCCGGGAACTATGATAAATTTTTTTGTGGGGGAGTTTTGGACCACACCAAATGACTCTCAGGGTTACTTCTGGTTATGAGCTCAGAATTCACCCCTGGCTTGGGGAACCATATGGGACGCCGAGGGATTGAACCGAGGTCCGTCCTAGATTAGTCACGTGCAAGGCAAATGCCCTATCACTTGTGCCACTGCTTCAGACAGAACTATGATAATTTTTAATGTGTTTTGAGAAAAATGAATAACATTTGTGTAATAACTCTCAGAGACAAAACAAAGGAGAATTGGAGGGTCGAGCTCCTGACATGAAGCTCACCACAGGGATCGTTTACTGCAGTCACAGAAATAATTACACTGGGGGCTGGGCGGTGGCGCTGGAGGTAAGGTGCCTGCCTTGCCTGCGCTAGCCTAGGACGGACCGCGGTTCGATCCCCCGGTGTCCCATATGGTCCCCCAAGAAGCCAGGAGCAACTTCTGAGCGCATAGCCAGGAGTAACCCCTGAGCGTCACAGGGTGTGGCCCAAAAAACAAAACAAAAAAAAAAAAAAAGAAATAATTACACTGAGAACTATCATAACAAAATGGGACTGAATGAGGGAAGTAGAAAGCCTGTCGAGAGTACACATATATATGTATATATATGTGTATATATATATGTGTATATATATGTGTATATATGTATATATACACATATATATACACATATATATATTAAAAAATCAAAAAAGAAAAGATAAGGCCTCCCAATTCTTACCACAGGCTGCATTCTTTACACTGACTGTATAGAAAGAGGAGGTACAGTAAATGCACCCCATATACACCTCAACCCAGGCTCTTTGCTTGGTCTGTATTGTGGATTGAAGGACAAAAACAAAAGAACTATGTTAATTTCTAATGACACTGAGACCAGTTCATTGTGCGCAGCTCGAGCGATGGGAAGACCACTATGGGCAACAAAACCAAATCCTTGGCACAGAGCACCTTGATCTCAGGTTGCAGCTGGTTTGGTCGAAATTCTTGTGTTCAGGTCTCAGAATCGATTTCTCTTAAATTCTGTTTAATCTGGTAAAATATTAACAGGTATGTTAAAAGCATAAAATCCTTTTAGAGTTTTAAAAATGTAGATAAGATGGGGCCGGAGAGATAGCATGGAGGTAAGGCATTTTGCCTTGCATGCAGAAGGATGGTAGTTCAAATCCTGGCATCCCATATGGTCCCCCTAGCCTGCCAGGAGCGATTTCTGAGGTAGAGCCAGGAGTAACCCCTGAGTACTGCCGGGTGTGACCCTCTCAAAAACAAACAAACAAAAAAAAGTAGATAAGATGAAAGGAAACATCCCATCATGGACAATAGATTCTATTGTTTTCTTTTTGTTTTTGTTTTTGGGCCACACCCGGCAATGCTCAGTAGTTACTCCTGCTCAGAAATAGCTCCTGGCAGGCATGGGGGACCATATGGGACACCGGGATTCGAACCAACCACCTTTGGTCCTGGATCGGCTGCTTGCAAGGCAAACACCGCTGTGCTATCTCTCCGGGCCCAGATTCTTATTGTTTTCAAAAGGGCTGGGGAAATCTTATGCTGTAATTATACAGTCTGTGTGAGATGCAAGTCTGCTGGAAAAAGAACAAAATAATTTCTCTTCAGTGGGAAACATTTGCATTTCTATTTGAAACACACTCTCAATGAAAAGGGCCTGAGGATAGTTTATTTTCCTGGCAGTGGGTTGTCTTCTGTTTCTTTGGCATTGATTGTTCTTTTTTTTTTTTTTGGTTTTTTTGGGCCACACCCGGCGGTGCTCAGGGGTTATTTCTGGCTGTGTGCTCAGAAATAGCTCCTGGCAGGCACGGGGGACCATATGGGACACCGGGATTCGAACCAACCACCTTTGGTCCTGGATCGGCTGCTTGCAAGGCAAACACCACTGTGCTATCTCTCCGGGCCCGGCATTGATTGTTCTAATAGTCCAAATGGAACAACATATCACTCATGACATTGAGACATTCAAGGTTCATGTGTCTGAAGAGTCCAAATGAAATAATTTCATCCATCTGTTTTCCGGTTCTAGGCCATGTTGTTCCTCGGCATGTAGCCAGTGGCCCCACATGGCCATGGGGGGTTAATGCTTTCCTGGGGAACAATGCTTCTCCAGGTCCTGCTGCTGTTCAAATGTGTTTGAGAAAATGAAGATGTGAGAGCGCCCGCCCTCTGGTGCACAGAGTAATCCTATTGGCAGGCCTTCTTCCAAGCCTCCACCTTTCTCCAACCTGGGAACATGGGGGAATATGGAGGAGTGGGAGGGAGGAATGAAAATGAAAACAATAAAAAGCCAGCTCTGGGGCCGGAGCAGTTGTACAAGTGGTAAGGCCTTGCGCAGGCTAGCCTAGGACCGACTGCAGCTCGATCCCCTGGCATCCCATATGATCCCCCAAGCCAGGTGCGATTTCTGAGTGCATAGTCAGGAGTAACCCCTGAGCATGATGGGGTGTGGCCCAACCTGGCCCCCCCAAAAAAGTCAGCTCTGATCTCCTTGCTGAGACCTCACTGAGTAGGTGACTCACTCACACCACTGGCCTCTGGGCTTGGAATGAGCTCTGAGTGCTTGGTAGTGGGCGCTGGAAGTGGATGGCCAAGCTGGGTCATGCCTGTCCAGCTCTGAAAGCTGAAAGCTATTTCCTCACAGACAGAATGGGTGCCCTCTGGCAAGCCTGAGATAGGATGAACTCAGCACTGGAAAACTGTCCTGGATTGCTGCTGAGGACAAGTATGGGTGTGTAGGACATGGAGATGGCCACAGTGGGAGGCGATGGGGCTGCAGCAGGGTCAGCTGCCCTAGAAGCACTGGACTCTGCAGTGCTGTGGCCTTGATGCCCTGTGGTACCAAGGTAAGGTCCAGCATCCCAGCACAGTGTATGCCCTAAGACCCTTGACATCTGTAAATTATCTGTGCTGTCAACTCCTTTGTTGGGTATTTGTGAATCCAAGAACAGTCCCCAGAATGAGAAATTACTTCCCATCCCCTTGTCCCCTTTCGGGGGGAGACCTTGGTAATATTTATCCGCAGCAAATAATAATCCACACAGACAAGAAGAATAGGGTGTAAAAGATTGGGCAAAGAGAGCCAGAGAATCCTCCTGCAGCCTGCAGCTTTCGCAAAAGGACCCCTCTCCCCTCTCCATCAAGCTATTTATTGCCAACTCCACAGCGCCCCAACTGGAAGGGCTAGGTGGGGCAATAGTCACAGAACAATCCTAAGGAAATATTTTTATATACAACAATTCCAAGAATAATCTTATGGAAACTTTTTCATATACTACAGACATCAACCACTAATCTTGTGGTTGACAAAGTCTCAAATAGGGCTGAGCAATAGGACAGTAGGAACAGCCCTGGTCTTGCAGGCAGCCAACCCATGTTTGATCCCTTGCATCTCCAGAACCAGGAATGACCCCTGAGCATTGCCAGGTGTGGCTCAAAAATGAAACAAACAACAATAATAAAGAACAACGACTTGGACAGCACTGTACATGCTTGGCCATTTCTGAGGGAAGAAAAGAACAGAACCATCTTACCCATGAGGGATCTTGCTCAGGACGTAGTATCCAGTGTAGGAATGCTGGTAGATCTGGAACAGATGGAAGGGAAGGAAGGAAAGGTGAAATGGTGAGCTGAAGACAGCTGCTGCCATTTTCCTAGTACCCCCCCAAATATCTGGCCCAAGTGGTCTGCAGTGTCTTTGATTTATTGGAGGCTGTTTGGCAGGGCTGGGTATTCCATTTTTCCCCTCATTTGTTTCAGGGCTTTGAGGTCATAACCATGGTTTCTAGTTGTGATTTGACCAGGCGGCCTATGGGGTGTGGCAGGTCACCATGGCCAGAGACAGGCATTGCCAGAGTCCCCAGGGCAGAGCAGCACTTCAACAGGAACTCCCAGCCAGGAGCAACAGCTGCCTGGCTTAGATGCAGCCAACTCAGGTTCAGCCCCCTGCGTCCATCCCCTGAGCACTGCCAGGAATCATCCCTGAGTGCAGATCCGGCAGATAGCCCTCAGCACTGTCAGTCAGGTGTGGCCCCCAAACAAACAAAATTGTAGAAAGGAAAAAAAGATGACGCTTGATTTCTGAAAATACAGGTCAAATAAAGGGGATCTGTGGGGTGCATGTCAACACAGTGGAAGAAACAGCGGTAACATAAAAAAAAAAAAGTAGGGAATTTTCAGAGCTGAAGATGGAAGTAGACGTATTTTCTACTAATTGGTCAGATTAAAATCCTGAAGTGCCCTTTTCATTGAGGCAGATATAACCAGCATGAGGCTTAGCCCAAGGCATGTACACTTAAAACTTGTATTGAGAAATAAATGCATCCAAAAGAGGGTTACTTCAAACTGGGACTGGGGGCAAGTGGCAGCACAGTAGGGAGGATATTTGCTATGCACAGAGCTGACTCAGGTTCAATACCCAGCATCCCATATGGTCCCCTGAACCTGACAGGTGAGGTTTTTGAGCCCAGAGCCATGAGTAACCCCTGAATCCCAGGTGTAACTTAGTGTGTGCCCCCACAAATACAACACGTCTAAACCAAGAATAAAGCTCTTAGGGCAGGATCTGTGGGAGCCAGGACACACTCCCAACTCCAGCAGTGTTGGCACTGATGGGGGGGGTGTCAGTTTAAGGAGGAGCTAGCTCCTCACCCCAGCCCCCCATCTAAGACCTGGATCCTCCAACATCCCCAGGCTCTGAGCATGCTGGGAGGCAGCAGGAAGTATTTGCGGTGTAGTCACAGCGCATGCCAGGAAGCTGCCGAGTGATATCACCTCGGACTGCCCAAGTGGCTGGTCAACAGCCCAGGCCTGGCCCCCTCAGCCCCCACTGTTAGAAGCTGCGGAGCTTTGTCTCCCAACCTGCAGGATCCCCAGGACCCCCGGTACCCTCTGCCATTCTGTCTAAGACTTGTGTCCCATCAGGATGAATGCGCCCTGTCTTTTACCTTTGCTTGTGTTTGGGTCAGGGCTAGCTACTGGCACTGTGCTCAGGGATTGCTCCAGAAACCATACGGCGTGCCAGGGAGCAAGCAGAGCTCAAACCCCTTCCCTGCTATTCTGACTCTGGCTTACGTCCTGTCTTTGGAGCTGCCGGCAGGAGCGTCTGTGTGGATAAGTACGAGCGACCACTTTGCACTCTGGCTCTGAGGCAGGAATTGGAGGCGGCCTCTAGTGTGGCTGCCCCTTCCCTGGAACTTGCTGCCCAAGAGAGCCCAGGCCCTTAAATGTCTATCCCTCATAGGGACAGAGCAAAGGGAAACAGCACAGGGAAAGAGCAAGTGTCTCACGGACTGAACCATGGGCATGTGCGGACACTCTCTGGCCACCTTGCTTGAGATTCAGCTGGTCTCATGGCCAGACTAGTTGCTGTGCTGCCTTGCCCTCATGCAACTGAATGCTATTAGTGTCAGCAGCAGCCCCAGTCTAGACCTCAGGGGAGCCCAAGCCAATGCCCAATGCCCAGCCCCAGCCTGAGGGATATGCTCACTTCTGCACACACCATCCTCACAGAGCCTGTGAGGGGAAGCTCACGTCAGCATTAGATTTGGGGTTAGAGTCACACATATAGGAAGACAGACCGATGGTTACACACACAAGCGTCAGATGACATGACATCTCCACTGTGAGTGACTAGGGCGCTGTTTAGACCAGATTTCTGACAAGGTTTTATTCAGATCAGAATGAATCCAGCTGCCCTTTGTTTTCAGTGAATTACTTCAAGCACTGCAATGAAATTTTTCCTCATCAACAGTGCTCTTTTATATTTTTATTTGACTTAATTTTACATGGATTTTTGGGTCCCTGCTGGTACTTAGGGCTGACTCCTGGCTCTGTGCTCAGGGATTATCCCTTGCCAGCTCTCTATGATAATGCATTTAAAATTTTATTGTCCCCTTCCCAAAGAGTTTTTTTCCTAGTAATTCTTCTCATTGTCAGAGGGACAGCAGAATTTCACAATGTGGCAGTTTCAGTTACAGAATGTTTAAAGGCATCGTGCCCTGATCAGCATAGTTTTGCTGGTAGAATCAGTGTTCTAGTTAAACAAACAAACAAAAAAAACCCTGTTCTCTAAAGGGTTAATTATGGTTTCAAGAGCCCTTTGGAAACTGTCCATGACAAACGATAGAAAGTTATGTATATAAAAAAACACATAAAGCCAAATGAAGGATACTGGATCTTTAGGGAAGGGTGGTCTTTGAGAGGAAGTAAGTTGATATAAATGGGCACATATTGCCAATCATAAGTATGGCATGATCAATGAACAGGGATTGCAGAGTATTTTCCATATTCCAACTTTTATGGGATTAACTGTTCTCTAGGACTGGAAAGGCGTGTGGATGGGCCTGGCATATGCTCCAGAATAAACCAGGGTCACTGAAATGGCCCAAGAGTAACCTGCCTCTCAGGCACTCTCTCCGGTCTACTGGGCTCACAATATCACTGGCCCCTGCTGAGAAGTTTCTGGAAACACACAGGCTGGCTCTGCGTAGAAAACAACAGGAAAGGACCAGCCCAAGCCCTAGGGAACACCTCAGAGGGCTGCAAGGCACCAGGATTCTGGTTGTTATTTGCCAGAGATTAAAGTCCTGCCAATGCACATTGCTAATGTTGCTAATCTCTTCGAGCTGAACATCTGCTTCACTTATAAAATAAATTTCACCTTCGAGCTCATTTAAAATTAAAGAGCCAAAATGAATTTTTTTTTAATATAAGCATATTAAGGGGTAAAAAAAAATGTCCCAATTCTCGGCTGTCACTTCAGTCCTGAATGAGATTTTAGAAGGAATTCTGGTACAATTTTATGGAAGACGAAGAAAAGAAGTGCTAAAAATAGCCATTTCTGTAATTAAAATGGTCGTTTAATTCCCATCTACCACCCACCAACAGGCAGCAAATAATAAGGAGCTTCAGTTTGGGGAGAATGAGGCAGCTTATGCTCTTAAATTTATGGCGTGGAAGACACAAATGCAAAAAATAGGCTAAATCTCTACAAAGAGGGGTAGGAGGGAGGGTGCACGCTTTGTATGCAGCTAACCTGGGTTTGATCCTGGGCACCCCCTATGGTTCCTTGAGCACCGTGAAGAGTGATCCCAGAGCACAGACCTAGGAGCAAGCTCTGTGCACTGCTGGGTATGGTCCCAAACCCAAATAATTAAATACATACAACTCTATAAATAAGGACGATTTTCACTCTCCCCCAAGTCCAGCAAAGGGACCTTCCCTCCCAATCACTAGGAATGTTTTTGTTCTATCAAAGAGGTGTCTATGCCCGAATGGACCTAGGTGGCAGTGTGGAACAGAGAAGTTTCCAGAATCCCTCTGCAGGCTCTTGGGGCCTCTGCATTTGAGCTGGGCAGGGCAGGAGAGACAGGCCCCGAGAGAGCACCTGACCATTAGGACACTCGACACTCACCGGCTCCTCGCTGTAGGAGAACAGGGCATACTCGCGGTCTGGGGAGATGGCATAGCGCAGGGCACGCAGGGATTCCTGAAAGGATAAGGCAGAGATTGAGAAGGGCCCTGGTAGGGCCCAGACTTGGCACTTCCCAGCAGCCGTCCTGCTCGCGCAAGACTCCATCTGATGCCCACAGCTCCTTTCGCGCCCATTTCTTTGCTTGGATTGTGCAGGTACAGCATTTAGGGGTGGTGGGGAGGACGACCTTTGGGGAGAAACATGCTCTCGAGGGCACAGACCACACTCCAGCTCCTGCTGGAATGGCCCTGCTTTTGGAGAAGCAGTGGTCAGCTTTCCTGCTCCTGCCCTCTGCCCCAACTGCAGTTCTGGAGGGGGGCACCAGGCACTGGAGGCTGTGAGAGGGAGGCCAGAGGGTCCACATGTCCAGGAGCCATTGGGCATGTGCATGGGGACTCTGTTTCCTGGGTCTCACCTCAGTGGTGTTCTGGGGTACCTTAGAATGAGATCTGGAAATGGCTTCTTCCTGCAAGTGGGGTGACCCCCAGCAGTTGAAAGTGAAGATGCTGGAAAGGAGGGACAGCAGTGGTGTCGTGTTGCAGGCCCCCCACCCCCCCAGCACCATTTGCTTGCCCTGCCCTGACTCCGGAAAAGCCCCAGCACTGATTGGCACCTTCAGCCATTCCCGGGAGGAATTGGAATCCATTAGTTTGAGATAATTAATTAATTGAGATTAAAGCCCAAAGCTCTAGTCTGGTTTTTATATAAAAATCAAAGAGAAAGATAAATGAGAGAAACAAAAAGACTTTATTAAAATGTAAATTCGGGGATTCAAACAAGTAATTAAAGACAGTGAATTAGAAAGGGAGGGAGGAAGGGACGGAGAGAGACAGGGACAGAGAGACAGAGACAGAGAGGGTTTGACTCAGCAGAACCACAGAGCAGCTTCAAGGTCCAATTTTCAGGTGCTTCCTGAGACCCTCACTGGCTCTTCGAAATTCACTGCTGAAGGCAGGATAATCTCTCTGAAATACCAGGCTGAGGTTTTTAAAATCTGATTAAAGTTATTGAGCAAATGGCATTGCGATAGCAACTATGGAGCTTGCCATGCTGGAAATTAATACTCCTAATTTCACCCCTGAAATTAGGGTGAACTATTCTCTGTTCCTCGGACATAGCCAGCCTTTGCAGATAATGCGATAACTATTACCTAATGCATAAATGGAAACTGTCTTTCTCTGCACTTATTCATTAGATTCTGGGAGGCCATGGCCGTGGTTCTAGAGGTAATATGTCTGTGATTTTAAAGCCATGCTGGCATGCATTCTCCTATGTCTCTATTTCAAATAGTTTCTTTCTCTTCCTTCCCCTTTCTTCCTTCCTCAAAAAATCCTGAGTTATGAATATTGTTACTAATCTTTAAGGCACTGCCAAATTGCTTCTGTGAACCTGGGGCCATGGACTGTTCCAAGAAACGAGCACATCCACTTATGGCTTCTTGGTGGCTATGATCTCATTAAGATGAAGGGCACAGACAGCTAAATGGTCAGGGCATCCCAACAATCTGGCCTGACTGGGACTCTAGAGCTGCGAGCCTGCAGGTAGGGATGCGGGGGTGAAATCACCAAAGCTCGCTCCAGTGCCAACTATCTCTGCTCCAGTCAGGGCTCAACACGGCTCCTTCTGAGGATTTTTGCTTTATGTTTGAAAAGGATTGGAGAGAGGCAGCTAGGTTTCTAGAAGAATTATTCCCCCCCGGGAAATCTATTTAATTGAAGTCAGCAAAATGGAACCAGGAACATGTGTTAAATCCTTTTTAAAAGAAAGAGGAGAGAGGGAGAGGAGGAAAGGAAAGAGAGGAGGGACCAAGATAGGGAGAGAGAGGAGAGAGAAGAGAGAAGGTTCTGTAAACCTCATTGGCAGATTCATGTCTGTAAAGAGGGCGTGTGGGGGTAGTAGTGGTAGTGGTAGAGGGGCTCCATTACGGTCATTCTATCCCAACTGGTCTCTAGACTTCCATACTTCGAGTTACATGCCTTCCTGTGGGTCTTCCCTCTCAGGGCACTACTGAATGTATCCATCTGCGGTTTGGGGACCCCCCCCCCCCCCCCGTAGGCTCCACCCTCTAGCAAGCAGCTCTTATGCGCTAATAGCCATTAAGAAGCAACTGCTTGGGCCCGGAGAGATAGCACAGCGGTGTTTGCCTTGCAAGCAGCCGATCCAGGACCTAAGGTAGTTGGTTCGAATCCCGGTGTCCCATAGGGTCCCCCGTGCCTGCCAGGAGCTATTTCGGAGCAGACAGCCAGGAGTAACCCCTGAGCACCGCCGGGTGTGCCCCCCCCCAAAAAAAAACAAAGAAAAAAAAAGAAGTAACTGCTTTAAAGGAAAATGTTCCTTTCTGCTACGGGAAATGAAGAAAAGCCCTTACATACATAGTAAAATACTCTGAGGCAGGCAAAAGAGAGTCAGGCAGTGTGTCTAGGCCCAGGCATACAGCTTTGAGGATGAGCTAGTCCTAAGTCCAATGCCGGTGATGGGCAAAAGAACCTCCCACCCCCCACTCTGGGCGCTGGGTCTTCTGTGAGCTGTGAGAGGGGCTGCCTGTCTCTCCCAACCCCGGCCCTGTTTATAGGCCCCTGCACTGCCAGGGCTCAGAGCCTTGTAGACTATCATCTGATTTGTCTTCAGAGGCCTTGTTGGCTGCTCCAGGCTATGGGATAACTACAGCTGAAGACAGAGACGGTCAACAATAACACAAACATCCAGAAACGAAGTCCATTCTTTTTCCTTTTTCTTTTTTTAATGATTTTTTTCGTGATTAGCAAGGATCGTAAACTGTGTGTGAACTTGAAACCTGATTGTCATTTAGCTCTAGGGAAACAGCTTTGCTGGGTCCTAACCCACTATCAACTCCGAGCTCGTTGAAGCTGAAGCATCATTTAATGTCATTAGGGGAATTAGTATTCTCAGCGCAAGCTTCTGGGGATGAGTGGATTTGAGAACAAGCTCGAGCAAGTCCTCCTGAAGTCTCCTATGCATTATTGCAATTGTTCTGCCACTGTGTAAAGCCTCAGGACTTTACCTTTCAATTATACATGATATGCAACACTTGTCCCCATCACCTGCCAAGAAATTTCTCGGATGCTCCGGAAAAGGACGCTTCCACTTATTAAATTAGTGTGGCTCCAATTTTACATTATCTTCAATTGCTCAGCCCATATCTTTACAAGCTTATTGCTTTGGCTGGGCTCTAGGAAAAGTCGAGACCTGAAGTCATTTTCTGCTTTACTGGTCCGAACGAAGGGAAACTGATATGACTCCGGTCATTAAAGAGAGACTTACAATTCTTTTGCCTTCTATTAACACAGTAGAGATGTTTGTTTCCACATTGTGGAGTAACACGTCCCCTTTCAGCTCCTGGTAGATGAATTCTTTGTCTACAAGAGAGGAAAGAAAATAGAAACACAGCATCAAGGCACTCCCCCAACCTCTGCTTACAATAAAATAATAAACTTTTTCTTTCTTTTTTCTTTTTTTGGTTTTTGGGCTACACTCGGTGATGCTCAGGGGTTACTCCTGGCTATGTGCTCAGAAGTCACTCCTGGCTTGGGGGACCATATGAGATGCCAGGGGATAGAAGCAGGATCCATCCTAGGCTAGCATGCACAAGGCAGATGCCTTACTGCTTATGCCACTGCTCCCCAACAATGGACTTTTTCTGAAAAGAAAGATAAGAAAGGGATCATGAACTTTATCAAAGGGTAAAGCAAAATAATTGAATAGAATAAGGTGAAATTATTCTGTTTTTCTTTTTTTGGGGGGGGGCAGGTTACACCCAGCAGCACTCAGGGATTACTCCTGGCTCTACCCTCAGAAATCACTCCTGGCAAGCTCGGGGGACCATAGGGGATGCCGGAATTCAAACCACCGTCCTTCTCCATACAAGGCAAACGCCCTGTCTCCATGCCATCTCTCTGGCTCTGATTCTGCTCTTCTTAGCATAAATTCCAGTGAATCTCAATAAATCTTATTCTGCTCCTCCAGACACTGTTCCAAAGGGCACTCCCACCATGTTTAGAGAATTCTAGAGCTTTCTGGGCTAGGAACAAGATGGGTAAGCTAATAGCTCAAGAATGCTGCTACTGAGAACAGTGGAAGGCAGTTGATCTGGAAGAGATTTCTCAGGTCTGAGATTCTGGAGAGAAATTCCAGAGAGAAAACCTGGGTACAGTCCTTCCAGAGTATGCAGATATGGCTTTGTTTCCCCCTCAAGACTTTTTTTGGCTTCTCCTGGTGGAAAGGGCCATGCTGCTACCCAGGGCATGAACTGTCCACACAACACGACAGTCTTAAGTGAGTCCAATCCAAGTTCCAACACCCCCTGGGCTATGAGCAAAAAGAGAGAGTAGTAAGCCACTTGTAAGGACCCACGTTCCCAAGCAACAAACAATTCTGTAAGGTGAGCACAGGGCAGGTGGTGAGGCAGATGCCAGGTGAGCAAAGGTGGGCAGTTAGATGGGTATTGACCCCTTCCCAAGTGGCATGTAATACAGAGGCAGCAGAGAGGCGAGCACAGGTCACACCACAGTCAGCTGGAAGGGACGAATACCGTGGAGGGGGTTTATGTAATGTCATTTCCCGTTGTCCTCCTAGGCTTCCTGTTTCTCCTCAGTTTGTTGAAGTGGAAGCTGAGAGCTTTGACTTAGTTTCCCACATTTTCTCAAAAAACTCTTCAAACCTAAATTTCTCTTCGGTGGACGCTGGCTGTTGTTGATGTGATGACAGTTGAACCTGGACATGTACCTGGACATGCCCACTTGTCATGCTGGATATAAAAGGAGAAACTTGAACTGTTGCAGGGGTGGTGTGGGGGACAAGGATAGTGACTAGAGCAGAGCCTGCCAGGTTGGTGGGGTGGCTGGAGATACAGCATTGGTGAGATGCTGCCTGCTTTTTATCTATCCCTCTATCTCTGTCTATTGAACCCGGGACTACAGGTTCTCCCACGGCCACCTTTGGTTAGTGAATCTCTCTCTCTCTCTCTCTCTCTCTCTCCCTCTCAGCGCCCCCCCATGTGGTGGTGGTAGCAGGCCTCAGTATAGTTAGTTTCTATCCCGCTCTCTATGATCTTTCTCTATTAGTCTTAGGCAGGCTCTTGGCCCCCCAAGCAGTTGGGCCCCACAGGCAGCTCTACAGCCCTGGCAGCTTTGGGCCCTTGAAGCTCAACAAACATCTCAGGAAATTCAGCCAGCTGCAAAAGGCAGCAGAGAGGCGAGCACAGGCCACACCACAGTCAGCTGGAAGGGACAAATACTGTGGAGGGGGTTCATGTGATGTCATTTTCCTTTGTCCTTCTCCAAGGCTTCCTGGACTTGCAGTGTATTAGAAGCTTGGCAACCTTGTAGATAATAGCAATAACCCACTGGACAACTGTAGTGACTCTACAAAGGATGTGTCTCACACATTTGAACCATGAATGGCCCTGGGATACAGTTAAAACCATTTCTGTTTTTTCCTATGGTATCTGCTAGGCCCAGTCATTAGGATACTTTCATGGGGCTGGAGAGATAGAAGAGTAGGGAAGATGTTGTATTAAATAATTAACGATGGGGCTGGATGGTGGAGGATGCCATTTCAGTCCACGTGGCTCTGCAACCTTTATGCAGTCGGCGAGTCCCAGGCCCAGGTGAAATCACTCACTCACAGTCAGGCGTCAGGAAGAATCATCTTTATTCACGCCCTAGCCACCACGTGTGTGTGGCCTATTCATAACCTTTCAAGCACCGCAATATTTTGCTAGCCCTGCATCTTATTTCCTGTTAGCCATCTTCCCTTTGGGCTCCATGCTGGTCAAAGACCAGAACACAGAAACCCAGAAGCCAGAGCGCACAGCAGCGCAGAAAGGGCAAAGAGCCAAAAGGGCAAAAAGCCAAAAGGGCCGAATTCCCTTGGTTCAAGCCTTATATAACATTTCCCAGACCCCTCCCAGGAATGGGAGGGTCTAGCAGGTAAGGTTACACCTACTATCCGGTTCCCAAGACCCCTCCCAGAAATGGGTGGGTCTAGGGTCTTAAATAGGTACACCCACATTTCCTCCTTTTCTTAATATTTTTATGCACCAACATAATAGAGTGAAAATTAATATACCAGCCCTTTTTAAAAACATATTTTTGCAAAATATACTTTACACCTGTAAACTAAAACTCTATTAATGCTTTTTTACCAAGCACTATTTTGGAACTTTTATGTTCCTATACTTTTAAACTATATTGGGGGAACTTCATTGTTCCTATACCTTTTTTATACACAAGTACTGCAGCATACATGCATAACATACATTTTAAAAACAGGCTAAGTACATTAAAATACACAGTAAAACATTTTGCAATTGAAAATATTAACTTTGAAAGATAACAAAACACATTTAAATCATAAAGAAAATGACTAAGACAAAGATGCAGGTGGTTAGAAATTAGATGTTAAACTGTATTACCTTCCTTTTTTATTTTTTAACCACTAACTAACTAAAATTTATCCCATCACCAACTATGAGTGAAATATATGACTATCTGCTTAGTTTCTACACCTAAAATCATAGTTTAAATGATTAATTTGTTTCACGCTGATCTCACCACGTTGATTTCACCATGTGGCTTTTGTAAATTTTTAGAGTTTAGATGCTGGTTTGTCCCACGCTGATCTCACCACGTGGCTTCTGTAAACTTTTAAAGTTCAGATGTTGGTTTGTTCCACGCTGATCTCACCACGTGGCTTCCTTTCATAGTTTCAGGCCCCGTAGACGGTTCTGTAGACCATGAGGTTGCAGGTTTTCAGGCTTGCCGCGGAGCAAAGCTGAGCTGAGGCGTTTTTGCTTCTGGGCTGATAACCTTTCGCCGCTTTTCCCCTCAGGGCAGCACTTAGCAAGCCAGTTTTTGGCCACAGCTTTTTTGCAGGGGCTTTTGGATGTTCAAAGTTCAAAGTTATTTAAACTAAAAGTTCAGTCCGAAATTTCCAAAGCCGAAATCCAAATTCAAGCTGAAGGTTGTTATCAGAAAATCAGTCCACTTTAAATATAGTCTTTTTTCTCCTCCGTTTCCAATTTAGACTTTTAATAAGTTTTTGTAGAGGCCGAGGTTTTTGTTTCTTGTAACAAAGTTTCAGTTTTGGGCCTGGGCCTGGGCTGGAGGTGATGCAAGCTTCCACCTCTCCAGTTTTAATTGCCCTTTTTACCCTAGAAGGGGTAACGGCCATCTTTGAACATGGCTTCACGTGGCCAAACCCTTTGGGCTGACTGCATTTGAAAAGAGCCAAAATGAAACAGAAGAGCAGAAATCTCACCATTTTTGCTGTTTTGCTGGGTCCAGGATTCAGGTCAAAGTTCGGAGCGCCAGATGTTGCATTAAATAATTAACGAAGGGACTGGATGGCGGTGGATGGAGGCCTTTGTGCTTAGGCCCCAGCCACGTGGCTTCATCCCCATCCAGCTGGCGGATTCCAGGCCCAGGTAATCGGCGTAATCAAGACTCACTCACAGGCGTCAGGAAGCAACTTTATTCAAGCCCTAGCCACCACATGTGTGTGGCCTATTCATAACCTTTCAAGCACAGCAATATTTTGCTAGCCCTGCATCTTATTTCCTGTTAGCCATCTTCCCTTTGGGCTCCATGCTGGTCAAAGACCAGAACACAGAAACCCAGAAGCCAGAGTGCACAGCAGCGCAGAAAGGGCAAGGAGCCAAAAGGGCAAAAAGCCAAAAAGGCCCGAATTCCTTTGGTCCAAGCCTTATATAACATTTCCCAGACCCCTCCCAGGAATGGGAGGGTCTAGCAGGTAAGGTTACACCTACTATCCAGTTCCCAAGACCCCTCCCAGAAATGGGTGGGTCTAGGGTCTTAAATAGGTACACCCACAGGAAGACATTTCCCTTGCTCGTGGACAATGAGGGTTTGATTTCCAGCACCCCACCGGGAATGATCCCTGCATGTAGAACCAGGAGTAAGCCCTGAACACCATCAAGAATGACTCACACAACTAAAATAAAACACTTTAATTTCCAAATATGTGAAGTGAGCTCAGCACTCCTATTTTTTAAATGATTTTTAACATTTGAATTAATTGAGTGAAAGGCTACTCAGTGCATGGTTTAAGTCTTTTAGAATGTCTGGTGGAGTTTTTAAGGCACGGAATGGGGGGGGGGTCTATGTCAGTAAACTGACCATCTGCACATTTTGTAGGTTCATTGCTTCAGCTCAGCTTATTCCACATGTTTTCCATGTCCTGCTTCCAACCTTCCGCTTTCTTGATGTATATTATGACTGCATTTCATTGTATTTTTTTGGGAGGGGGGAGTTGGTTTCTAAATTACAAGGTAAACTTTTATCTTTTCACAGTCTGGAGCATCCTCAATGCTCAAAAAGCACCTCAGAAAATCCATCCAGCTGCAAAAGTCTGTGCCCATGTGCCCACTGCCAGACTATTGTTTGTACAACATTGGTGTATGGTTTGGTGTGTCATAGCCTCCAAACAACTCTAATTATACGCATGGAAATCAAAGAGAAAAATGCCCCTCACTTTCCCCCACTGCTTCCCATTTCTGATACTTTCATTCCCTATCTAAGAATTGATTCTTTCATTGTGTAGTTTTCAGAAAGAATTTCCTTTAGAAATTCTGGTTGAATAAACCTACTGGCAAACAATCATTTCAGCTCAGTTCTATCTGAAAATGCCTTTATTCTTTGAAGAATATTTTCTCTTATGTAAATTTTCAATTGTGATTTTTTCCATACATAAGGATTTAGAATTCTATTCTCATTGGATGCTGTGGTTTCTAACAATAATTGTAAAGTTATTCATTGGATTGTTATTTCCCCGCATTTTTATTCTGTGGCTTTTGAGGATGGATTTTGTGGTTGTTTTGGGGTCACACCTGGTGGGACACAGGGCTTACTTATGGCCCTGCACTCAGGGGTCACTTCTGGCAGGACTTGGGGACCCTATGAATTGGACTTCGGCATGCACCCTACCCGCTGTACTATCTCTCCAACACCAATGTGTTTAATTCTTTTTTTTTGTCGAGTTTCCCACATTTGGGGAAATCGCAGGGGTCAGCACATCTGGAGTGCACTGGATAAGCCTTGCCCTGGGGAAACCACCTTTGTGATTATGGTATCTTCCCTGCCAGGTAAGTATGTGTTTAATTCTTAGTCTCTATGACATTTCAACCTTTCTCTCTTCATCTAAACTATTTTTATTTGTACTTTCTCTAGACATTTATTATCATCTATACACAAAAATATCTAATTGACTTGGCCTTTACAAATAATGACTTTTGGCTTTGTGAATTCTCTCTTAACTTTCTTTTATTTTTGTTTTTTCGGGCCACACCCGTTTGATGCTCAGGGGTTACTCCTGGATAACGGCTCAGAAATCGTCCCTGGCTTGGGGGAACCATATGGGACACCGGGGGATTGAACTGCAGTCCTTCCTTGGCTAGCGCTTGCAAGGCAGACACCTTACCTCTAGCGCCACCTCGCCGGCCTCCTCTCTTTACTTTCTAATTCTTCATTTCTGTTCTGTTATTGCCTATGCTAACCTTAAGTTTGACAGCTTCTTCTTTAATATAATGACAACGGGGTCCACAAGTGTCTTTAATTATTTCTTTGCTTGAACCAACAAGTTTTAATGGGCAGCATTTTAATTATTATTTCATTTTGCACAGTTGGAGTTTCTGCCACAATGTCTTTTTCAATATATGATTTTTTTTTACTAATTTTAATTTGCAAATGTAAGGAAAATAGACTTATCTCTTTTTTTTTTTTTTGCTTTTTATGGACTTGTACTTTGTCTACTGTAGAAAAACTTACACTATTCTTTAAATTTTTAATTTAATATAATTAATTATTTGAAATTTACTGAGGCTACCTTTGGACCTGGTACATGGTTTATCTTAGGGAAAGTTTATGAAGAAGAATGTGCTTTTTAGCTGTAAGCTGCTGCATCTCGTATTTTTCATTTGCATTAAATAACCCCTTTTGGTGCTTATTTTCTTTATGTCCTTGACCATACTGTCAGTCAAATTCTCTCTGCTGGAATTTTCTAAGAGATGATGGACTCACACATGGTCCTTTAGGTTTTTGTTTGTTTTTGGGCCACACCCAGCAGTGCTCAGGGTTACTCCTGGCTCTGCATTCCAAAATTACTCCCAGCAGGCTCAGGGAACCATATTGGATGCTGGAGATAGAACCCAGGTAGGCCATGTGCAAGGCAAATGCCCTCCCCGCTGTACTATTGCTCCAGCTCCTGCTTCACATTTTTATAGCTGAATTTTGCCAGTTTCATTCAGTCAACATAAATGTATACTTTTCTTTTGTGGATTGGGGGGGGGGGTCACATCTAGGTGTATTCAAGGCATAGCCCTGGCTCTGGCAGTGCTCAGGAGATCCTACTCATTGCCATTGCTGAAACTCAGACCGCCTGTGTGTAAGGAAAGAGACACGTGACTTCCATTGCACACAGCACATCCTAGTCTCAAAGTAGTACGTCCTGTTGGCAGGTGGACTCAGGGCAATGTTCTCCATAGCATTGGGCTTTGATCAGTGAGGTGAGCACAAGTAACATAGATTGCCATGGCACAAGGGCTGGCCACATCTACTCCAGACCAGCTGTCCTTGTCGTGGCAGTGGAGGGCTGGTATCTGCTCTCGCTGCTAAAATCCTGAGTCCTCCCTGAACTTCTGCCCCAGGCTCCTGTCCTAGTCCATGTTTTGGCCCTCCTGGGACCTTCTCAGTGGGCTCACAGCACCCCTCAGCAGAGTTTCTTTTCTGTAGACAAGGCACAGCCTGGTCAGACCAAGTTGAGCCCTGACATTCAGAGTCCTTGCAGTCTGGGATTGTCTCCTCATTTCAATGGTCTCCTGCCTTCATCAGGGCCTGTCTTACCCTCAGCCTCTGGGCAGCTTCCCCTGCCTGCTCCAGGTGCCCCTGTCCCTGCCAGCAAAAGAGAATAGAGCTCAGTGGAGATCACACTTCCACCTGTGTGATTTCTGCAGGAACAGTTCAGCCCTTGTCTTTGCCCCATGTGCCAGTCCTAGTTCTGACCTCTGTAGTCCCAGTGAGTTCTGCCAGGCACACCTGTCCCTTGTGGGATGAGTCTTCAGTGTTCCCAGACCTCCAGTGAGCATGGCAAAGTTCCTGAGGCATCTTCCAGACCAGGGGTCCTCAAACTTTTTAAACAGGGGGCCAGTTCACTGTCCCTCAGACCACTGGAGGGTCTGACTATAGTAAAAACAAAACTTATGAACGAATTCTTATGCACACTGCATATATCTTATTTTGCAATGAAGAAACAAAACAGATACAAATACAATATGTGGCCTGCGGGCCATAGTTTGAGGACCACTGTTCCAGACAAAAAGCAACAGCAATCTTACTGTTAGCTGAAAGCCACACACAACACATGTTGGCTCCTACGAGCCAAGTGTTCTCAACCAAGAGGATAGGGATGTTGGGGAAAGAGGGAGTTGGGGCAGGCACAGTGCTCTCCACTTGTATCCCAGCCACCTCTTCAAGAGAGTTGATAAGAACCATTTCACCCCTGGGTGCTACAGGAAATGCAAAGATGAGCCTGAGGACAGAGTGAAGGATCTCCAAGAACCACCAGCTAGATCAGGAGGGGAAAGTGCCACGAAAAAGATCTTGCAGAACTTCCCTGGTGGTGCCTCACTCTGCACAGCTCAAGCCCTTAACTCAGCACTGAGAAACAGCTCTGAACGTTCCAGGGCCAGTCGACGCTGAAGCAAGGAATGAGGCAGAAGTGAGTTCTACAGGCAGCAAGGCCCTTACAAGACCCAATTCATTCCTCTTCACCCGCCCCCCGAAAGTGACATGGAAATGGAGGGCAACAGATTTCCCCTTTGAAAAGGAGATAAAAGTCCAGTCAGGGGCACTGAGCAGTGGAGACAGGGCTCGTCAAGTGGTGCTCCTCAGGCTGGGAGATGATGTCGGATGAAGAATTCTGCAGGATAATATAGAATGATGCAGGTGGGGTGGGGGGAAGGGTGGGGCTTTTCAGGGAGAGATGGAGTCATTATTTGTCTTGGGGGTATGTATGATTGGGTCATTCCTGGCAGTGCCCCAGGCTTCCTCCTGGCTCTGTGCTCAGGGATCACTCCAGCAGGGGCTCAGGGGACCCTGTAAGGTGCCAAGGATTAACCTGGGTTGGCCATTGGCAAGACCAGCACCTCAACTTCCATCCTGTCTCTCCAGACATTGTTTCTTCATGGATGTGGCATTTGCCAACTCTTCCCACAGAAGGGCCCAGGGACATGCCCCGCTATAACACTGATCTCTGGGAAGAAGCATCTCTGGTCACCTACAATCATCACACAGACACCCAACACACCACGCACCATACAGACACCATCACAGCTTTGATATACCATAAAGATACCACCGCAGACCTGATGTATCATCTAGACATTATCACAGCCCAATGCACCACACGGACACCATCATCCCAGAATACACTAACAAATACCATCACAGCACAATACACCATTCAGATACCATCAGAGCCCTGATCATCACACAGGCACATCGCACCCTGATACATCACTTGGACACCATCATAACCCTACTGCATCACAGGATGAGCAGGACAAATGAGCCCTGCACAGCAGCAGCAGCTGCTGCTGCAGCTCAGAGGGGCACCCCACTCTCTGGTCAGGCTAATCTGGGAGAGACCCAGAGCTGGAAATGTAGTCTTGGCTCCAGAAGGACTTTTGGTGAGCTGGGTACAGTGTGTGTGGGGGGTAAATCAACCACTTCAATAAGACATGAAGTATTATCTAAGAGAATTAGATTTGCTTGAGAGCTTCAGAGGGCAGCCTGGGCAGCAGAGACAAAGAGTTGCAGAGGGCTTAGTTTAAAACAGGGGTGGCGAACAAGTTCGACACAAAGAGCCAAAATTTTAAACTGTGAGAGTCAGAGAGCCACACCACGCAGTGACCTGCCAAAACAGACAAACACTCTCACAAAAGCATCTAATTTTTGACAATAATCTATGAAACACATATTGCATTTTGCCATTTTGAGTGAGGGTCAAAATCCTGCAGTGATGGTGAGGGTGTGCTGCATCCTCCACACTAAGAGCTAAGGGCCAGATGGGACCCAACATGTGACACACGGGTTCCTCCCCCGACTCGCTGGCCCATGCAGTTGTTTCTGAGGGATGGGAGATGGGAGGACGCAGCCTGGGGGTGGGAGAGATCTCTATGCACTCGGAGATCTCTCCTCAGAGGTCCCTCCTCAGAAGCAACAGAACAAAATCCAAACTCGGCAAAGAGCCACAGTATACAAAATCATGAGAAGAGGCAAAGAGCCGCATTCATTTTGGCCGGGAGCCACGTATCCGCCATCCCTGGTTTAGAACGATCTCTGTGCCATCCAGGCTCTAGGCTAAGTTGGATACAGCGTGAAATCGTGGACAGGTTCACAGAAGCAACATGGGGGGGAGTTATGGGTCATCGGGCATTGAACCTGTGACCAGGAAGCCCCCCCAATGGCTGACTTGGCTGTCTCCTCATGGACTATAGGACACCTGCTTCGAGGGCCTGGCTCAGCACACAGGTGAGTTTCTCTGGCTTTGGTCCTGGAATCCTACCACTGCACAGCACTCAAGAGGCGCTATTCCGAGGCTCCACATACAGGATAGTGGAGATCAGCCTTGCAGGATCAGCTTCTCTAGGCATCCCGGTCCAAGTTGGACTACATCCCCATCATGCCTGAAGGAGGAGGAGCCTCTGGTTTCACGAGTAAATGTGCAATGCAGGGTGGAGGCGTCGCCAGCTGGAACCCAAGACAAGGCTTAGCTCAGACAAAGTGCTTTTGGAGCCTCAAGCAAGTGGTTCATTCCATGAAAGTCTATTTCTGTGTCTTCGGGAGGTGAAGATGAACGCCATGGCCTGGGAAGGGAAGGAGTACTATTCTAGACATTTGAGCACTTTCTTGGGAGATACCCTATTAATTACTTCCTTACTGCGAGAAGGATCATATGTCAGGGGCTGTTCTCTATGCCCCCACGAGATGGGTTCAGGGATGTGTCTGATCGGACAGCTCACATGAGATCCCTCTGGGATTAGGGGATGAATATTTCTTCTATCTTAAATACAGACCAGAGGAGTTAGAGAGAGTGCAGGGGTTCAGGCTCTTGCCTTTTTCAATTTATTTTTGGGCTATTCCCGTGATGCCCAGGTTATTCCTGGCTCTGCACTCAGAGATCATGCCCAATTTCTCCTTCTCACTCACCCCTCAGCTTGCCTCAATGGCAGACACTTTTCCTCCTCTCTCTTTTTATTTCCTGTTTCTTTTTAGACATGGTGACTTGCAATTCTGTAAAGGGAATCATGAAAGGGTATATGCACATCACTTCCCTTCCTTTTAGCACCCAGTTCTTGTGATCAGGGCTTTTCAGCCTGAATCCTAGTGGTCTCTGGTAGTATATGAAAAAGTTTCCATAAGATTAGTCTTGGAATTGTTGTATATAAAAGTATTTCCTTAGGATTGTTCTGTGACTATTGCCCCACCTAGACCTCCCAGGTGGGGGCGCTGTGGAGTTGGCAATAAATAGCTTGATGGACAGGGGAGAGGGGTCCTTTTTTTTTTTTTTTTTTTTTGGTTTTTGGGCCACACCCTGTGCCGCTCAGGGGTTACTCCTGGCTATGAGCTCAGAAGTTGCTCCTGGCTTCTTGGGGGACCATATGGGACACCGGGGGATCGAACCGCGGTCCGTCCTAGGCTAGCGCAGGCAAGGCAGGCACCTTACCTCCAGCGCCACCGCCCGGCCCCGAGAGGGGTCCTTTTGAGAGAGCTGGTTGCAGGCTGCAAGAGGACTCTCTCTCTCTCTCTCTCTCTCTCTCTCTCTCTCTCTCTCTCTCTCTCTCTCTCTCTCTCTCTCTCTCCCCCCCCCAATCTTTTACACCCTAACCTTCTTGTCTGTGTGGATTATTATTTGCTCCGGAGAAATATTACCAAGGTCTCCCCCCGAAAGGGGACAAGGGGATGGGAAGTAATTTCTCATTCTGGGGACTGTTCGTGGATTCACAAACACCCAACAAAGGGTTTAACAGCACAGAACTTTACAGTCTCTTCCCTCCTCACTATCCCCAGAATAGCCTTTGTTCTCTTTGCCACCCTACTGTCCTTACCACCCTATAGACTGTCACTAACTTAACTATTGTCAAAAATTCAAGAAAGCCTGCCTCTCTCCCACACATTGTCACAAATGTTCCTGATGGAATAGCTTAGTGTTCAGAGAAGTGCTGAGCAGAGATTTCCTTCAGCACCCTGAAGCCAGTGAATATTCCTACTTTTGCCAAGACTCAGCACTGGGGCTCATCCTTGGATGTCTTTCCTTTGCCCCCCCCCCCCCAATCTACGAGAGGGATCATCCTGCAGAGAAAGTGGATCTTTCTCAGATTGTCCCAGGCCAGCACCCAATGTGGCACAAGGAAGTTCCATTTGAAGTCTCAGCACTATGATCAGGAGTTGGTTGGTCTTTTCACTGAACCACGATGAGATCAACAGATGCAATTATTACCAGCATTTTTTATTAGCATCATCACTATTGCTATGATCACTGTAACTATTACCATTATTACCATAATTGTTACTGGAATTATTACCTTAATTTTACCTTTATTTTTTAAACCCAGGCTTATTGAAGAAATGACCAATTCTAGGCTGGGGGAAGACAGTAGGGATGAGCTTGGAGCATCTTAGGGGAAACAATACACAGGCCTGAAGGAAGGCAGTGGAACAGAAAGAGTCAGGGAGGGGAGGGCAGCCACAAGCCCAGAGCAGTGTAGCTAGTCTGGTGAGGAAAATGGCCCAGGGATCTGGGGAGCCTATGGGCAAACTGGGGCTAATTGCGGAAAGTATAGTATTGGATCTCAACATCTTGCAAAAGAAAACTCTTTGTCAATTCCTATGAACAAAAGTTAGAAAGAACAACATGGTTGTTAGGAGCTTGTTCTACCACATGTTCTAAAGCATGGACCCGGCTGAACCCCAGAGCCACATGCACCTCAGGGCCCCCTGCATTGTTGGGTCCCAGCCTTTGGACAGATCCGAATGACCCAGATTTATGTGGTCATAGGAGGCACAATAGGGAGCAGCAGCCAATCAGCATGGATGCACCTAGAGGTCCCAGCACCCTAGAGGGGTCTACAACCTAACTCTGGGCACCATGAGCTCAGGACACGGGGGCCCTGGCCATCACTCCTGGGGTCCCACCCCAAACTCAGGGTATGACAGCCAGGAGCCATACCAGACACACAAGCACAAGTCCCCAGACAAGGCTCTGACATTTCCTGAGACAAGGGTGAGCTGGAAAGGGACCAGGTCAAAGGGTGTCCTGATGGCCCAGCAGAGTCTGGATAGCAGAGCATTTGGGGGAACACAGAGGGTATCTGGTGCAGGGTACTCCCTGAGGGGCTGTGATGTACCCTTAGCTGGTACGGGGGCAAATGAGGGTGTCATGGTCAGAACTCAGGGCAGGATGATACGGAAAAGAGAGAATGGGGTGGTTTAGCCAGGACGGTACTTCCCACTTCACTCCACACCCAGTCCCTTCACTGTCTGGACTCTGGATTTTCTGGGACAGACATGGACCTGGTCTCACATATGCATCCTTAGGCCTGGGACGGGCAAAGGGTCAGACAGGAACTGCAGACTTAGAGACTTCTCAGTGCCTGGAGAGAGTCAGCGGCTAAAGCATGGACCCGGCTGAACCCCAGAGCCACATGGACCTCAGGGCCCCCTGCATTGTTAGGTCCTAGCCTTGAACTCATATGATGGGGTTCAGTTTACAAGTGTGATCCTGAGCAACTGAGAATAAAGGTCCTCAAGTCCCAGATGCCTCATCTAATTCTAATAGATTCCACATCACAAAATATAAGTGTTCGTTTAAAACCTTGCTTTTTATTTTTAAAATTTATTTAATTAAATCACCGTAATCACAATTACAAGATTGTTCGTGATTGTTGCAGGCACACAATGCCCAACACACTTCAGTAGGCACATTCCCCAATGCCACCCATGTCCTGTTTCCCTCCCCCTTACCCCCTCCATAATTGCTGCTTTATCTTTGCCACTGGAAAGAAGCCCACATAATTTGACTATTTTTAGCTAAGAAGGGCTATTTTGGGGGGGAAGGACTTCGTCTTCATTTTTAGAAATAACGGCACTATCATGTGGAGTCATAATTACCTATTGGACAGCCTAGAATGAGACAGGAGTGATATTTCATGCAAATGAGGTCTCACAGCAGAGTTTGGATGCATCTAGTCCTGAGCGTGTGTCATTCAGGTTGCCCATCCCCTCAAGTGTCCTGGCATGGGCAAGAAGCCATGCGCCTGCTTGAATCCTCTGTTGTGGCATCGCTGATGGGGCTGTAAGTGACGTGCAGCTTGATTCGACACTCCAGGCCATGATGGATACTGATATGTATATGTATATGATATGCATCATATGTCTGTGATATAAGTATGTATAAAGTATATGAACAGGGTCTTAATTAGGGACCGTACACCAGCTCACAGGCCAGTGTGTCTATGTCTAGGCTGGTTTGCAGCACCCCTCCCCCAATCCATCTATCCATGGGGAACATGGACAAGAGTCTAAACCCTGCAGCAGGATTTACCATGACTGCCTTGTGCACTTGGACCACCGGAGGGCATCGTTTCATCAGCTTCCCAGCATTAGGATGCCCAGAGAGGGCTCTGAATTGGCCCACGTGATGGGTATGGGTGAGGCCAGAAAGTTGGCATTTCCCTGTACTGGCCCAAATGGGGTCAGTGAAAGTCATCTGGGTGGGTGCAGGAAGGGCTGGGGTCTCCCAGTTTCTGGGATGCCATGGCAGGTATTGACAGTGAGTTCCCCCTGTGAGACCCAGGCTCCTTTTCTCCTCCCCTCCTATGGCTACCCATGGGCCCTGGGAGACACTGTCCCCCAACTTCAGCCCTGAAGTCTTCTTAGGCAGCTGGGGGCTCGGGTCACACTAAAGATGCCTGGGGGGGTACCTGCCGAGTGAGGCATAGGCATGTGGGGTGTACCTTAGTGGGACCTGGCTTAATGTTTCATTCCCTACAGCCTACACAGTTAGGCCCCCTACTTATCTGGCATTTTATGGGTCTAACATGAAGCAAAGAAGCCTATACAACTTCATCTTGTTATCTTGTCTTTGGCCAAAGAGAACAGCATACTCCTTCAAACCATAACTCGCATACATTCAGGACACCAAAGACTCTGTGTATGCAGTTGTGCTCAAGTGATAAATTGTTACCTGACTAACATCTGCTTTGCCTAACCTATATAAGGAGTGCCTTTGTTTGCAACAAGTGAATTCTGCTTTACAGTTTCTCTGTGAGTGTGTGTGTGTGTGATAGCATTCCAATGGCAACCACCTCTCTCCAACCTATCTCTGACTCTGCACAGGAGTAACTTGGTCAAGGGGAGACTCCAAGCCCTTTCAGTGTGCTGAGCCACCACCAGTGAGCCTAACAGACACATCAGACAGGCACATTGCAGATGTGGGTATGGCCCCTCGGCTGAGGGCATATAGGCAGTTTGAGACCCTGCTTTGAAACTGACTCAGATTCTTGCATGGAAGGGAGCAAAAGGGGATGGGACCCCGAGGTCTCTGGAAGAACAGTCCCCTAAAACTGCCACCTGAGGACCAGACAGAACCCACAGAGATGCTCTGGGTCCCCCGAGGGCCCTGACCAGGGTGTTCAAGCTTCTAAGATGTGGATGAGGACACCAGGTTTGCTGTGATGCAAGGCCTTGTCCCTCCCTGGAAAGGGCTGGTCCTTGGGGCAGACTCCATCCATGAATCCCATAGAGAAACGAGAACCTGCCTGCCTTTGCTTGAAAACTCGAGTGCTCATTGCGGGGCAGTAGCTGGTGGCCCCCTGTCCAGCAGCCTTACAGATAGCCATGAAGAAGGAACTGTGAACCAAGGTAGGGCCCAGTAGAAACCACAGCATAGAGGGCTGTGACCAGGCAGCACAAGGGTTCATGACCTGGGTTAGGGATGGACATGCAGGGTCTGAGCTGCTCACAGGCTGGGTCAGTGACAGATAAGCAGGGTCTGAGCTACCCATGGGCTGGATGGTCCTGGGCCCAAGATATGTTGTGGAGACAAAGCTGGTTCTCCAGGGTCTGGGCATGAATGTGAGCTGTTCATGGTCTCTGGGCCTAGATAGTGCTGGATACACTAATTTCTTAGTTGGTTCAGCTGCTGCCTTGAATGTTTCTTTCGGCTCACATGGCATCAATGATTCCCTCTCTATGTTCTGCTCAAGTTCCCCTGTAAAGTGTGCTGGTGACTAGGAAATCTCACTTCTTGCTACTGCCATGGACATGCAGCCCAACATATCCCTCCATTGACTGGACAGCAGGTTCCAGATTCCCAGTAGCTGTAGACTGGCAGTCTGGGCTCAGATTTGCTGACCCCATAGGAGGCTAACAAACACCCAAGAGAAGGAACAGAGGAAGGAGCAAAGAACATGGGAAGGAGCAAAAAAAAAAAAAAAAAAAAAAAAAAAAGGCAAGGAGAGAACAGCATCCACTGCAGCTGGTTTGGGGGATGCTTGGTCTGTTTTGTGATGCATCACCTCAACCCCAGGACACAACAGAAATGTAGCTTCTGTTCCAGAAAAGGCACATCTCCGCAGCTCATCCACTCCTTGGGCTGAGACATTCTTCTCTGCCTAGAACCTAGTACTCTGGCCACAGCTGTGCAGGTCCTGACCGTCAGAGGACATGTACAGTGAGAGGTGCTCACCTAATCTACAGGCCTCATATGGAGCTTTCTCTAGCTTCAAGGAGAGGCCAGCACTCAGCCCCAGGTCCTTGGTATCTTGTCTCCTTGGTCCTGCTGCCACTCAGTAAAGGCCCAATCCCATCAGTAGCTGCAGGAAGGAGAGATGTGGCTCTGCCCTCCCCATTCCCAGTCTGCAAAAGCCCCTGCACCACACTGAGTTGAAGAAAACGTGAGAATGTAGTCTCACAAAGATGGGGACTAGGACATCTCTAAAGGTCACCAAGTCCATCCCAAGAGCTTCAGCTGCCATCATGGGATCCAGTTCTCATGCAGGCAGAGGTGCTCATTCTGCAATACTCAGCTGCACTGCTATAAATCAGTGTGCCCCCCACAGACCATGGCAAGGGTTCTAGACTAAGACGAGCTCAAATCTTAGTAAAGGCAGTTTTTCCTGAGACAGGTTAAACGCAGTTCTTCAGGCAGGTTAAAAGGTTAGGCATTTTTCCATTATTAGCTAGATTTTCCATTCTGAGACAAGGCAGAGAGAGTTAACTCAGAAAGAAAACCACAGAAGGAATGCGGGATATCAAGACCCTCCCTATTCTGCTACAAAAGAGGAACAGGTGGGTCTGGAGTGTTCCACCTAAAAAGGCTCTCTTGACAACCAAAATTAGTGAGGTGAGTCAGAGATAAAATGAAACATCAATGTTAAGAAATATAGTGCTGGCTTTTCTGTAGAAGGCAACCAAGAAGACACCATTGAACATGATCTCCAGGGCCCAAACCCAGTAAGCTGGCCCCACCCAATAAGATGGGTGCTGATCCCTGCCATGTGCTTGGGTACAAGAGATCCATTAAAAAGGACTGCTGCCTTGCTCCTTGTCTGCTTTTCTGCACAAGGCAACCAAGAAGACAGCATCAAGCATGATTTCCAGGGCCCAAGCCCGGTAAACTGACCCCACCCAATAAGGTGAAGCCTGAGGAGCAAGGCCGCTCCACAGCCATGCGCACATCCTAGCCCATGAGTCCCATCACAACATGCAGTAAAAAGCACACTACAAGGGTGTCACTGGGGAAATAATGTAGGACAACAGCATGTACAGAGAATAAAGATGGCAGCTCTGATGACCAGAAAAATATTGACCACATAATTAGCCACTCAGATAAAGAGTTCAGAGTTGTCTATATAAATATAGAAATGTGAAGGATGCTCAGAGAACTCCAGGAAAGCATAGATCAAGCTGAACAAACCACAAAGATAGAACTCAGAAAACTCCATACTGAAATAAGAAGACTGAAAAACTCAATAGATGAGATGAAAACCTCAATGGAAAGTCTCTCCAACAGAGTAACAGCATCTGAGGACAGGGTCAGTGAGCCAGAGGATGAGATGCAAAACAACTCACACATCAGAAGAGATTGGAAAAAACCTTAAAGCAAATTACCAGACAATGGATAAACTACTCAACGAATGTGAACCAATAAAAACAGAAGTCTTTGATAAACTCAACAGAAACAACATAGGAATCATTGGAGCCCCAGAGACCCAGGAAGAGAATAATAAGAGGAGTTGTAGGGAGAATGAGAAGAGGAAGAGGAGGAAGAAGAAGATGAAGAAAGGGGAAAAAGAGAAGAGGAGGAAGAGGATGAAGAAGAGCAAGAAGAGGAGAAAGAGGAAGAAGAAAAAGAAGAGAAAAAAGAAGATGAGAAAGGAGGAGGAGGAAGCTAGGGATGTGGTACAATTTGTAGAGCAGATGACTTATATGTGACAAGGCCTAGTTTTGATCCCAGATAATCTCGTGTTCATGCTGTAATATTCTCACAAACTGTATGAATTTGTGTATATCTGTATATAAAATATGTCATATACTTATGCATGCTCACATCTAATAAAACAACTGTAAAGATAATAATGTGCTTTGTGTGCAAATTGATATAAGCCAATCATATATGTGATGGAAGTTATAGGCCAATCATGCATGCTGTAAAGGTTTAATTCACCAGTGAAATGCTTATGCTGTTAACGCTTGTGATATCTATATAAACTGGCTAATATTTTGCTTTGGGGTCCTTGTCAAAACTCCCTTTTGCATCCTGCATTATTGGAAGTGGTCTTTGACTCTCAGTGCTGACTCGGTGGTCAACTTGGACCTTAACAGTATGTGCTCTCTCCTCTGCAGCTGCCTGTTTGGGGATGGATGCTGAAGCATGAGTTTAGTTCTCCCCTCTCTGTGGGGCACAGGGAGCAATCACTTAGCTCTTGGGGTGCATCTGCCCAGGAGGAATCACACCAGAGAAGATGCTGGAATCCACAGGATCAGAGTGTGATCTTGAGACATTGGCCAAACATCCTGGATCCCAACTCTTTCCTCTCCAGCTCTGTACCCTCCTTTTGGCTCAAATTAATTAGATTAAGTGAATTCTCACAGCTTTAAATAATCTGAACATCTTTTCCCAAAATTAATTCCTTCCTTCCAGACAGAAACTCTGAGGCTCTTGGATTCTGAGAAAAAGGATTTTATTCAGGACATTGTAGAGATCCACTTCTGGGTTCCTCACCCTGGAGATAAATTAAGTTTGCTAGTGTTTATTTCCAGAGAGAAAAACAATCTTTCAAAACATCTGGGCCTATGACTAAGATCACTCAGTACATCAGAGGTGCGGAGCCTACAGTCTTGAGGGATTTTTTTCTTCTGAGAATGTATGACTTGTCCTGAAATATATAATGCTCCTAATAGGTACACTTGATGCTCTCTGCTGCCAAGTTTCTGCTCCCACCGGGGTTTTAATGATGGGGAATGAGACAGGCTGGCTATTAACTACGTTGGATCTTCAATGAATGCATTGTTGGGCAAAATTCCTGGGGATTCCCTCTTCTCCCTTCCCTAGCATGCAGGCCCCTCAGTTTCCTCAGATCCAACCCCCCCAAATAGGATTATGAGGGGTCCAAGGAGACTGTTCAGTAGCCCCATCCCTTATGAGTTGCCATGGATCTGGTACAAAGAAAGCGACTAATCACACATCTAATTTTTTGCCTTATACGCTAATAAATGCCCTGCTTCCTTCTTGTACCAGCAAACATTCATGACTGACAAGGTTTTATGTGCCAATGCCACCTCGGGGTTCTTCCCTATGATCCCGCCAGGGTGGGCCACTCCTCCCTGTCTGTTTCTGGGGAGACCACCTCAGTTGGGGTCTTCTAAGACAACTACTTCGGCTGGGAGTCCCACAGGATGGTGAGGCCTCAGTAACAGGCAGGAAACTTCCTTGCGGCAGGTCTACGCAGCCTGCACCGTGGCTGGTTCCTGTGAGTAAGATCACAGCTGGCTCCAATGAGTGTGCATACCCCTTCCAGGGTCTCAGAGAGCCCCTGGACAGGCCCAGCCAACCCTGTCTGGCTGGAAGGGTGGCTTTGGTGCAACAGCATAGAGACCAGTCTCCTCCAGAAAGGCAGACTTGAAAAGAACAAAATCTCTCCAAAAGGAATGGCAAGAGAAATTTAACTAACCCAGCGCATTTCCTCCAGATAAATAAAGTCTATTAGTTCTAGACTATTAACTCCAAATTTCACCTCCAAATGCATCTGTTCACTTTAGAAGTGAATGTGCACTAAAACAAAATCAACATTCTTTCTCCAAGGGGAATCACCCCTTTTCCTCTATTACTTAAATTTTCTTTTTTTCCTTTTCTAATTTGTCTTAAATGTATGAAAATAAAGGAGGCTAGAATGGAGCATTTAAAGTGATGGCAATAATAACTCTGAAATTTCCACAATGTGCAGTCTTGATTAAAACACAGAGGGGCTGAGCCAGGGCACAATGTGAGTTTGCCTTGCATATGGCTGACCCTGGTTCACTTCCGGCACCCCATCTGATCCCCTGAGTCCCACCAGGAGTGGTTCCTGAGCACAGACCCAGGAATCAATCCTGAGCACCTCCATTTGTAGCCCTAAAACCAATACAATAAAATACGATACAACACACAATGGCGTTAGTGAGGCTGTGAAGTCAATTGCCAAGGATGTGCCCCGGATTCACCCCAATGCAGCACAGCTGATAAGACCAGAAACCTGGGTTCAAGTCTAAAGTGGCTATTCACTAACTGCTGCTGATCAAATCCTTTAAGTACTTTCAGCCTCAGTTTCCTCAGCTCTAAAACAGGAAGAGTGATGGATGGAAGAAAAACGTTCTGATGGGTAAAGTCATTCGCTGAGAGGTTAGGATAAAGGACACACACACACACACAGTAGACACAGACAGTGACAACAGTGATGTTGCTGGTTATAGTGGAGGCAATGATGACTGTGATGAGACTTATGGCATGATGAAGGTGCTGGTTCTAATGATGGTGATTGCGGTGATGGTGATTACAATGACAATGCTGGTAATAGCGGTGAGGATGAAGATCGTTGTAATAGTGGTCAAGGTGATAATAATAAGGATGTGATGATGGTGATGATGAAGAAAAAACCAACAGACAGAGTAGCAGGAATGGAGGGAGGGAGGGAGAAGGAGAGAGAGGAGAGGGCTGTGGCAAGGTTACTCATGCAGATACCTGGGTAGGAAGTGTCCTCTGAGAAATGAGTTCATGAAGGAACCTTTTTCGATATAAACCTTGGCTCTGTCTGCCTAGGCCCTTGATAAAAAGCCAGTAAGTGAATGTTCTGGAAACCATCAGTCCAGTGCTGTGTAGTGGCCCAGGGCTCCTCCTGAGGTGCCCTGAGGTTCCAGTGGGGCAGATACTCACTCCCTCAGTATTTGGAAAGGTCAGCTTGGAAAGGTTCTGGGTGCAGAAAAGTGGGGGGCAAGGCTCGAGGGAGAGACAGAGGCAGTGTGGGCCCGGGGAACACTAAGTGTTGGAGCAAACATCTTTGTGATTGCTACAGAGGCAGAATTGTGGCCTTCAGGTAGGCTTGGAAGGTTCATTCAGGCTCAGAGAGGGGCTTGGAGGAGCCCAGCTGCCATGCCCTGCCAGAGGCCAACTGCCCATTGTCTAGGGAAGTCTGCGCTGGGCACATGGGAAGAAGCTCAGTGGCACTTGTGGAGGAAAAGCCTCTTATTGGCAGGAGGAGGAGTTGATGAGATGCCAGCAGTCTCACAGGAGTGCCTGGGACCAAGTGCCCAATGTTGGCCCAGTGCCAGGGGAAGGCCCGATGGCTCCAGTCCCGCCTCCCTCCCCTCTCTGCCAACTTACCTCCATCCCCTCTCTAACCTTCCATTCCTTTCCCCTTTTGTCTGGGGTACAGACTCTGCAGACCTGCTCTCCTGCCAGGTTCTGGCACAAACCAACCTCCTCAACTGTTCTCTGACCCTTCTGGCTTTCATTACCGGCTTGGGCCTTGCTGGGAGGAGAGACATGGGTTGCCTCAAGTGCTGGAAAACACCAGCACTGGCTGCACACTGCTCTGTGGGAGCACCACACTGGTGGTGTCTCTTGGGGAGACTTGTGGTGGGGTGAAACCCAGACAGAAAGAGCAGAGGCTGCCCCAATTCTAGCTGGGCAGAGTTTTCTATTGGGGCCTCACTGGGAACAATCATCCGCCACCTGTTCCCATCCCTCTCCCCTGTCACCTGTCTCTCCCACCCCTCTCCCCAGGCCCATCCCCTTCTTCATTCTGAGGATCAGGAAGGAACAGAAGACAAAGACAAAGGAAAGAGGACAGGGGTGAGGGGCAGTTGGTGCTGGACGAAGGAGGTTTGTGGAGCTGGATCGAGAGAAAAAACACTGCTGACATATCATGCAGTTAAGCTGGCTAGCTCAGAGCAGGGGCCAGACACTATGGCCCCACATCAGCCCTCCCGCTTCACACACTCTGAAGCACAGGAGTCAGATACCTCATCTGCCCCCAAGCGAGGATGGGCCATGTCTGGACGCAGCTAGAGGCTAACTAACACTGTCCTTGAATTCCCACCGGTGATTTGGTCCTGGTGAGGCCACACTATGGCTTGAAGCCCAAACGCAGGGTACACAATGCCTTTTGCTTCTAATTCTATTTTGTTTCTGGGTAAGGAAAATACAAACCCCGAACCAAAGTAAACCAACAAAAGACAACCAGATTTCATCCAGACAGAAGTTCAAGAGGGAACAAAGGCTCATCCCGCCCTCCTGTGCTCCACTGGTGGAATTCTAGAAGGATCCTTTGAGGTGCTCCCAGGGAGAGAAGACAGAAGAGGAGAAAGAGCAGGGAGTGGGGTACAGAGTGCTGAGGGGTGGGGGGAGATTGCTGCCTTCTGTTGCCTAGTAACCTCTCAGCTCTGTGGTGAAAGAAGATTAGGGCGGTTGGGCCCACTCAGGAAGGAGCAGCCAGATGCCAGCAGACCATGTGAGGAGATGGAATGTCAAATTCTCTCAGGAGAGCTCTGCAGGGCCCAGCTCAGGACTCACCGCTGATCCACTCTGCCTCAGGGTCATGGACCTTGAAATCGTCGCTGAAGAGATCTTCCACCGTGACCTTCTTCTTCTGAGATAGGCTGTTGTCTTCCGCTAGGAGAGAAGAGGAGAACCAAAGTCAGACAGGCGCTGTGTTAAAGGGGAAAGCATGGCGCAACCGAGCACCGTCTGCAAAGAGCTGCCGGGATCAAATCATCACTACCACCCATAAATTGTGGGTAGGGTGCTTTGCCTTGCTGACCTGGGTTCGATTCCTGGTGGCACCTAAGTTTCAGTTTCTCAGAACCGCCAGGAATGATTCCTGCGTGTAGAGCCCCAGGAGTAAGTCCTGAGCATCACCCCAAAAGAAACAAAAACTAAACAACTCACTGATAAAGGATGGTCAGGTGGGGGATGGGGTATCCCATCTGCAGCACCCCAAGTCCATCCCTGGGGCTCCTGTGGTTCTAGGTTCCAGCAGGCTTGACACCACCAGCCTTGATTCACCTGCCTGGTTTGCTGAGGCCTAGGGGTGGACTCGGAGCCCCTGAGCACCACCAGGAGCCCCAGATATGGGTGAAAGGAAACGGAGAAGTACAAGGTACTTCTGCTTCAACCCCAAAAGGCAACAGCCACACTATTATCTCTCTTTTCCAATCCTTGAGCTATGTGTTGGGACAGGTCAGGACTCTGGTCTGTTCTCTCCACACAGACCCTGGGGATTGTGTCTACACCAGCCCCTCCTTGCTGTGATTCTGGGGAGTGACTCCCAAGGAGACCCCTGATGTTTGTTTGTCTCCACTAGACCTTTCCACCTGCCTGGCAGGCACAAGGACCCTTGCTGGACCAACAGCCCCAGTGTCTGAGCTGCACTGTGGCCACTGCCAGAGAGCCTTCATTACAGGACACCCCCAAAAGATACTGCCCCTGCACTTGTCCTGGGGATTCTGTCCCATCACTGGGCCATGCTACTGAGTACAGGGGTCCATCCCCTGCTCACTGGAGTCTGAGTGCAAGCTGAGTGATGGGGGTCAGGGCACCCCCATTCTGATTGCTCTCTGTTGTCCAGCCCCCCTTTCCTAAGCACACTAGCAACTGAGTCCTTGGTATGCTTTTATTTATGTTGGTTTCAAGATCTGTGCCTAGCTAGGGAAATGTGGTGGACTCTGGATAATCTCTGAGTCAAGTCTTCAAAGCAACTGTGAGGATTTTAGTGCCGCATGTGGTTTGTGTAGAAATATTGTTTTGGGGACCTATGGGTATTGGCAGTGGCTGGAGGCTGGGGACAGTCATGTGTTCCCCTATGTACTCACTGGACCCCTGGGATCTGAGTGTAAAAGTCTGGCGGTCTCCCTCCCAATGAGTGACAGTAGGCAGAGCTGTCCTCAATGCTGAAAGGAATATTTGAAACCAAGTCCAGATTCCTGTGTGCCATGGAAGCAGCTGGTGAAGAGATATAGTGTCTCTTGAGGCTTTGAAGGATGAAAATTAAACCATGCAGTCTTGGAGGATCACTAGTCATCGAACTGCTAATGTGACACTGTGATCTGCCAATTAAGAAACAGATTTGCGAAACACAGTTGCCATGTTCGCACCATAGACTCCAATGGACTCACTCTTTTCTGGAATGAGATGTAAACCAAGCCATGAAAAATCATAGAACACCAGCCATCAGATGATAGCCGGCAATCTGGGGAGGAGAGAGCGGGCACCCCCAACCCCGGTCCCACACTCTACTTCTGGTAGAGCTGGCAGCTGAGAACATGCCCCATCAAAGCCACAATATAACAAACAGTGCTTTGAATTCCTGGACAACTTTATTTGTTTGATGCTGTCATCCCCATAGGAACACATCAATTTAGATGCCAATGTGTGGCTGAGGTCACTTAATGTTTAGGCACAAATGAAAGAATTGAATGGTCAACAAGAGCTTATTAAACCTTCTCTTAATGGCCTCATCAGAAATACAATAATTTTTACAAATTTGCTTGTCACTGTACTTTAAATTTTTTTCTTTGCTCTTTTCCTTTTCTTTTTGTTTTTTTTTTTCTTTCTATTGCTTTTTGAAAAATATCTTTGATCTCACTTATTTGGAAGCAAATATATTACAGTCAACTATAAGATGCATGTTCTTTAAAAAAACTTGCAGCTAGCAACAGGCAAGGGGATACTCAGGAGCTTTATCACATAGGGTCACACATACCAGACCTATTTATTCCCATTATCAAAAAAGAAACAATGCATGATCCAAGAACAGAAATACTAACCCTAAAGCCCTACTGCAACATAAAAAGATGTTTGGAATCAAATGTGCTATAGGTCTGAAAATAAAGACATGCTATGTGTCAAATAGATGGCAATAAAAAAATAGATGGCAAAACCAAAGGTACAGAAAATGTTACAGAAACAATCATATTAGAATTACTCTTGGTTTTACTAGTCGAAGATGATGCTAGCTCTACCTGAGGTACACATTTGCTCAATAGGGGCCACACAGCACCCTTAATTATTAATCAAGGCCTATTGTTGCATAGCACTGATGCTGGTGTAAAACCTATTTCAGGGGTGCCCAGCCAACAATCAATGTATTGGCCCCACATCAAACCCACCATTCTAATCAGCCTCAAAGAAATCATGGGAGGGCAATGTATTCACTTTCTGAAACTATCTTTTCACAATAACTGTTCTATTCATCCCATAATGCCTTTCAAGTAAAGCCATTATTATATCATTCAAATACCTTGAAACTTACCAGGTTGTTAATTAGGGACTGTTTGCAGGGAGGCTCTATGATCATTGCAGAAATAACTCGGTTCCATCTAGTGAGCAGTTCCATCCCCTTCCCTGTCTCCTTTCAATGCCCAAAACTCCCCCTACCCTTGGGAGCTTCTTCAGGGGCTCCACACACACTCAGCTGCCCTCCAGCCCCATAACCTACCCAACTTTCATTGCCCATGCCTCCAGCCCACCCGAGTTGGTACAAAGGCATGTCATACAGGGGTCACACCTGTCTGCAGATGGCTGCCATGGTGGGAGACTCTAGGGGACGGTCACGGGGGTTGGCACCACTGGATGCAGCAGTAAGGATCAACCTAAAACCCTGAACTTGTCCACTCCCATTTAAGGAGCACAGGGATGAAGAAAAGAGGGGTGGAGCCATAGCAGTGAGAAGGGAGCTGGCCTTGCACGCAGCTGACTGGTTCAATCCCTTCTGGATAGGATCCCCTAAGTGCCACCAGGCGTGATCTCTGAGCGCAGAGCCAGGAGTCAAGCAACGCTGGGTGTGGGACCCCCATCCCAAAAGAGGGAGAAGTGCGGGAGCAGATTCCAGAAGGTAAAATGCCAGCAGCCATGATCAAAGACACACTGATACAGGATTGGAGTCCTCAGAGACCCCAACACCACCACACTCAGAATGGGCAGGGTGGCTGTGCATGGCACCTCTAAGACATGGGGACAGGGCCTTTTGAGGCCAGGGAGGAAGTGACTTTCCGAAGGTGACAGTCATGGAAAGTGGCTGCACACTGGTCATCTACTATCCGGATCTCAGTCATTCACATTCTCACTGTCCATTCCTCGACTCTGTTGCTGAAGCCACACTCTGATCACTCACACAGAAACTGGCCCGAATCTAGCATGTGAGCGCACAGGTTTTTCAGAACACACCAACACAATTGTTGTGTTGCCTGCAACAAAGGTCTTGCCCTTGGAGACACACGGAGGCACACAGAGATATGTACACTCAACACACACGTATAAACATACAGACATTAGCAAGAGATACATAGACATAGAGATATACATAGGTACACACATAGACAAGAGGCACATACAGAGACATATACATACTCGGACATGCAGACACAGAAATAGACATTCACACACCGGCATGCACAGACACACAGATATAGAAAATACACAAAATATAGACAGAGGCATACATACTGCATATCTACATACATATTACACACAGGCACACATCATAAACACATAGTCACATTCTGATGCACACGTATATGCATACAAGTACACACAGACTCACCCAGATATTCCATCACTATCACAGAGACAATCCCTCTCCACATAGACACACACAGTAATTTTAGAAATGATCATCTAGTATAAAATGTTATAAAACTTCCCATGTGACTTTCTCATCTTCCCAGAGGGACCCACACTTCCTTCCCAGAATTGGGACTTCTACATCAGCCAAGGGTGGGGCTTTGACAGTTCACATAAGGGAAATTGCTGAGTCCAGCCAAGATGAGCACTGTTGACTGCTCTCAGATTTGGAAAACAAACAGTAGATGCTTTCCTGAAAGCATTTCAGCTCTTTCTCTGACTGATCAAGAAACACACTTTGAAACCGTGGTGTGCAGAGTCGATAGACAAAGAGGCAGTAAAAGATTCATTCCTATTTGTGCTTTTTAAACAACTGTGCCTTGAAAATAGGATGCGTAATAGAGCCAAGCTTTGAAAATGCTCCTTTAGAGATAAATCTGAAGACAGCTTTGCCTGAGCTCCCAATATTACTACCAGCAAGAATAATGAACGTCTTATGCCATTCTTTAGAGAAATGGCTCTTTAGGGCAACATTTCCATAAATGAGCAAGGTGCACATCACAACCCTTCTAGAACTAATGATGGAAAGTCCAAAGAGAGACCATGAGGGTTCTCTGAGAAACCGTTGCTCGTGATTATCCAAGTCAGCAGTGAACGAGCTGCTTAGCAGAAATGTGAGATGATTGTCCATGACATGATTTGCCTGAATCCTCACTTCCAAGATCTCTTTCGATGGAGGGAATGGGGCTAGTTCACCAGGAATGGCTCTAGCTCCAGGGTGTAGAATGCATTCTTAAAGTCATCCCTAAAATCTGCTGGCTGTCACAGATCACCCCCCAAAGCCTCCAATTTAGCATAAAGTGATAGCACAACAGGGAGGTTTGCCTTGTATGTGGTCGATCCAGATTTGATCTCCAGCATCCTATATAGTCCTCTGAGTCTACCAGGAGTGATTCCTGAGCTCAGAGCCAAGAGTAACCCCTGAGTACCACTGAGTAGAACCCCCACCAACAAACAAACAAACAAAAACACATCTAATTAGCACAGGTGAATTCTTTTCTTTTCTTTTTTTTTTTTTTTGGTTTTTGGTTTTTGGTTTTTGGGTCTCACCCAGCAGTGCTCAGGGGTTACTCCTGGCTCTGTGCTCAGAAATCGCCCCTGGCAGGCACGGGGGACTATATGGGATGCCGGGACTCGAACCACCATCCTTCTGCATGAAAGGCAAACACCTTACCTCCATGCTATCTCTCCAGCACCACAGGTGACTCTTATAAAACACTTTCTCCATACAGCTTGGCTTGGCCTTGTGAGACACAGGGGTGCACACGCACACATCTATGCACACACACACACACACACAAGCTCACTTCTAATTGGTTTCTGGGAAAGAGGGAGCCGTCCTTGCAGGAAGTGTCTGTGACCCCTTGACATGGCTCTGCCAGCTGACACCAGTGTCGAAGAAAGGAGCTCTTTTCTGACTTGAACCTACCCAGAGCATCGGAGATTTCTGGGGCTGCCTACTTAGGCTTGTTACTTCCTGTTATCTTTATGTTAAAGTCTTATTTTCAAAATATACAGTTGGATCTGTTCCCAGATCCCTGGCCAGGAGATTCCCCGTCCTGGGGGTTTCTGGAGCTTGAGCTCTGGGTTTTGGAGCCAGTTTCTAAGCCCTTCACTAAGGCACTCCAGTCGGGCTTTTCTGACAGGGGTCCTGGACCTCCAGCCTTTCAGACACAACAGTGGGGCTATCTGCGTATAGTTGGGGGTCTCCTTGCAGATGCCTGTAGCTGGCTTTGTCCAACATGTCTCAATTATGGAGCTTGTCCTGAACTCTATTTGGACCACGTCTTGTTTTTGCCCTGCTTCGAAATTTGTTCAATGGGCCTTGGTCTTTCCTGGATGACTGTCTGGGATCTTTTTTTGTTCTTATCTGTGGGAGGTATTGAGACACTTAGGGGCAGCACACACACATGTGCTCAGATGTACCCTGGTCATTCTATACATGAGCTGCTGGCACTTGTGGACAAAGGGCACCTGAACTAACTGATCCCAAGCATTTATCTTACCTGAGTTGATCCTGAATATTTATCCCACCTGGGCTGATCCCAACTATTTAGTCCACCTGAATTGATCCCAAACATTTATCTCAGAAAGATGAACATTTGGGTTTGGGATAGATGCTCAAGCTAATCCCTAAAATGATCCCCCAGTAGTCTGACCAGGTCTGAGAACTTCCTGAAATGCATAATGTGTTCATGAGTCAGTGTGTGCTGTTATTTCTCCTTCCTGTGATCTCATGGTTTTTATCGGATTCTAAATATAGTCGGAACTGAGAACAGGACATATTGGAAGTGAAGTGTTCCCACAGTGGGTGACAGAACCTCCTCACCTACTTTCCATGACCCATCATCTGAGTTCTGGGCTGTCTCACCAATACTCACAGGCTCGGAGATCTGCCCTGTTGGCTTTCCTTGGTGAGGCTGTGAGATCTGTCTCCTGAGGCCCCTGCTCACTCCTCCATGAACGGCCCTGTCCACCACGTGTCCTGCCCGCTGTGTACTTACCTGTTGTGGAAAAACCCTGCCCTGCTCACTGAGCGCACAGACTCTGTTCACATCAACAACTCAATTTGGAACATCTGCCCAGTAACATGCTGCTTTAGGACCAGGTGGGCATCTCCATCCCTACAGGCAGATGTGAACAGACACATCTAAAAACACAACTCTGGGGGCTGGAGCAGTGGCACAAGCGGTAAGGCATTTGCCTTGCCCGTCCGAAGTTCGATCCCCCACGTTCCATATGGTCCCTCAGCCAGAAGCGATTTTTGAGTGCATAGCCGTAACTCCTGAGTATCACTGGGTGTGGCCCAAAAACCACAAAACAAAAAACAACCCCCCCAAAATAAACCGCCACAACTCTGATGCCTCAGGGCAGACCCCAGGTTTGTCCAGCTGCTCAGGCACTCTTGCCTGAGTCGTTGTGGCAGAAAGACCGGGGGTGGGGGGGTGGGGGGTGGAGGGGAGAAGAGGCAGATAATCAAGATCTCTGATTGGTCTCTCATTTCTTGGTTTCCCCAAGAGCGAAACCAATCAGATAGCAAAGTGGCTAGGGTGCGGGAATACAGGACTAAACATCTAAATTCAGGTCTGTGATTGGGGCCGTTATTGAGGTTGATTGTCCCTCTAGGCTAGAGGGATTATGGCTATGGCTGCTGCCACTACTGATTCCTTGCAGTGGTCCTCAAACTTTTTTTTAAAACATAAGTCTTTATTTAAGCACCATGATTACAAGCATGTTTGTAGTTGGGCTTCAGTTATAAACAGAATACCCCCCTTCATCAGTGCAACATTCCCACTTTTTAAACAGTGGCCCAGTTCACTATCCCTCAGACTGTTGAACAAATTCCTATGCACGCTGCATATATCTTACTTTGAAGTGAAGAAACAAAACGGGAACAAATACAATATGTGACCCGCAGGCTGTAGTTTGAGGACCACTGCGAGGATATGTCAGCAGAGATGTCTGGCAGGAGATAAATTCAGAGCCATTTCAGTGAAGGCATCTGGTGGCCAGTGTACTATTCTTAGTGTTCATAAGACCTAAGTTATCCAGAGCCATTGTAATAATGAATAACCTATGGAGAATGACAAGGCAGTATATTTGGGGGAAGACAAGAGTATAGGAAGAACAGTTAGAAAAGTCCTACAACTGTGCAAACCACCTCTTTTGAGAAGTTTCAGAAACAATCAGGTATATGACTTGTTAGCATGGACACAAAACTATTGCTAAGCAGCTGAGCAAATTTCATTGTGAAATTGTATTGTGAGGAAACCTCACACTAAAACTCACAATTCACCATAGATTACAATCTGGCACCAACAGCACCTAAAATTCAACAAAGAATCCAGGGGCCAGTGAGGTGGCGCTGGAGGTAAGGTGTCTGCCTTGCAAGCGCTAGCCAAGGAAGGACCGCGATCGCGGTTCGATCCCCCGGCATCCCATATGGTCCCCCCAAGCCAGGGGCAATTTCTGAGTGCTTAGCCAGGAGTAACCCCTGAGCATCAAACGGGTGTGGCCCGAAAAAAACAAAACGAAAAAACAAAGCAAAACAAAAAGAATCCCACAATGTGTGGATGAAAGAAGCAGAAAAGGCATGACCCATGATCACATGGGAGAGGAAAGCAAACGGAGGAAGCAAAACTCGAGTTACAGTGCATGGGGAGAGGCGAGGAATTGGAGGACGGAGGTACTTTGGGGGATGCCAGGTTCCCTACTGGGCTTAGATTGGGGTGCTCACAAGAAACCCCCTTAACTTGAAAATGCATCAAACAATAAACGTAAGAGAGACCACAACACACCTATTTATTTGACTGGCCAAAAAACACAACCATGTTAACCCCAAATGCTGGCAAAGATGTGAGGTAACACTAGCACCATTGTTGAGTCAGTTTGAAGGACAAAGGGGCGACTTTCCAAATTCAGTATGTACTCATTGTGTATCCAGCAATTACATTTTCTTGGTATTTCCCCCACAGTTGAAAACACTTATCTACATTCAATTGCCCATAGCAGTCTAGAGCCACTTAAGTCAGAACCTTCACAGCAGGGATGCAGCAGAGGCTCCTGAGTAGGTTAATGGGCAAACCAGTAGTGAGTCAAGTGACCCAGGGAATGTCCACTGCTAAAGAGAAATGAGCTTGCAGCTAGGAAATCCTGGGGAGCCGCCAATGCACAGGGAAAAGAGACATCAAATGTGAAAAAGCTACATCTTATTTCACGACAACCGTGTTTCCACAAAAGGTAGAACTAGTGAGAGTAAAACCAAGACAGTGGTTTCTCAAGGGTGAAAGGAGAAGGTGTATGGGGTTGGGAAAGGCAGTGGGACCATCCGTGGTGAAGGGCTGAGTCCGGTCCAAACACACACTACCCCACAACTGACATGAACCCTAAAGTCAGTTCATGCGATGTAGAACTGGGGTGCAAGAATTTCATTGAAAGGTGAGCAACTGGACCGGCATTTGCATCGTTCTGCAGAGAGTGAATGAGGTTGGGAGGCTGGTCCTGGGGTCAAAGGTACAAGGAGACACAGTCTATGGCCCCTGTTCAACCATAAGCAGGTACTGTCCCTTTTAGGGTGTCCGGTTGGGGGTGGGGGATATAAAGCCTGATATGAAGTGCTGACCAGGTGGTGCCAAGAGATTCTGCTGCTCCCACCCCTGCTGGATTGCTCCTGCTGGTGCTGGATGGTTGTTGCTGAACTGCTGGAAATATTTATTTACCAGACTCTTGCTGCTTTTTGCCCTCTCTCCTACAGCTCCTAAATGCAACAGCTGGGACTTTCTGATCGATATTTCAATGACCTCCAACCTGTTCCCTCCAAGACTCTCCAATGTTTAGAGTAGGGTGTGGAGGGATTTTCTCTGCCAACAGCAATAAGTAATGGAAATTGGCTTTTACGTGAGTTTAAGGGAGCTTAAATGCCATCTTTTCCTGGCTCGAACATTAAATCTGAACAGGATTGCTTTCTGTTTTGTCTAGTCTCATCTAGCGTAGCCAATGACTTCTGAGCTGTAACTACCAATATGCTCCATTTCTCTCCCTTTCAAGGAAGCCTCTGGCACCCAACATAGCGGCGAGAGTTCCCTGCATTGATTTGGACTTTTGGTTCAACTCAGAGTGATAGGATTTCAGTTCCTCCTGCTCCTGCTCCATCACTCCATTGGCCACTCCTATAACCTCCATCCGCCTTCACTCTAACGCTGACTCTAACATAGCCTCCCAATCTTTCACATGCCACCTGAAAGCAGTTCAGGGTTTTCTCTAACATGCTTGAAGTCTCTGTGTCGGGGTGCTTTCCTATGCACAGGGCCCTGTTTTCCAGCTCACCCCAGAATGTGGCACTGTAGAACTTCTAAAAGTTTTCACCAGGAGGCAGGGACAGAGCTGTCAAATGAAGATCTTATGGGGTGTGAACTTTGACACACACTCTTGATGTGTGTAAATCCAAGAAGCAATTTGGAGTCTATGATTCTAAAGAGGGACCAAGAGAGGATAGATTGGCAAGGAGAAAGGAAAGGCAGAGAGGAAGAGAGACACGTCCTGGAGCTATACATCCATCAGGAGCTAAGACAGCCTTGAATGCCTTTATTTTGGTTTTCAGAGCCTGAATTATGCATGATTGCAGGAGATTAGAAGCTGCTGTGGAACAAATCCTTAGAGTTGAGTGACCCCCAGAGGCCCCTCAAGATACTGAATAACAGCAGGTTCTTTAAAATGGTTCTGCAGGCCAATTGGGGGTGTCTGCAGGATACTATCCTCCAAACAGGAAGCAGGGAAGCTCAGAAGAGAGCATGGGGGGACAGGAGAAAGATAGGGTGTTCTGTGAGTTCAACAAACCACTTGAAAGGCTCCTGGCAACTGCCCTCACAGGCCAAAAAACTCAAAGCTCCTCAAAGCTCCTTGTGCGGCCCCAGGGCAGACTGAGGGCATGTGGTTGAGTGTGAGAAAGTTTCAGAACCAGGGGGGAAAGCTCAGTTTCCCCTCTTCTGACTTATGGCCAATGAGTCCTACATCCCCAAAACCTGACCTAAGAGCCTCTGCCGCCTCCTCTACTCCTCTCCTCTCCTGCCCTCCTCTTCTTCCTCCCCCTCCCTTTCCCGCCTCTTCTCCATCCTCCCTTTTCTCTCCCTCATCCTCTCCTCTCCATCCCCTTTTCTTTCTCATTTCTTTCCCCTCTTCTTATTCCTTCCCTTCTCTTTTTCCTCCTGCCCCACTTCTCTTCCTTCTCCTCTCACTCCTCTCTTCCCCCTCCTCTTCCTTTGTTTAGACATCTCCCACTCCCAGCCCTTCAGCCCCATGTCTGGAGTGGTGGCCTGGGGACTATCCCTGTCTGACCCATTACAGACATCCCACAGGTTCACCCTAGCAATTTCTGCCATGACCAGACCATGTAACTGGCCTAGCATGACCAAGTCTGCAATGCCCCTGTTTCTTGGCTACTAACAGCTACTGTGGGCGTCTGGGCACCAATCTGGATACATGTCTCCCTCTTCCTGGGTGTTATTGGGGCTCTGCAGTGACTTTTGTATAACCTAGGGGGAGCTATTGAACGCTCCTGCCAAGGAGCTGGAAGGTTCCCTGTCTTCATCTTCTTCCAATATGCATTTTTTTCTCCCTATTTTTCACTGTTGTCCCGGTGACCAGAGATGATGCATCTGACATGGGACCTATTTCCCCACTGGCTGCTCAGCATCCTTGCTCTCTGGCCACTGCAGTGTTTGGGGACCCTGGGCTCCACTTTTGAGTTCTCTGCCCTTTCCTGCGGTTTTTGGCACCTGTCTCTCCACTGCTCCAATGCAGGTAATTGAGGTTTGATGGGGATTGGATTAAATCTGAGTCCATGTGGGGGGTGTGATGAGGTTATCAATATACCTCATAATCCACTGATATTTATATATGCGAATCTTTCATTGCTGCCAATATGTTGCATGACTTTGTTTATATTTTTCTTGGTTTTATTTTTTGCTTTTATTTTTGGTTTACAACCAGCTGTGCTCAAGGGCTGTTCCTGGCTCTGTCCTCAGATGAAGCTCGAGGATTATATATATGCTTGGGAATCAAGCATGTTCTCTCCACTGCCCTCTAACTGCAGCCTGGCTTACAGTCTTGTACCTTTTTTCTTGCATTTATTCCTACTGCTGGCTCTGAGTTGGGGGCGGGGGTTGAGCAGTGTTCAAGGGAACATGGAACTCTGCTCTGGCCCTAGGCTTCTGCATTATTTCTACTTCCTGAAAGTCACTTCAAGATCCTGTCTCAGAAAGGGCATCAAGTTATTTCTCTGGACACTTGTTTTACAAAAATTAAATTTGCTTGTTTATACACTTTTCATCTATAAGTTTTTTGTTTGTTTGTTTGTTTGTTTTTTGGGTCATGCCCTGTGGCATTCAGGGGTTACTTCTGGCTCTGAGCTCAGAAATCTCTCCTGGAAGGCTCAGGGGACCATATAGGCTGCGGGGAATCAAACCAAGGTCTGTCCTGGGTCAGCCTCGTGCAAGGCAAACACCCTACTGCCATGCTATCCCATCTATAAGTTTTTTTTTTTTTTTTTTTTTTTTTTTTTGGTTTTTGGGTCACACCCGGCAGTGCTCAGGGGTTACTCCTGGCTCCATGCTCAGAAATTGCTCCTGGCAGGCACGGGGGACCATATGGGACGCCGGGATTTGAACCGATGACCTTCTGCATGAAAGGCAAACGCCTTACCTCCATGCTATCTCTCTGGCCCCCCCATCTATAAGTTTTTAGGTGACAACATTTTTTGGGAGGTGCACCATACCTAGCAATGTTCAGGGTTTACTCTTGTCAGGGCTCCAGAGAGCATGTGGGGTACCATTAAACCCCCCAGGCGAGGTACCACTGAACCTTAGTTGGCTGCATGCAAGGAGATTTCTCTACCTACTGTCTCTTTAGCCCTAAGTGATGAATTTTGTGTGTTTTCTCACATTTGAGACAGGCCTGCCTTTAAGTGGCGCTGCCTTTAAGTTCATCAAGCATGAAGAATTAATTCTAAATTGTCTGCCAAGTATGCTACCCGGTTCATAGTTACCTAAACAGATTCAAGGCAGATCGAGTGGAAATTTCCTCTGAAATCCTGGAACATAGTTTCACATATGGCACAGTGAGAGATAGAGAGAGGCATAGCAGGGGTTCAAGGGACACCTCCGAGCAGCACCTACTCTGTCCCAAGGCCCCACATGCTCACCCCAAGTGGGTACCTGGTGTCAGCAGAATGACTGAGGTGACGATCAAGGAGCAGATGACCAGGATGACCAGGAGGGCGATGGCGATCCCCTTCCAGTTTCTCTGCGGGGGGTTACTGCCCACCAGCTCCTGCCAACACAAAGACAGGCAGTGAGTGATGAGAGTGCTGTGGTGTGAGCTGACATCCCAGTGACAATGGGGGCGTGGCCTCTCCTGCTTCTCCCCTCCTCTTTTGCCTCCTTCTGCTCCTCCACTTCCATCACTTCTACCTCCTTGTCCTCCTGTTCTTGCTCCCCCTTCTCGTCCACCTCTTCCTCCTCCAATTTTGTCACCTGCTTCCTTTCTTTCTTCTCTTATTCTACCTTTTTCTCTACCTCTTCCTCCTTGTCCTCCACCTCCTGCTCCTCCTCCTTTTCCTCCACCTCCTCATCTACCTTTTTCTCCTCCTCTTCCTCCTCCTCCTCCTCCTCCTCCTCCACCACCACCACCACCACCTCTTCCACCATCATTACCTGTGATGACACAGGCTCTTTTCTCTACATTATAGTCTTAGCAGAAGCAGCTTCTAGAGTTGAGGAATTTCTATCAGCTGTTTTGCTTTTCTGTATTCACTTTATCTATAACAAAGTGATGCTCTGATACTTCAGTATGATAGAAATTATGTAGGATAGAAACTATTCCTATGGAGCAGCAGTGCCACAGGGAGTTGAGAAGGTCTGTATCATCTCATCAACGCAAGGAAGTAAGCCCCTTTTCCCAAGATGTGATGAGCGGACATGGGCAGTGGTGTTGCTTCTACCAAAGGACTTGATATGTCTCCGATCCCAATAGGGATGCCCTGAATGCTCCTCAGTTTACACTCCCCCATCAAAATCAGACCAGCTCTTTTTCACCACCCAGAACAATCAAAGTCACTCTCCTGCTCATCAGTTCAACCAACTGTCATCTTTTGAATTTCACTTCTATTCATGTATAATTCTATATTCCACCTTAAATGCACCTGCTAGATGCATTAGCCAAATCCATCTTTTTTTTTTTTGGGTCACACCCAGCGGTGCTCTGGGGTTACTCCTGGCTGTCTGCTCAGAAATAGCTCCTGGCAGGCACTGGGGACCATATGGGACACCGGGATTCGAATCAACCACCTTAGGTCCTGGATCGGCTGCTTGCAAGGCAAACACCACTGTGCTATCCCTCCGGGCCCAGCCAAATCCATCTTAAATGCACCTGTTATTTGCACTAGCCAAAGTTTATATACAGCTAAAACCTAGAACTTGGGCTTCAGATTGGTTTTTTAGCCAAAGTATCTGCTGTAGTGAACTTAACCAAATGTTGGGATGACCCAACATTGACATTGCTGGAGACACACTGCCACAGCATACATAGACTTTTAGGGGAGATCTGTCAACCTGATGTATCTTCAGATTTTCCTGGCAGGGAGAACTGGAATAACCCCCATGGGGTTCCTCAAAAGGCCTGCTGTGGACGCCTTTTTCCCCTGCGTGGATGGTTGAGGAATTTCCGAAGAGATGCTTGGCACTACATTTTTGGTCATTATTTGGCTTCTCTCCTTTGTAAATATCAGGCAAAATTATGGCCTCTATCAAATAATTTGGCTCAGAAATTCCAGCACCAAAGATTACTAAAATAACCCCCTTTTCAAAGCAAAAACAATGTTTTTTCTCTTTTTCAAATATGTCCTTGCAGCTGCAGTTTCTGGTAATCAAGGGTGAAGCCAGAGCCTGGGCTATTGACTCTCCTTAGGAAAAGGGAACCACATCTAACCATACCTAAGGGGATTTGGGTCCTTCCTTTACTTGACCTCAATAACTGTAGAGCCCAGCTCAGCATAGACCAAGTTCCTAGATATTTCCTACTTCCTCCTAATCCTGATTTTGCATTTGAAGTAAACTTGCAAAGAGCTGCCTTGAGTTGTAACCATCTCCTTTGCAACTTAGAATTTTTACAGTCACACCCATAGTTTAGGTATTGTTACCGATGTATTTTGCTTTGTGATTATAATTATTCTTCTCTATACCTACGGCTGGTTTTACCCCTATAAAATCCTTTGCCTAACGATTAAACTTGTCGCACTTCTGCCAGAAGATGTGTTGACTCCACATACTCTATGTGTGGTTTCATTATTTCATATTTCATATTTGGCCGCTCGTGCTCCCTCATTTCTCTTGTGAAGGATTGCTCCCCAATAGAGATGCTGAGATGCAAGACGCCTGCAGCAACATACCTACAACCAGAAGTCACAGTACTGACCAGGCCTGGCAGATGGACACAAACAGGGTGTGACTAGAACAAAGAATGAACCCTGGAGTGAGGAAGAGGAGAGGAGAGGAGGGATTGCCAACTAGTTGCCTAATGTGCTGTGTTCCAGTGCCTGGTCTGAAAGTTCCAGTGGCTGTGTGAAAATTCTAGTCTCTAAAAGTTTCAGTGTCTGGTCTGAAAGTCCCAGTATCTTGTCTGGAAGTTCATGTCTGAGCTGAAGGACCCAGGTGCTTGGGACTGTGCTAAAGGAGAAATGGCTAATGATCTCTTTGTAAGAAGGAGCTCTGTTGTTAGAAGACCCTCCCTGTAAAAAAGCAACTGCTGACAGAACAGGAACAACGGTGTTAAAACCAGCCCAGATGCATCACTGATGCCATTAATAACATCAGTCCTTAGACCTGAGGTGTCAAGTAATATCGCATGGTGGCAGCCCTATTCTGAGAGACAGAACAGATGTGCATAGTTACTTTTCACTCAGGCCAAAAGGAAAAAAACAAAAAAGTAAAAACCAATTGAAGGGCTTCCTGGGTTATTTCAAATTGAAAGGCCAATAAAATCACCTTTTCCGGAACTGCTCTCTTAGCAATCTGGGATTAGAGTTTGAGACCCCATATGCTGGTTATGCAGCTGAGGTCGAAGGAACAGAGGTGGAAATATCACGACTCCATGTATTTGGTGAGGGTTTGATAAGTGACTCAGGGGCATACACAGCCCCCTTCCTCAGACCCTCTGTGGTAGTCCAGTTGCATTTCCAACCACTTATCTTCCCAATAAAAAGGGATGCCAACCATTCTTATTTCTGAAAGAATTTTTCTGGCTCCTTGGTCATGCCAGGTCTCTCTCTCCCGCCCCCTCTTTATTCCAATAAGTACTGGGAGGTGGAGATTCCAACAGAGATGGAAAGCTGCAGGGGCATGCAGTGAGGGGCGAATCTTGTGCACAAGGGACAATACACACTGCTTCTGCCAAAGTCAGAGAGCATTAGGACTTCACTGTACATGCTAATCTACATGGAGAATGTTCTAGCAACATCTGCGGTGCCATGTGGAAGGCAGCCTGGAGAGCCAAACCCCACAGTTTATAAGGTAAAGAGATGAACAAAATCCACATGGTCTGCCAGCTTCTGACCATGTCCTAAGTTCCAAGGAGGGTAAATCAGAAGTTTCACTTCTGGGGGAGCCCAATGACAACTAAGTGCCAGCACACAATGGTGCCCTCATCCTTGGACAGACCCTGAAGTTTGGGGGGGGTGGTGCATCACATGGCTTATCTGTCTTGTTAAGGCAGGTGACCGCACAGCTAACAGGCTGAGGGAGGCACACCTGGCAGAAGAAGGGAAGAAGTGTTTGTTCATGGCCTACCAGTCCCTCCTGGAGCACTTGGGCATAGGGACTTGGGGAATCAGGTGCAGAGAAGCAGGCTTCTGGGAGAGAAGAGGCCACAGTGATAGCCAAGGCCCAGACCTTGCCAAGCCTGTGAGGGACAGCTGGCATTTTCTCATTTGTCCCCTTTAGCTGAAGACATGAGGGGTTGACCAGATGGCCCACACAGTGGGGAAGGAGGAAGCCAATTCAAGGACCTTTCTCATCAGCTCCACAGGAGAGCAATCAATCTCACAGGCAGTGTTCCCAAAATGGGAGCCCCCCCCCCCAAGCTGGTAGCAAGACTCCAGATTATGGAACTGAGTGCTCAGAGGGCAAGAGACCCAGCAGCTTGCTAGGACCAGAAGGGAAGATGGGCCAAGTGAGGAAAAGCTCCAAATCCTGACACTCTCTTAGTGATCTTTTGGTGCCCGGGAAGAAAGCAGAGATGAGTGGGGTATGGACTATGGGGCTGGACCAGATCCCAAGAAGTAGCTCAGCAGCTGCCCAGGGAGGAGGTATGGATTCGCCTCTGTGAGGTTCCCTTCCCACAATGCTCTTGGATGGTCAGACCCACCCACACCTGGGAAGGATCTGTGGTTTGGAATAAAGAATACAAGATGCTGGTTCAGAGAAGAGAGGGGATGAAAAGCAGCAAGGAAGGATGAGGAGCGGCTGAAAGGGAGACAGAGGCAGAGAGAGCCAGAGGAACAGCAGACAAGAAGCTGCTTGGAAAAGGTTTAGCATAGAAGCCATGTGAGAAAATGCACATGGCGGTTAGGGCCGTGAAATAAAGCTGGCTGATTTCTGAAACTTCAACTGACTGCCTGTCAAATTATTATTTGTTTTTTTCTGTCAAATTATTTTGCTGCTACTACCCCTCTCCAGACCCACCGGCAGAAGGGGTAAAGGTGCCGTACTGAGAAAGGCCTTGCCCCAACTCTAGGCCATTAAATTCTATATTTTATATTAAAACAAGACGCCTCCAAAATGCTCCTAATAAGTGGCCAGGGAGATGCTCAAGGCTGAGCTCAGACTCTGCCTGCAGGGATTATGGGTTCAATTCTCAGCCTGATAGTACCCCCTTCCCCATCCCTGGTACTGAGCCAGAATAGCCCCTGAGCACCATCAGGTGTGACCTCAATACCTGCTGGTCTCATTCATGAGGGCTCATGTTTGAGGATTTTGGAGGACCTGAAGTTAATGATGAATCTTCATGTGGCACAGACCTTGGTGCCTAGACAGGCCCGGTGGGTGCCCCTCTCAGGCACTTGTGTATTTTCAGAGGGATTACCTCTGCCCAGCTCCCACAAGGCTCCCTGATCCCCTCTCCCTTAGCCTGGTGGTCTGGGCTGACATAAACAGAAAATTTTCCTGCAAATTCAGCAACTTCACAACATAGCTTTCACCAATGCAGGGGGTTGGGGGCAGAAGTCTTTCGCTGGCTTGAGGCTGCCATCAACCCCACTTGTCTAACCTGCCTGTCTGTCTTTCATCTGTCTAACCCACCTGTCTTCTCGACCTAACTGTCCCCATCTGTCTAACACACCTGTCTGCCCGACCTGTCCAAAATTCTTCATTGTTATTATTTGGGGGTCACACCAAAATGGTGATGCTTGGGTCTGCACTCATAAATTAATCCTGAAGGTGCTGGGTAGAGGGATCCTATGGGATGCAGGGGACCGAACCTGGGTTGACTGCACACAAGGTCAGTGCCCTCCCTGGTGTACTGCCCTGTATCTTCCTGTATGCTGGGCCTGCTCATTTATTCTTGCTCCAGTTGGGAATCAAGAGGATGGGAGTGGGTGCAAACTGCACCTACCAGCAGAGAGTATTTAATTCAGCCATAGAGGAGAATGGCTTCAGAAACAGGTGCAAAGGCAAGAAGGCTCCAGAGAGCAGCTGGTTTTCTCTTTCTAGACTGAACTTTATTCCAATGCCACCCTCTTCTCTCCCCCAAGAACTGGTGAGACGTTGCTCCTTCTCCATGCCGTAAGTACTTGAACTTGCAGGAGCTCCTTTCTGAGACTCTAGGGCAGGGACACCTCTGAACATGGTCCCTCACAGTACATGTTTGGGAAAGAGTTGACATGGTCTTGCTTCTGGACACGTTTCAGTCACACCCACCCCTGAAACATCCCAGGGGGGTTTCTCTGGCTTGGTTCCTTGACAGCCAAAGGCTGTTCAACCCCCCCTCCCCACTCCCTTCTTCTTTCCCTCCCACAGTCACCATTCCTAGGAAACTGAGCAGGATTTTGTCACCGACATTTTGCCCCACTGCTCCAGGTGCCCTGGAGAAAATGGGCTGCTCCCCAGGGGTTCAGAGTTTGATCACCAAAGGACTCAGAGTGTTCACTACTGGCCACAAGAAGGGAGAGTGCAGTGAGGGCAGACAGAGAAAGGACTACCCACAATAATGATAGTTAAAAATGATCACTCTGGACAAGAACTGGGTACTGAAAGGAAAGAGATATGGATGACACTCTTCAGTAACAGTATTGAAAACCACAGTGTCTAAAATGAGAGAGAAAGAGAGAGAAACAAAGAGAAAGAGAAAAGAGAATTGTCTGCCAAAGTGGCAGGCAAGGGAGAGAGCAGGAGGGAAACTGGGGACATTGCTGATAGGAAATACGCCCTTGTGAAAGGTGTTAGATACTGTATGACTGAAACTCAATCATGAACAACTTTGGAACTGTGAAAAAAAAACCCAACTGTATTATGAACAATCTTGTAACCACAGTGTTTAAATAATTTTTAAAAATCTAAAAAAAAAAGAAATAAAGGAAGAAAGAAGAAAGAAAGAAAGAAAGAAAGAAAGAAAGAAAGAAAGAAAGAAAGAAAGAAAGAAAGAAAGAAAGAAAGAAAGAAAGAAAGAAAGAAAGGAAGGAAGAAGAAAGAAGAAAGAAAGAAAGGAAGGTAGGAAGAAAGAAAAGGAAGGTAGGAAGGAAGAAGGAAAGGAAGGAAGGAAGGAAGGAAGGAAGAAAGAAAGAAAGAAAGAAAGAAAGAAAGAAAGAAAGAAAGAAAGAAAGAAAGAAAGAAAGAAAGAAAGAAAGAAAGAAAGAAAGAAAGAAAGAGAGTCGCTGTGTTTGGCTCTGACTCTGGCTGACCCAGAAGGCAGCTCATCACTAGGAGCAAATGTAGTCACGACTGGCAAAGGACCCATGACCCACAGAGACTCAGTGCCTGCTGACAAGCATCCTGCATAGGCACACAGTACTCCTTACCTGAGGCACCTGGCAGCTCAAGCCCTCCGCTGTGTGACCTCAGACATTTACAAGCTCTGGAGATTAGGGTCTGGGCAACTTGGGGGACTTTATGTCACCAGCCATGCTAGGTCTGCCCCATGGACAGTGCTCACAGGTGAACTCCCAGGGGGTGGGAGTTCTATGGGTACGAACTCAGCGAAAGCAAACCTGCAATACACCTGGAGAAGCGCCCAGGTCTAGGACACATGGGGAAGGGAAGGCATGCCTCACCTCCCATGAATTGTAGCTCAGGGGACAGACTCACACCGGGGAAGAAGAGGCAGGGTCGAGGTCCCCGCAGGCACTGACCAGCTCTCATGTAGGATCTGAAACAGACAGGCTGCTTTTATGGCCCCACACTATCTTTTGTCTTTGCAGTATCTCAGAAAAGCCAAGGGTGATGGCTAGGCACAGGCTGAGAGCAGAATAGATGCGGGCCCTGGATTCATGCTGGAAGAAGTAGGCCTGTTGTGCATCAAGAGGCCAGAACAGTGGATGGTGCGGACCACTCTTGGGGAGCAGAGCAACGAGAGCCATAAGTTCTGAGCAGAGGCTGAGGGTTGGCTGTCTCTCTGGGAAAGATTCCTCTATCCAGGGAGCACAGTCTGCGGAGCCTTGTGCAAGCAGTGAGGGGCAGCTGGACACCCAAAATCTGGGAAAGGCCCAGGGTGATACAGGTCAGCCTTCACGTGAGCCGGATGCTATGGAGTGTGGGGGAAAAGTCTTGGAGCTGCTTCCTTCTGCCTCGGGCATCCTTCAGAGCACTTACTGACATTTGCACAGCTGAGACACCAGGTACCCGCCTGGCCTAAGACTATGATCAGGGATGTCATGTCCCTGGAAAGTCAAATAGCACAGAGTAATGACAGCACTTGTCAAGGGGGAGAAGCTATGCAACCCTGGCCACAGAACTCCAATGTGGCACTTGTGCTGTCTAAATAGATTTTCTTTCTAATATTGATTCACTGCAAAACATGCTGGCATAAATGTCTTTTATGTATCATGGCCCATTTGCTCTAAGTAGAAGGTAGCGACAAATTACCAAATCGATGGTGCCTGTATCTCAGGGGGTCAAACTGCCCGCTAATCACTGTCTTTTCATAATTACAAGGACATCAGGTGGCTCTCAGATGGGAAGAGTGAAGAGAGTGGGTCCTCAGCAACTTTGGGCCACCAATATTTGTTGAGCAGTACCCATCGATATCTACTAATACTCATGCTATCGATAGCCTTTAATACCCATACATATTCATCAGCATCCATCCATACTCATCAATATCAATAGTCATCAATATCTATTAAAATTAACTAATATCTATATTAGTGGCATCAGCACTTATGGGTATGGATGAGTATTGATGGGTACATATGCATATGTATGTGCATTCATGGCTCCTGATAGTATGAGTATTAGTAGATATCGATGGGTACTGCTCAGCAAGTATCAATGGTTCAAGGTTGCTGAGGATCAGCTCTCTCCATTCTCCCCATCTGAGAGCCACTGATGTTATTGTAATAGTGAAATGACCATGCTTAGGGTGTACTTTGACCCTCCTGAGACACAAGTACCATAAGTACCTATAAATATCCATCAGTATCCATCAATACCCATTAGAACTCATAAGAGCCACCACCCCAATCCACTAATACTTCCAAGCACCCATCAGTGCCCATCTATACCCACCAATACCTATCAGTGCTCACTAGCGTTCCTCAGTACCCATCAGCATCTGCCAGTATCTTTCCTGGTGGTCTGAGGTAGCCTCTAATCCCCACTGTGGATCCAACTCACTGACTCAGTCTATGTATTAATTTCCTTTCCTATGAGTGCAGAACATACCACCAGAAGATTGACTCCGCTCAAGAGCTTCTAAACAAACAGATGTGCAGATGCGGTGAAGTGCAGGTGGATGGACGGAGTACAGGGAAGGAAGCTGGTTTGGTGTGGCCCCTCTCAGAGCCCCCTATAAACTGAAGGCTGCTCACAGTCTGATCCTCAGAGTCAAGAGCTTCAAGGGAACTCGTTCAAGGCAAACGACTTCCTGGCTTAGCAGCTGACACCAAAGCACCTGCAGGAGCTGGGGTGCTCGGCAGCATCTACCTCTGAGGGCTGTCCTGGCACCATGTGGTTAATCCCTCTGCTGGTGCAAATGCCAACTCTGAGGATGCAGTCCCCCAGGTCCAGTGTCAGAGGCAGCTCAGAACAGAAAATGGAAGGAATGAGGTAAAATGCACAGGGGAGCAATGAGAAACTTAGGGAGTACAGAGACCCTCAGGGGCCAGGGGTGCCCGTGATTTCAGGGCACACAGGCCTGGGTTGGTATCTCAGTTGGAACTGCAGTTAGCAGACCCATGCCCAGGGCCTCAAGCTTGGCTGTGAGCACAGCAATGCCCCTGCAGGAGTGAGAGGGGGAGGATGAGGCATGAGCCTGGCAGAGCCCTGGGCGCACATCCTCAAGCCTTTCTACTAATTCTATGCTTCAAGCAGCAGCATGTGGCTGGCTGGAAGACAGATATGAGCAGCTCAGGCCTGTGTGCAATCTTCATTTTCTCCTAGTTTGTCAGCTCAACTTCACTTACTTTTTGCAAAGCAAAAGTCTTTGATATGAAATATAACAGCTACTGGTTATAGGTAAAATTATTTTTTAAATGACAATAAACCTTAAATCCTCATCAAAAGTGGGGAGAAAAAATGAACAGACGCCTCTCTGAGGAAGACCAACAGATGCCAACAGCACATGAAAAAATGCTTATCATCACTTGTTATTAGGGAAATCCAAATCAAGATGACAATGAGATAGCATCTACACTAGTGAGGGTGGCACAGAGCCAAAATACTGTGAACAGTCTGTACTGGTAGGAATATGGTGTAAAGGAACTCTCATGCTGCTGGTGGGAATGTTGTCTGGTTCAATCCCTATGGAAAACAGTATGGAGAGTTCTCAGTAATCTCATAATGAAGATGCCATAAGAATCAGCAATCCTACTTCTGGGAATCTATCCCCAGGGCAGAAAACATTCATTCAAAAGGATGTATACACACCACTATTATGGCAGTACTCAGTGCAATGCCCAAGAGTTAGAATCAACCTAGATGTTCAACAACAGATAAATGAATCATGAAGATGTGGTACATACATACAATGGAATACTAGCATATTTTCCTGCATATAAGATGACACCCTACTTTTCCTGTTAAAATATAGGGTTTGAGCCATATTTGCCATATAAGACTACCTCTCTTTTAATGCACATCAAATGTAAGTTAAAAAACATAAGAGAAGGAGGCCGGAGAGATAGCATGGAGATAAGACGTTTGCCTTGCATGCAGAAGGACGGTGGTTGGAATCCCAGCATCCCATATGGTCCCCCATGCCTGCCAGGAGCGATTTCTGAGCATAGAGCCAGGAGGAACCCCTGAGCACTGCCAGGTGTGGCCCAAAAATTAAAAAAAAACATTAAGAGAAAAAGAGTAGAACCCTCAAAGGGTAACGGTATATATATATATATATATATATATATATATATATATATATATATATATATATATATATATGGCTAGACTTTGGAGTGCCAACAATAATTTTACATTTGTCATTTGTAGTAAATGACTATGATTTTTTTTTGTTTTTTTGGGCCACACCCAGCAGTACTCAGGGGTTACCTCTGGTTCTGTGCTCAGAAATCGCTCCTGGCAGGCTTGGGGACCATATGAGATGCCAGGTTCAAACCATCGAACTATCGTCAGTCCTGTGTCGGCCACTTGCAAGGCAAATGCCCTACCTCTGTGCTATCTCTCTGGCCCCTTGACTTTGATTTTTTTAATTGTGATCTACATTGACAGCAGGGAGAGGGGGCTCCTCCAAGAGAAGCTGGCTGGGGTGCAGTGATTAATAGGACTGCTAGAGGGAGACAGAGCGCCTCCTCTGTGTCCCAGATAAGCTGAATAGAGAGGGCCAGAGAGACAGCATGGAGGTAGGGCGTTTGCCTTGCATGCAGAGGTATTGGTTCGCCAGGAGTAACCCGAGTGCTGCTGGGTGTGACCCAAAAACCAAAAACAAAAAATAAAAAGCCGAACAGAGGACCTAGCACTGGAAAGCCAGGTCTGGCAGCTGGATGAGAAGCGGCGCTCGGCAACTCAGCTCCTCTGTGTGCCCTGAAAGATGAATCAGGACTGAAATCAGAACTGAAAAATGATTCAGAGGACTGAGTGATAATGCCTGGCATCTGGATGGGATGTGGTGGTAAGAGGAGGGGCGGATCACTTGTCCCTGAAGCTGGAGTAACTTTCAGCATGCTGAATACTGGCGTATAAGATGACCCCAACTTTTTTTTTTTTTTTTTTGGTTTTTGGGTCACACCCGGCAGTGCTCAGGGGTTACTCCTGGCTGTCTGCTCAGAAATAGCTCCTGGCAGGCACGGGGGACCATATGAGACACCGGGATTCGAACCAACCACCTTTGGTCCTGGATCGGCTGCTTGCAAGGCAAACGCTGCTGTGCTATCTCTCCGGGCCCAATGACCCCAACTTTTAAGAAGTTTTTCATGGGTTAAAAAATCATCTTAGGGTTTGAATCCCAGCATCCCATATGGTCCCCTGAGCCTGCCAGGAGCGATTTCTGAGCATAGCGCCAGGAGTCACCCCTGAGCACTGCAGGGTGTGACTCAAAAACCAAAAACAAACAAAAAACGTCGTCTTATATGCCGTAAAATATGGTACACAGATGTAAGGAACAATGCAATCATACAATTTGCTGCAACATGGATGGCATTGGAAGATCTCATGTGAAATGAAGCCAGAAGAAAGATAAATACTGGATGATATTATATATATGTGATATTTAGAATAACTGGATGAAGGAATGAAATGGTTTAAATTGGGGTTGTTGAGAACACTTTGGTTCCAGAGTGTAGTGAGGAAAGGAAAAAACCAGAGTGGAGGGAAGAAAGACGGATGTAAAATAACAAGGGACAGGAGCCAAGAGAACTGAGGTGCATTGATGCAATGAAGAAAGGACAGAACTAAATATCTAAACCACGGAGTCGACAACACTGAAATCATAAGACTCAAACTCGAATAACCAAACTTAAAAAGGTGCCAGTGATGATGGCAGTCTAGGACGGGGTGGTGGTAGCATGGGATGGACTCTGGCAACATTGGTGCAGAGAGGTTGACACTACTGGTGGGATTAGTGTTGAAACATTGTACGTCTAAAGCTCAACTATGAACAACTTTGTAAACACAATGTTTTAAATAAAAGGTATTTTAAAAAAAAGACAATACTGAAAGACACAGAAAATGTCTTTCTTTGGCTCTCACAGATAGAGCTGGTCCTCATAGGGACCCGAAGAAGAGCAAACACCAAATGTTGTGCTGGAAAATTAGGCCTGGAAGCAAATGTCAAGGTAATTAGTCTATTTATCTGAAGAAAAGCAGCTGAGTCTGAACTTAATTACTGCTGCTAGTGTATAGAGGAGTGCAAAGATTTCTGGGCCAAAGGATAGTCACTGAGTCTCTCAGACAGATGGGCTCCAGGTTAAAGATCCAAAAGGATGTTCTCAAGGTGAATTATGGGGACCCCCACCTGCAGGAACTTTGTCCAGACCCCCAGAGTTGGCCTGCAGGTATTTAAAGATGACAAACCCTCTTCTGTTTTTGTACTGGGACCTCCCATTAAACCTGTGTGGATCCTCATGGGGCATTTGAACTATTATTACTCATGGAGAAGGTTTCGGAGAAAGCCCATCTTCCTGCTTCAAAACACTAGGGTTGGAGGTCTGAATCCAGCCCTGGTCCTGTGAGGGGAAATGCACATGGCAAATCTCAGTTTTCTGATACTCAACACTAAGGGGACTGAGGGTTGGCAGTAGCAGCCCTGCCCCTCTGTCTTACAGGAGAGTTGGGCGCTTGCCTGGTACCAACAACGTGCTGGCTGCCACCCTTCTGCACCTGTGCCAGGGAGGGCCCTGAGGACACAGCCTCAAGGACAGACATGTGAGCATTTCTGAGCATAGCGCCAGGAGTCACCCCTGAGCACTGCGGGGTGTGACCCCAAAACCAAAAACAAACAAAAAAAAGTCATCTTATATGCCATAAAATATGGTATATAGATGTAAGGAACAATGCAATCATACAATTTGCTGCAACATGGATGGAATTGGAAGATCTCATGTGAAATGAAGCCAGAAGAAAGGAGTTTGAAAGGAGTTGTGCCACATGGCCATGTAGACATGAGGACATGCTCTTTCCTGGTACAAGAGATGGGCACCGCCAGCTGACAACACTCTCTCCCTTTTCCAGAGCCCGCTCAGCTTTTCACAGCCCCCTCCCAGGATGGGGCATTCGCTTGCTCTGGGTCACATGGTTTATGTTCGTGATGAAATGGAAAGTTACCATGCTGTTCTTTCAGTTGTTGGACCACACTCAGTGTTGCTCAGGGGTTACTCCTGGCTTTGAGCTCAGAAATCTCTCCTACCAATCTCAGGGGAACATATGGGATGCTGAGGACAGAATCCAGATCTGCTATGTGCCAGGCAAACACCCTCCCCATTGTGCTATTGCTCTGGACCACACCAAGCTGGGTTTTAGTCATCAATGTTCACACATCTCTTCACCAGTGTCACTTCCTGCACCAGTGTCCCTAGTGTCCCTCTTATGCATCCCACCAGCCTGTCTGTCTTTATGACAAGCAACTTCCTTTTTTTCTCCTTTCTTGCTTCCACCCACTTTTGGGCACTTGGTTTATGATGCTGCTACTGAGGGGTATCAGGCATGCCTCTTCCTCCTTCCAGCTCCTGGGCCAGAGTGGTCGCTTCCCTCTATCACTGTCATGGTGTTCCTTCCCCAGCCTGTTCCCCCGCACCCCACATGAGCAAGATCCTTGTTGAGGGCTGATTCTGTTCTTTGTTTCTTTGCCTTTCAGTTTAGTTATTCCTCTACTATTTTTAAAGTAAGTTCTTTAATTGAATCATCACGAGATACACGGCTCTAAAGTGGTTCATAATTGAGTTCAGTCATACAATGTCCAACACCCTTCACCAGGGCACATTTCCCGCCACCAATCAATGTCCCCAGTTTTCCTCCTGCCATTTCCCTTGCCTGTCTTTGGGGCAGACATTTTTCCTCTCTCACTCTCTCTCCTCCTTCTTTCCTTTTAGACACTGGTTTGCGGTATTGTTTCAGAAGGAGAATCATGCATATCACTTTGAAATTTTCTTATCTATGGATGGATATGAGCGTATTATGCTGAGCAAAATGGAGTCAGAGTCAGAGGGCTAGAGAGAATGGTTGCACTCATTTGTAAGTTATATTAAAAAGGGGGCTGGAGAGATAGCACAGCAGTAAGGCATTTGCTTAGATGCAGAACGACAGTGGTTCAAATCCCGGCATCCCATATGGTCCCCCGAGCCTGCCAGGAGCGATTTCTGAGCATAGAGCCAGGAGTAACCCCTGAGAGCTGCCGGGTGTGACCCCCCAAAAAAGATATATTAAAAAGATAGTATGGCTGGGCCAGAGCAATAGCACAGCAGTAGGTCATTTGCTTTGCACGTGGCTGACCCAGGACAGACTTCAGTTCGATCCCCTGGTGTCCCATATGGTTCCCAAGCCAGGAGCGATTGATTTCTGAGCACATAGCCAGGAGTAACCCCTGAACGTCACCAGGTGTGGACCCCCCAAAACAAAACAAAAAGATAGTATAATAATAATTTCCAGAAACTATATAAAGATGAGGGCCAGGAAGAGCAGTTCATGGTAGAAAGATTGTCACAAAAAACAAGAATGTGTAGTTAGTGCAGAGAAGAGACCTCTATGACAATGAGAGTTGGAAATGATAACTCTAGATAAGAAATGGCTGCTGAATGGAGCTAAAATGATATGCATGTTAGCTAATATTTTTTAAAAGATAGTTTTTGAGTCATGCCCAGCAATACTCAAAGCTCACTTCTGGCTCTGCACTCAGGAATTATACCTGGTTAAGGGTGCCATCGGGGATGTTGTGGATCAAACCTTGGTCAGCCATGTCCAAGGCAAAAGCCCTACCCATGGGGATCTCTCTTCAGAATTCAGAGGTTGAACAACCTGTCTGAGGCCCAAGAAGAGCTGGACCAGGCCCAGGTCCTCAGTCAAACTCTTTGGACTCGACACTGGTGAAAAAGCTGAATATTCTGGATATTTCCTTTCCTCTTGGAAGTACACTCTGCCTGTACATCCATTAACTCAAGATTAGTGAGGTCTGCCTTGTTTCAGGCATGCTATGCTAAAAAGGGAGCATTCCAAATGAAAATAGAAGCCAATTTTTATTGGCAGAGAGTAGCACAGTGGGAAGGGCCTTTGCCTTGTCCACAACCAACCTGAGTTCGATCCCTGGCATCCCTGTGTTCCCCCTGGCCCTACCAGGATGATGTGACCTCCCCCAAAATAACCTCAAACAAATAACTCTTTTTTTTTCTTTTTTTTTTTAAATTTTTTGGGTCACACCCAGCAATGCTCAGGGGTTTTTCCTGGCTCCGTGCTCAGAAATTGCTCCTGGCATGCACGGGGGACCATATGGGACGCCGGGATTCGAACCGATGACCTTCTGCATGAAAGGTAAATGCCTTACCTCCATGCTATCTCTCCGGCCCCTCAAACAAATAACTCTTAAACCAAAATTCTATCTTGAGAAGCCCATGGGATCACTGCCTTCTCAGAGTTACATTATTTTTATTTATTTATTTGTTTGTTTGTTTGTTTGTTTTGGTTTTTGTATCACACTAGGAAGTGCTCAGGGTTATTCCTATCTCCACACTCAGAAATCGCTCCTGGCAGATTCGGGGAACCATATGGGCTGCCGGGATTTGAACCACTGTCCTTATGCATGCAAGGCAAACACCCTACCTCCATGCTATCTCTCCAGCCCCCATTCTCAGAGTTGTTTTTTTTTTAAATGAGAATATTAAGGTGTTCTGCAAAATTTGACACAGAGTTCCTCCATTCAAACAGAAAAATCTCCAGAAAAGTGATGCCAAGTTCTAACCAGCCTCCACACCTGCTGGTCTCAGGTCTTACTCTTTGAAACGCAGAACAAAGCTAGTGACACTTTTGTCTATACAGTTACTTGTCTGGACTGTTAGTTTGAAGAGCAAAATGCTGATGACTTGGATGAAAGGAAATCCCTGATTTAGAATACCAAATATTTCTAAGGTTTATTTATGAAGCTTCTGCTGCTTTGGTTTGGGGCAAAACTAAATAGTACTAACCGATCCTTTGGGTGTTAAATCAAAAACAAAATAGAGGTTAACATTCACGAAACCTGGACAGAGATCTGTCCAGGGTGCTGATTTCAACCTAAGGCTTCTCTCCTGGGCAGCTAGCTGCTGGGGAAGACATGAAGAATCAATCCTAGATTCCAGAAATGAACACATTCTGCAGTGAGCACTGCTGGGGAACTTGGAAAATCAACTCCAGATCCCAGATTCTAGAAATCAAGTCCAGATTAATAGGTCAATTCCAGATTCCAGATGTGAGCACATTCTGGAATGAGCATATCTGGAAGGAACACATTCCAGAATCATCCAGAATCACTCAGGGGAAAAGCAAGCTACTCCTGTGTTGTGCTCAGTGTCCCCTGTGAGAGAAAGACAAGCCGTCTGCTCTCATACGGATTATAGGTTCCAAATAGAAATACATAAATGCTCATTCATAGTCATTGCACTGGGATGAACAGAGCTGAGACCAGGCATGCAAGTTTCTCTAAAGGTTAGCGCAGTCCAGAGGCTCAAGGCTGTTTTTTTCGGATTATTAGACTTTGGAGTAAAATATTCTTAAAATATTCTTAAACAGGGGCCTGGAGAGATAGCGCAGCGGGGTTTGCCTTGCAAGCAGCCGATCCAGGTCCAAAGGTGGTTGGTTCGAATCCCGGTGTCCCATATGGTCCCCTGTGCCTGCCAGGAGCTATTTCTGAGCAGACAGCCAGGAGTAACCCCTGAGCACCGCTGGGTGTGGCCCATAACCCCCCCCCCCAAAAAAAAGAAAAAAATATTCTTAAACATCCTTCTTAGAGGTAAAAAAAAATTAAAGAAAGACATATCTATCTTTAACTCTACACTTTGCAAATCTAAAAGATGAAGTTTAAGTATATCCTTCAATCATGAACAACTTTGTAACTGTGCATCTCACCGTGATTCAATTAAAATCTTATTTAAAACATGCAAATTCTATTTAATCTCCAGTGTCTTTTCAAACAATTTCCTGAATATGAAACAATACATAACGTACTTCTTCTTGAGCCTAGAACATTAAGAATAAGGCCAATAGGGACCAGAGTGATAGTACAGTAGGAGGGCATCTGCCTTGCATGTGCCAACCCAGGTTCAATCTCCAACATCCTATATGGTCCCCAGAGCCCATCAGGAATAATTCCTGAGCATAGAAGCCAGGAGTAACCCTTGAGAACCACTGAGTGTAAACTCCCCTCTCCCAAATGAAAAAGAATAAGGACAATAATGCTGTCTTTCTTGAAACAATCCATTTAGGGACGGGAGGCCAGTGGGTGGGGGGAACACCAGATTTTTGGGCCTGAGACATGGTTCAGTGGGGGAGGGCACCTGGTGTACATAACGCAGACCCAGGTTTAATCCCAGAACCTTTTATGATCCCCTGAGTTTGCCGGGAGTAAGGAGCCAGGAGCTTAAGCCCTGCTGGGTATGGCCCAAAACCTAAACCAAACCATCAAAAAAACCCACCCATGTATGAAAATGGAATAATGAAACTTTAATTGTTCACACATTAAATCATTAATGATCTTTGTAGCCATTTTTTATGTACCTAGAGGTTCTCACTCAATTATTATTCTTTTTATTAAAACAAAGCTCCTGGTATTGAAAGGAGGTGGTAGGGATTGGGGGTGTCCAAAAGCTTTACTCAAGTGCAGGAAACAAAAATAGCATCTGACATTTTGAGCCCTGTGGCCTCTCCCCACAGAATTTCTCACTCCTTTGCCTGTTTCCCACAGAGTGGCATGCAGCTGACACCAGCAGGGCTATCCATCATCATCCCATGCGTGGTCAGATGTCATCCCAGCACTTTCCTCGAACAGTGACAGTAACCTCTATCCCACAATGCCTGTACTGAGGCTGGGCACAGCACAGATGCCTTTAGTCACCAACTCTATGTGATGGGCACAGGGGAAGGGGAGAGAAACAGAGAAGGCCCTGCAAAGACACCAACCAAGCAGGAAATGGAACTCTGGCCAAACGCAACTGACATATTAGCCACAACGAAAGCAATTCCTCAGAGACAAACAGGTAGAATGACATTTCTCGATGCTGGAACAAACTGGGGTTTGGGTTGAGGAGATGCACAGGGCATAGGATGCTGGAATGAGGGTACAGCTGTGGAAGAGCAGGAATGGTCCCCCAGTGTATCCCCATCAATCCTGGAGCCTGAGATCCTTGCCATTAGTTCCGCAGAACCCTGACATCCAAGTCATCTCTATGGCCTTTGCACACAGTGAGGGGACTCTCATGGCCTTCCAAAGCTGCATCCTGGCTTTCTTGCACACACAGACCATCCACACCACACAACCAGGAACAAGTGCTGACAATCTATGGCCCAGGCATCCGTGACCTCTTAACCCTGCTGGCTCACCCCAAACATGGCTCCTCTGTACCCAGCAGCACAAAAAGGCTGAACTGAAACAAGATGGAGCACGGTGTGTGTGTGTGTGTGTGTGTGTGTGTGTGTGTGTGTGTGTGTGTGTGTGTGTGTACTGCAGTGAGGCAGACAGGCCAGGAAGGCACCCTGGACCAGAATGGACTAGGTCCAGATGTGAAACAGTGCAGGTGGGATCCAGTCCCAGTCACCCATCTTAGGTCCATTTCTGGATGTGGTCCCTGGGTGAGCTGACAGTGGGATTCTTCATGTCTCCTACCTGCCCTGTGAGCACAACTCCACAGAGCCCACAGGGAAAGACATCCTTCCCTTCTAGAATCGTCCTGAGGCAGACATATCCCTCCCTTCCAGAACCATCCTCAGACATCCTCATCTGTGCTCTCTGCTGTCCTCAGGCCTTGCTGAGTGGCCTCACTCTTTATAGGGGACTTGTGTCTTCTGGGATCCTTAGGAGCCTCCACACAGACCTGAGTGGATCCTGTACTGATCATCTCAACAGTCACTCTCGAGCCCCCTACTCTAGTGGACCCTTCTCTAGTGGTTCCTTCTCCAGTGCTTTGCAACTTCCCATGCTGGGAATCCCAGCACCACTGTGCATGAGATGTAGCCCCCTCGTGACCAGGAGTGTGTGGTTTAGAGAAGGGACATGGTGAGGTTTCCACTCTCAAGCAGAAGCAGGGGGCTGTGTAGTGTCAAGGGAGAAGGGAGAGATAGAGGGAGTGGTGGAAGGAGGGTGGTGAGGTGTAAAATCTCCAACCCCAGGTGAACAAGTCTGAATCAGGGTCCCATGTGAAAATATCTAGACCAGGCTGAGGGTAGTCTGTCAGTCTTCTACACTGTATAGAGAGCCAGCTGCCTGCCAGAACTGCCATTTTTATTGAGTATAGAGACCATCCTTGGTGGGTTAGTAAGGATAGATAGCTCAGGCGATCCTGAACCAGTCCCACTCAGGTTTACAAGTAAGAATTCTCTGTTTTGGGGCAAATCCAAGATGTAAGCAAACATACAAAGGAAGCAGGGATGATCTTTGTTTTAGGTAAAATAAGGTGTAACCTAACAGGGAGGGACAGGAGAGGGCAGTGAACAGGGCAGCCAGATGGCCCTGAGTGTAGGAGCTGGCATCCTTCTGGGGTTCCCACAGCAGGACTTCATTAAAGGGGTGGCAGGTCACCAAGGTCTCAAGCCTAGAAAGGCTTGGTAGAAGCTAGTAACTTTGGGGTTTACCACTTTGACAGGGTGGCCGGACATGTGCGACCAGCCTGCTTCTGGGCCAGCTTTGGTACCCTCAGTACTGGAGCATTTCTTAGGAATGAGCTGATTTTGTGGTTGATTTTTGTTGTTGTTGTTGTTTTTTGGGGGGGCCACACTTGGTGGTGTTTGGGTTACTCCTGGCTCTGTGCTCAGAAATCACTTCTGGCAGGCTTGGGGGACCATATGGAATGCTAGGGAACAAACCAGGGTTTGTCCCGGGTTGGCCACATGCAAGGCAAATGCCATACATTGTGCTTGTGCTCCAGCCATGGGGAACAAGCTGATTTCAAATCAGGCATGAAGTGCTTCCTGGTTCCATACACGTATGTCTAAAAAAAAGCCTCCATTCCTGCCCACTGTGAGAGAAGTAAAAATGCAGCCACCACTGATTCCCTCCCCCCCCCCCCAAGACTGAGGTACAATGAATAGCGATTTGGCTCAGATAAAACTACACGCAATTGACCTTACTTCGTTAGTTTGAAGATTATTGTACAAATGGGAAGCAAAGTGCTGTAATTGAGCAGATGAAGTAGAGAGCACATTCAATGAATCTTATTCCAATCGCAACAAGCAACTTACTCCTTTCTGAGGAGGCAAAGTAGCCCCAGCTCAGAAGGTGGGTGTGACTTTGCCATTTTCATTCCCGATTCTTTCTCTTTTCCTTAAACGTCCCTGTCTTGACACATTAAGGTCAGAGACACATTGTTCACTTACGATCTTTAATATGTAAAAGAGGATAAGAACATACAGAATTACAATTCTTTCATTTTTAACAATTATTTCCCCTCTTAAATGACAAGCTTGAGAGAAACTTCACTCCAAAAATACATTTTTCCCCCGCTCCCAAAAATACTTTTTTAAAGGCCCTATTAAAGTGCGAAGAAATAGTTTCCAGATGACAAAATTTAGAACTTCATAAAATTATAGCTGCAGGGAGCTGGAGAGGTAGAACAGTGGGTAGCTGCTTGCCTTGCTCAACGCCAGCCCAGGCCTGTCCCCCAGTATCCAGTGGTGTCCCCATGGACTTCACTGGGTATGGTGACCTGTCTCACACCTTCACCCCCAACTTTAAAAAAATACAAACCAGGGGCCAGAGCGATAGTACAGCTGTAAGCGTTTGCCTTGCACGTGGCCGACCTGGGACAGAACCCGGATTCGATTTCTGGCATCTCACATGGTCCCCCGAGCCTGTCAGGAGCAATCTGAGCACAGAGCCAGGAGTAACTCCTGAGTGCTGCTGGGTGTGGCCTAAAAACCTAAATAAATAAATAAATAAATAAATAAATAAATAAATAAATAAATAAATAAATGTTAAAAGAATACAAACCAGGGTGTATGGAGAGATAGTATAGCAGGAAAATGACTTGGGGCTGGAGAGATAGCACAGCGGTAAGGTGTTTGCCTTAGGCGCAGAAGGACGGTGGTTCAAATCCCGGTGTCCCATATGGTCCCCCGAGCCTGCCAGGAGCGATTTCTGAGCATGGAGCCAGGAGTAACCCCTGAGCACTGCTGGGTGTGACCCTCCCCCCCAAAAAATAAGGACTTGCCTTACATGCAGCCGGCCTAGATTTGATTCCTTGTATTACAGATGCCAAGCTGCCAGAAGTGTCACGTACTGAGCACTGCCAGGAATGATCTCTGAGCATTGTTTGAGCTGTTAATGTGGCAGCAGCTAATTTGAAAAGCATCTTTCACTTCTTTTTCCATTTTCATGGCCTTATTCTATTTCTTGTACGCACTCTCAGCGTAGTATTATTGGGCCAAGTGTCCTTTAGTAAGATGATGTATAATCAGAGGAATTTGGAGGAATAAGCGCATAATCTTGCAGAAAAGAAGGTTGGTGTTTGTTTTAACAGCTATAATTCACAAAGACTGAGAAGTCTGTGGAAGTTAATTACATTTAATTTCTTTGTTATGTCGGTTTGTCTGTTTTAGGGTCAAACTTGATGCTCAGAGGTTACTCTGGGTTCTGTGCTCAGGAATAACTCCTGAGGACCAGATGATCATATGGGTGCTAGGAATTGAACCTGGGATGGCCACATACAAAATGAGTGCCCCACACTGTACTATTGCTCTGGCCCAAATGACACTGAACTTCTAACATTTCGCTAGAATATCTGACCATTGAAGAATTGGTCGAGAAACTTACCACTTTTAAAGTAACTACAAAAGACTCAGGTTATAACACAAATCATCCACCGACAAATCAAGAACTAAGTAAACACCGATTTGGATAAAACTCAGCTAAGTACAAGGAGAATCAGAAAAATGTTCACTGGTGGTGGGAAATGTGCCCTGGTGAAAGATACTGGACATCTTGTGACTGAAACTCAAACAAGAACAACTTTGTAACTCTGGAAAAAAAAAACCTAACTGTATTATGAACACCTTGTAATGCTGTGGCCTTTGTGTCCCTGTGCTTCAATGTCCCTGGGGCCGTGGTGTCCACATCATGCTGTGACTTCTCCGGGCACTGGCCCCACCAATACCCTCTTGGTGAGCCACGCAGGAGAGGTGAGTCCAACTCGCTTTGGTAAGTGTCTTTGTCTCTCGGATAGCTCTTCCACCCCAGTCCATCTGTGTCCTCTCCCTGGACATGTCCCACTCTCCAAGTCCTCCATGTGGATTGTGTCCTAATACTTCATTTTGTTTGAATATCAAAAGGCAAGCTGAGCAATATGGCCCCATAATAGGGTCCCAGAGTTCTACCATGTCAATTGCTGGGGAGGAGGGTGGAGCAAGAGATGGGGAAGGGGCAGTGAGAACAGGTGGAGTGATAGGAGGAGAAATGAAGGGAGGGGGAGGGATGGAAGGAGAGTCAAGGAAGGATGGGGAAGTTGGATGGAAGGGCAGAGAAGAGGGATGGGAGGATGAAGAGGACAGAAGGAGAAGAAGAGAGGAGGGGTAGAGGGATAGATGGAGGGATGGGAGGAAGATTGGAAGAGATGTATGGACAAAAGGAAAATAATAGGAGGATTGGGAAAGAAGGATAGGAAGAGAAATGGGAGGAGGAATGGACAGGTGGGAGGATAAGAAGAGGGGTGGAAGGAGGCTGGGAAGGAGGGTGGGAGGAAGAATGGGAGGAGGGATGAAAGGAGGAAAGGGAAGGAGAGATGGGAGGAGGGATGGACAGAGGGATGGGAGAAAGAATAGGATGGAAGGGCAGAGCAGAGAGATGGCAGGAAGGCTGGGAGGAGGAGAGAGTAGGAACAAGGCTTCTGGCCACAGCTGGAACTTGGACTGACCTTGAAGGACATTTCCCTTTAATACCTGCACTGCTATTTTTAGGGTCATCAAAGTGGTCAATCCATGGAGAAGGTTCAACCACATCAGATGATCTGGGTGGAGGGCAAGGAAAAGGCTCAATCCAAGGCTGCTCTAAGGATAATGCACAATATGCCCTTTACCCCCACATTCCCAGAGCCTGAGAGTTGGTCCTGGAGACACTATCCTTCAAATAGTCAGCTGTTAGCACCATCCCTTAATGCCTAACAAGTATTTGGAGATAAAGGAAAATAATGTGGGAAAGTTTGGGCCAAGGACATAGTGTTTGACCTAATGAAGACTTTTACTCCTGCGGGGTTGGGATTTAACCCGTCGTAATTCTCAAAAGCTGCATTTCATCCTAACTGTTGATCCACACCCGGTTGGCCCAGTGGTCGGCCCAGACTGTCACTGCAGTAGTAAGCCCTGAGCACTGCTTGGTGTGGAAAAAAAAAAGCCCAGCACAGGAGTGATATAGCACAGTGGGTAGAGCATTTTGGCTTGTATATAGCTGATCCAGGTTTGATCTTGGCATCCCATCAAATTCCCTGAGTATCACCAGGGGTGATCCCTTAGGACAGAGCTAGGAGTCGGCCCTGCACTGCAGAATGGCAGCAAAAAAAAATAAAAGAAAAAGCCCATTTGCCTAGGGCTTAATGAAATTCATCCACATCCAGCACTGAGCCAGGCTGGCTTGGCAGGGAGGGAGGTACTCGCCCTCATGTGCTCTGGCACTGACAATTATGGGGCTGGCCTCAAGGGGGAGAAAAAGCTCATGGTCATAACTACGTTATTTTCCTCTGAACGCAGCTGGCCCTCAGTCAGACTCCCGGTCCAGAGACACCTGTGACCATTGTTCGGCAATCCCCATTTTCCCGTTGTTGTTCTCAGTTTGGCAACAAATAAATGGGACAGAATAAAAATAGTAATTTATTTCCAGCAGTGTTCACGGAGAAGAAGAGATGGGTATATTTATGTGTACACAGATGCAACAGCAAAACAGTAATTAAGTAAATTTTGTTCCCCCTTAATCAGACTTTCAGGTAATTAGCTGTCAGCTAAGATAAATTACAGTTTTGTGCCATTTTTATATCCTACTTTGGCCAATAAAAATGATGCTTTAATGGTTAAAATTAGTTGCTCGTTTTTCATGCATTTGAAAAGACTTGCAAGTATTATTATTATTGGAAACTATGACTGTTCTGAAAACTCATTCCTGCCCAAAACGCTACTACTTAAGCACACAATTTTATGGAAGGTGAGGGATTATCTGTTGGGCCCTTTTAGTTTCATATACAACCAACAGTGTCTTAACACTCTGAAACCTTAAGCATTTACATTTCTGTGTGAAAGTGCTTTCAGCCCAAGACAAGATAAGCAGGATGAGGGCCCCTAGAGTCAGTCCAATCCACTCTGCTCACTAGACATGAGAATTGAGGGGGGTAGAAGCCAGCTCGTGACAGGTAAGGGGTGTGTGTGTGTGTGTGTGTGTGTGTGTGTGTGTGTGTGTGTGTGTGTGTGTGTGTAGAAAAGACATGTGGAGAAAAGGTTTAAATGAACTTTGTAGAGAATCTTGCACCTCTTTCTGAGGTTCACAAGGGGAAGAGTGTCAGGAAAAGGGACACAACGGGACGTAGTGCTCCCGGGGCATATTCATACTCATGAGGACAGTTTCAGTGAAACTTCGGAGTGAATATTTCAAGTGTCAGGACATTTGACATGAAAATAAGTGACTATGTGGGGTTGGAAACATTTTGGGAGGATGGGAGTGATGGCTGCACTGATTAATGACCAGCAGCTCTGAGAATGCCATTGGGGCTTTGAGGACACAAGACAGGTGCTCTCTCTATAGAGTCACTTGGAAAGTCCCCTCGGGAGGGCCTGGCCAGCAGATAGGACAGAGCTGGAGCTGTGCTTTCCCACAGGCTGGGGGTGAAGGAGGGTGTTCCCTACCCACAAAGACCCACTTAGTGTTGAGTCTTCATGGAAAGAAGCATGCAGAGCAGCCAGCAGGATTGTCCTCCCTCATGGGGACAGAATCTCCACAGGAGAGAAAGCACAGCTGGGGTCAGTGGCAGGGAAGGGAGTTCAGGGGCGATGGGGAGATGGAGAATTCCCCCTCTCTCAGGGGATAGGACCCCCACAAGAGGCACAGAGGGTGGGCTGCTCCTGTTTCTGCATCCATGTGTGGGTGGCAGAAGTGAACAATGCTGAGTTTCTCCTTTAATATGCTGTGGAACCCTTTGAGGTTCCCATTGATGGATCACAAATGAGGAGACTCACAAAATGGTGTGAACAAACTTGGGTGCGGGACAGATCTGGAGACAGCAGATGATTTTGTTGAGGAGCCCGAAGGCAGCGCAGTGCCTGGATGCAGTGGTCAGGGTTTCACCCTTACAAACATACACTGAACACTAACGTTGCAGCAGACCCTACCAGTACTACTGAGGGTGCACAAAAGGGAGACAGTGAAGGGTTGTGCCAGGCACACTAAGGACACCCTCGGGTCTCCCTCTCTGCTCACTATCCTTTTGTTTGTTCTTTTAGGGCATAACTGGCAGTGCTCAGAAGTAAGGTACTTCTAGCTCTCCACTCAGGAATCACTCCTGGCTGTACTTGAGGACCCTATGGGATGTGGGGGATCGACCCTGGGTCAGCTGCATGCAAGGCAAATGCCCTCCTTGTTGTCCTATGGCTCCAACCCCTCACCATCCATTTTGCCTGGAACTTTCTGGCAGGACCTTCAGGACTGACACTGATCAGGCATTGATCATGTCTCCTGCCTGTCTAAACACATTTTTTCTCAGCACCTCGTTCAGGAGCAAGAACACTGTACAGGAAACCCTCAGTTTAAAAAGCAAGAGTGAGGCCATGAGTTCCACCCTTGGCACAGCAGAAAAAGAAGTAAAACAGCCTGGGATCATGATGAGCGCGCATTTGACAGGCAAGAAGTTGTGCGGGGGACAGAGAGTAGTGGATGAGGTTCAACCAGGTGAAGTTGCCCTGAGACAGAGGTGAAGGAGGAGGAAGAGAAGAACACCAAACATCCTTTCAAAGGCAGGGTAGTGGGGGAGAGATGTGACAGGGATATTAATAGGGTTGCTCAGAGTCTAGCAACACCCCCTCATCACAGAGGCCAGGGTGGCCTGTGGGTCCAGCTGAGAAACCTAGAGTTCTGTGGTCTCCTTGGAGAGTTTTAGAGCCAGGCAGATGCCTCATGGCACTTGAGGAAGCTGCTGGGGGCCTGGGTTGGGGCTCTAGGGCCAGCCCTGAGCAGCTGAAAGGCCCTGGGGACAGGCCAAGATCCAGTCCCCAGGGTCAGGCAGGACTCAGAGAAGCCCACTGAGCTGGATAGTAGGTCAAGCTCTTTCCTCTTGGACAGGCCATCCCAGACCTCTCACCTCAAACCTGATGCCTGTTTAGCTGAGTACCAACTATACCAGTGACTGGACCTACATAGGACCAGGGGCATCAACAGTCAATATCACCTCGTAATGTGCCCATGCCTCATCTGCGAGGTGGAGCCACCCTTGGACCTGTTGTCTGCATGAACAGACACGGCCTGTGAAGCCCACCTGGCTCACTGTGGGATGTACAGACAACCTCGCTGTATCCCTGGGATGGCAAGAACAGACGGGCTCAGGAACAAGAGCCCCAGGGCCCAACATGCCACAAGCTCGATTCCTAAGACGTCAAGGTGTCCCTTCCCACACACCAGTCAGCTCTCCAAACCCCAACAATACCACTGCTTGTCTGGAACCAAGGCTGAGTACCAGCTCCCTGGACCCCCTCTTCTGCCCCAACGTCAGACTTCCCTGCTCTCTCTTATGGATCCAACTCCTCCTGGTGTGCCCATCCCTGTCTGCATGGACCCTGGGTCCAACCAGCTAGCTGCTCACAGTCCTTCTTTTTTTTTTTTTTTGTTTTGTTTTGTTTTGTTTTAGATTTTGGATCATACCCAGTGGAACTCAAGAGTTACTCCTGGCTCTGTGCCATGTGCCAAGAGTCACTCGGGAGGCTAGAATCAACTTGGAGCCATGAGAACAGTGTGGGCACAGCCCCCAAAGGAGAGGGTGAGGCAGGAGGAGCAGGCCAGGAGGAGGGTGAGATGAGAGAAGCAGGATGGGAAGAGGTGGGGAGAGGGGAGGAACAGGCCAGAAGCAGAGTGAGGAGGGGAGGAACAGGCTGGGAGGATGGGAGGGTGTGTGGGAATGAAGGCTGAGTTGAGGAGCAGGGTGAGGAACAGGATGGGAGGAGGGTGAGGGGTGCGGTGGGGAGGAGCAGGCCCATCTGTTCCCAGTTGCTGTTCAGGTCACGTCCAGAGAGACTTCACATGGTGGGCGGGCAGGCGAGGGAGCTGTGTGAATGCCGTGAAAGGACCTGTGTGGGCACTGGCCCGTCTCAATGGCACTTCTGTCCTCGGGGCCAGCTCTGGACAGGGCGTCATGGCTGAGGCCCTGGCCCTGCTGATACTAAGGAGACACACACTCAGACATGCACACAGTCCTGGGCACATCAGGTCTGGGAATGGTAGCAGTGCCCAGAGCCATTCTCTCCTCTGCCATCACCCTTTTTCTTTTCTGGAACCATTCTGAAGCTGAATATCTGCCTTGTTCCTTTCTTGGTGCACTTGAGTGTGTGAAGGTCTCAGTTCCCTGAGCATCTTCCATATTGTTCTGGTTGCATCTCTTTCTGGCTCACAGCCATGTCCTGATCCATGGGTTTCCTAGACAAAGGATCTCAGGCCATAGGGGCTGGGGGACAGGCCACATCCTAGAGGAAGATTGCTCAGACCAAATGGGGATCTTGGAACATGAGTGTGGACCTCAGAAACAAGGACTGTGAGTGCACGGGGCCAGAGGCTTCTCTCAGTCATTAGGTGAAGGATCTTAGGTCCAAATGAGACACCAAATCCAGTCTGGAAATCAGCCAAGATCAGACGTGCCAGCCTGAGGCTGGAGCAAATGAGACTCCCAAACCTGTTTACAGGCCAACCACAAGTGTGAGTTCCACACATCATCCTCAGACCTTCACACAACTGACCAAAGGTCCAGTAGGATGTTTATTGGGTGAGACACAAAGAACTTGAGATTCAGCTGAGGCAAAGAAACTTTTGTTTCTGTCCTTTTATTGTTTCTGTTTTGGGGCCATGCCCAGTGGTGCTCAGGGCTTACTCCTAACTCTGTACTCAGGGTTCTCTCCTGGCTTGGGGAACCATATGGAGTGTGGGGGGTCGAACCTAGGTTAGCTGTTTGCAAGGCAAATGCTCTACCCTCTATGCTATCTCTCTGGTCCCAAAGAGGTTTCCTTTCAGAGACATCCATTCTCTCACTGGATACAGAAGCCAATAAGGAGGGAAGAAGGGGGCCTGGGAGGCATCATGGCAAGGCAACACCAACAGGTGCCGTGATCACTGTTTACTTCTGTGGGTGCAAAAAATGTGGTCAGCGCACAAGATCTATTCCTTCCTTTTCTTCTTCTTCCATGCTTCCATGCTCTGTGACATATCACAGGTTCTCTCTCAAATGTTCTATGTTCAACTTTTGGCAAATATAAGATTTTTATTTATGTCTTGACAACAATCAACAGGATTCCCTGGCAAGGAAACGCCAAGTAACAAATGAAAGATTGTAGGTTTGGGAGATACACAAGCCAAGTCCAATAAATCCAGGGTCCACTTCTAGTGAGACTCACCACTCAGGCCCAGCTCACTCAGCCCAGGCCTCACTCTGTCCTCAGTACCGAAACTGTGATAATTTTACTGAATCAGGCGGTTGTCTTTTGTGTTCGCATTCAAGAACTGGTCCAGGTGTGCTTTCTGGAAATGGTTTGCAATCCATCCCCCAGAGCAGTTGATGGGGTTGAGGAACTGGAGATTAGTCAATTCTACTCAGACACAGTATCCTAGACATCAATGTTCGTTGTTTGTTTTGACCATACCAGGCGGTGCTCAGAGCTGACTTCTGACTCTGCATGCAGAACCACTCTTGGCTGAGCTTGAGGGGCCACGGGGGATGCCAGGAATATGCAAGGCAAGCGCCCTACCCACTGTGCTATCACTCAGTCCCCACATCAGTAATTTTAAAGGGATTGATAGAGCATGATACACAACATAATGGAATGCCAATGGCTGCCTGAATTAAAATGACATAGACCCATATAGACATGGGTCTATAGGCAAATATTCAACTGAATTTTCGGCCATATTGTGGAAGATCTGTGATATTGATTCCTCTTTCTGCCATGACTGAAGCACTTTTCATATCCCTGCTTCATCTTCTGACAGAGAAAAACTATGTTTGCTCAATATTTTCCATAGCAACAACTCTTCATCCATAGAGATGAAGTGGCCTTCCTACATCTCTGGCAGTCACTATCTCTCAGTCATCAGGAGAGGAATGGATGCTCAGAACCATGGGAGTGTGTGGCAGGACCCAGCTGCTGAATTGTTTTGTGGTTTCACACACTGGAATCATGGCCTGCTATCGAGTGGTGTGGCCAGACACACCATGGCTTTGAAAGCAGGGCCATTTTCGAGAACTGATAGAAAAATCGATGTGATTGTCTTTCACCTTGAAGTCTAAGTGGTCATCAAATGCTGAGGTCTGAGAGCAATCAACACTGAGTAAGGCAAAAGGATAGGGCCTGCCATGGGCACCATAGACAGACTTGCCTTCTGGACAGATGCAGGGCTAGAAGCACAGCTGAAAAAAATTGGTTGCCCTTTAGAGGCCAGATTCCCCACTCATCCCACACAGGAGCATGGCACCTGCAACTGTTCCTTGTCAGCAGCGCTAAGGAGAACCAAGGCCCAACTTTCAGCACTGACCCTGCATATACATTATATTGATTTTTTTGTTTTGTTTTTTGGGCTAAACCCAGTGATGCTCAGGGGTTATTCCTGGCTATGCATTCAGAAATCACTCCTGGCTTGGGGGACCATATAGGATGCCCGGGGACTGAACAACAGTCCATCCTAGGTTAGCACTTAGCAAATGCCCTACTGCCTGAGCCACCGCTCCAGCCCCTATATTGCTGATTTGGTGCTGCCAAAGAGCTGGGGAGTCGCTACAGAGAAAGAGGTGTTATGCCAGAGGTATGCTAGATGTAAACAAGAGAGTTCTGGCCCCTGACACACACAAGTGTGTGTGCTTGGGAGCTGGGGCCATGTGAAAATAACCCCGTTTTCCATGGCTTTCCCAGGTTCTGAACATCAACTCTGAACTGGTTGATCTCCAGAGGCTACTATGAGACTCAGGACGGGCACAGGGGTCCCAAGAACCCTGCCCCGCAGCATATGAGCAGAAGCACACCTCTGGGGAGCCCTATCCCACCACCAAAGCCCTGAGGTCCGACTACAGAACAATATGGTACTTAAAAACAAAAATGAGAGTTAGGGTTTGACAGACAGTATACTAAGGCACTTGTTTGGTATATGGCCACCTGGGTTCAATGCCCAGCATCACACACGGTTCACAGAACCCTGTCAGGATTGATCCCTAAGCAAAGTCAGGAGTAAGTCCCGAGTACAAGATGGAGTGGAACAGAAACCAAAGATACCAAACAAAAAACTCTGATGAATTTCCTTTCACCTTGGGATCACACTGAAACTTCCCTTTCTGACCCAGGCAAACCACATTTCTGCTCTTAATTCCTGAAATGACAACCTGGAAATCAAAACTCCACATTGGCCACCAACTGGGATCTGTGAGGATTAGGTATCAGTGAGCTGAAGAATCTACATGGGATCCAGACATGAGATCCAGAATATCTATATGAAATTCAGACACAGGTTCTACAAGGGATCCAGCCATGAGATTTACATGGGACCCAGACACAAGATATACATGGTTCCAGTCATGGGATTCAAACATAAGATCCCAACATGGGATATACACGGGATCCTAACAAAGGATCCTTTGGCATCACTCAGTTTCATCCGCAAACCAGTGCCAGCAGCTGCTTCCTTCCCTTCTTCCTCTCAGGGAGGGATGTGCACGTGTGGACCAGGTTGTGGGAGGACAGCAGGAGTCACCCAGATGAGTGAACCCTGATGAGGATCTCAGCAGAAAGCCAGCAAGTGAAACCTGCTCGCTACAGCATCTTAGGTCTGTGCGGACAGATGCAAGGTTCTGAATACACGCTGAGTGTCACCAAGGGCGACCAGATGAGGGACATAAGGCAGAACCAGCAGTGCACCTCCCAGCTCGAAGCAGAATTTGGAGCATGCCTGAGCATGTGATGCCTCTAGGAGTCCACTTGAGCAATGATTATCATCACATCACAGAGATGTCAAAAAGCCCTCTGGGGTCAGCCGGTGGTTCTAGATCTTTCAACTGCAGGTCTTGGGCTATTCCATCCTATGGACAGCATCCTTGGAGTGATTCCAGTACTGACCTGTCTCCCCCAGGGATGAGGGAGAACAGGAGAGACACGTCTTAGATAGATGAGGAACTGCCACAGAGGACCACTACCTAGAAATAGGAGCAAGGCCATGGGGCCATGGCCAGCTCTGGTTCAGGGCCACACGAACTGCAATGCGCTGATCTGGACATGATTCACTTTGTTTCATTCCCAATAGTAGTTAGGGACATTTGAGGTATTTGAAGAGTTGATTGGTCCATTTCTGCCAAATTCTAAGGCTATGACCCAAGGAGGGAAAGTGTTTCCTTGAAGTTCGGCATGAACAACCATGGAGTGAATCGCCAGCTAATGAGGTACAGTCTTTAGGTGTGAAAAATCTCTTGAAATTATTTTTTATTTTCAATACAAGTGTCTTGTTTAAGGTTCAGTTAAAATGATGCATGTCTGTGACTTGGAACCTCCAAACAGGTAAAATATTCAGATGCCAGAGAAGCATCACATCCATTTGTTTTTTTGAAGCCACTGAAATTGTGCCCTTGGCCCACACACATAGAGAGGTGTAGATGATGGAAAATGTATGTGTTTTTCCCAATGATTGATAATATTTATTGGAGGCTCTAGAGCCCCAGTGCTTCTCAGGACTGCAGTGTATATTGTCAACACCCCTGATTTCTCACCAACAGCAGACAGGGCCAGCAGGTGCTTTTTGAATAGTCAGAGTGCAGAGCTAATTAGGAAATATGGCTCTGTTTCTGAGGAACAGAAGCCCTGTGACAGAAGGGCAGTGAGGAAGGTGGGCTGGCAGCCTTGACAGAGAAGGCAAGAACTGGATTGGAATGCACTTATAAAACAAGCCTTGGACATGGGGCCAGAGCCTTAGCCTTTGAGGTCAGGCATGGCTATTCCAGATATTAAAATTCCTTTGGTTGCAAAGTGGCTCCTTGGAAAATATGTTTTTGCTATATGGCTCTTAAAAAATATTCTCCAAGGAGGGGCTGGAGAGATAGAATGGTGGTAGGGTGTTTGCCTTGCATGCAGGACTGTGGTTCAAATCCTGGCATCCCATACGGTCCCCTGAGCCTGCCAGGAGCTATTTCTGAGTGTAGAGCCAGGAGTAATCCCTGAGCGCTGCCTAGTGTGAACCAAAAACAAACAAAAAAAATTCTCCAAAAAGCCAAGCAATAGCATAGCAGGAGGGATGTTTGCCTTTCTTACACATTGCAGAACTGGGTTCAGTCCCCAGCATCTCTTATGGTCCCGAACCGATCAAAAGTAATTTATCAGCACAGAGCCAGGAGTAATCCCTAAGTGCAATAGGGTGTGGCTCAAAACACCCCCCAAAAATCCCCAAAGCAGAACAACCTGTGGTAAGTCTAGCCTCTGTCTGGTCCCCCAGTGGACAATAGGGACATGAGCCGCACCTATGAGTTTAGAAGGTGATACACCAATGCCTCAAGCTAGTACCCTACCAGACACCATGTTAAAAATTACACACTTTCTACTAGCTCCCAGCTGTGTAGGGGAAAAGCCTCCCAGATAAAACCCCCATATCCTCAGGACACAGATGTGGAGGTGGGAGTGGGGATCTGGCTGTGGTGAAGGAAGCAGAGGGTCTTCCAGCTGCACTCACCCAGCTAGGCTGCCAGGCTCTGCAGTTGGGTGCTGTCTTTCAACCTCAACTCCATCTTCTCTACCTAGTGGCCAACAGCCTGGTCATCAGGAAAAGTTACCAATGTGACACCTGGTTAGAAAGGCCCACATGGTGGCTGGGACATTCCAACCTGGGTTTTGAATTGTTCCCACATGATTACTATGGTTTCCCTTGGATGGGGCTGGGGGCCCCAGGCATCTGAGGGCAGGCAGTGCGGATAGGTGGGGCCACAAGGCAGCAACTCACCCTGGGCAAGGAAGCTCTACTCACACTGTCTGCCCAGCTGTTGCTCACAGGGTCCTAATCCACAGCCTTGAGAGGTGGGAGATCCGTCTGCTGCACCCTAGCCTGGGCAGGTGGGGCTGCTGACTCACTGCCCACAGAGCTTGCTCCCCGGGCATGGCTCTCTCCACAGCTGGCATTTAGGCAGCTCCCTGAGTGCGAGTGCGCTAGAACATGAAGCTGGCAAGGAGCCGGCCAGACGGGCAAGCATGGTCTCAGTAGCCCAGCTCAGGATTTGCCAGATCTAGAGCTAGTGTCTACAGAACATTCCATGCAAACCGAGGACAGCAGAGAGCCTGGGGGGCTGACCTGTCTGTCTTCTGTTACCTCTGTGTCTGGCTGTTAGGCCACTCTGCCTTTGCTCAGTGCATTCTCAGCACTCATGCAGCAAAACAGGGGCTACCTCTGGGGGTCCTGGGAAGAGCCTCGTTTCCTTACCAGGGTAGACTCACACAGGTGCCATGGCGTGGCACCTACTGCTCCACATGGATTTTAGAGCTGGTCCATTTCCTGCAAATGGAACACCTTCAGCTGGTGGAAGTTGCCGAGGATGGGGGAAGTGACCATGGGCACCAAGTCCCAAGGCAGCCCTTAGTGCTCAGCTACAGCCTGTAGATGGGACGCCTCTGAATGATTCTCTGTCAACCCATTGATAACACAGACAACGCAGCTCCCACATCCACAGAGATGGTCCACACCAGCAACGTGATACTTGGGGTGCTAGAACGTACCTGTGTTAAAGGAAGTGAATTCCATCTACTTTTTGTTTGTTTGTTTGTTTGTTTGGACCACATCTGGTGACGCTCAGGGGTTACTCCTGGCTATGCGCTCAGAAATCTCTCTGGCTTGCGGACCATTTGGAATGCTGGGGGATGGAGCCGCTGTCCATCCTAGGTCAGATGTGTGCAAGGCAAACACCACCGAGCCACGGCTCTGGCCCCCTCCACCTACTTTTTGATGTGTGAATGTAGCTACTCAATCTTGTTCTATTTGGTTTGGGGGCCACACCCAGTGGTGCTCAAGGATCACTCCTGGTGGTGTTTGGGGGCCACTATGTCGTGCTGGGTTAGGAGCCAGTCAGCCACATGCAAGGCCAGCACCTTACCTACTGTAATATCTCTCTGCACCCAACAACTAAAACATTTTTGTTTTGTTTTGTTTTGTTTTGGGGGGCACTCAGCAGTGCTCAGTAGTTACTCCTGGCTCTGTCCTCAGGAATCACTGCTGGCAGGCGTGGGAGACCATGGGGCATGCCAGGAATCAAACCCTGGTCAGCTGTATGCAAGTCAATGTTCTCCCCACTCGGGTCCTAAATGTTTACTTTTACCTTGTATGCACAGTTCGTGTCACCTATTTATTGGGACTACTGCCCAATGCCATACAAATATAAATTAATATTATTCTACTAGCTGATACATAATTATTCTACATGGAAAAGTGAAGGCTTTTCACCCTGTCTTTGAAAATAAAAGTTTCGCCTGCATGAGAGCAAATGTAGACCAAGTGATTGCTATTTTTTCCCCCAAGTCTCACATCAAACGCCTTTGTATTTTCACATGAAACAGCCCTTCACAAAGCTCACTCCACTTTCTAAAAAGCCAGAGACAGAAAGTGCCCATGATGGGCACTCAGGAAATACAGCTTTTTGGGGACTGCCCACGTGTACATATGACTGACCAGGTAGCTGTGAACCCCAGGGTCCCTCTCTACACCCCTTCCTTCCAGCACTGTGACTGCTGTGGGGAGTGGGAAGAGGCGACATGTCCTAGGTATTGGCCAAGTGCTATGCAGCTGTCCACTTCCTGACTCTCACGCCCACTTATGGCCATGGCTGGGGACACAGAGCGGTGAACCCTGGGTTACCTCCTGGCAGAGCCCAGGAACACGGGACAGTGTTGTTATTAGCTGATGATTTCATAGAAGCGTCTCTGTTTCATGTACCCCTTGCCTGTCTGCTGCTGGTCACATGGGGGGAGGTAGGTTTGATGTCTACACTGACTGCTCTGCTCAGCCAAGGAGCTGATATTTTCCACATACTTTCCCCACTCATGGCTTCCAGAGGATGGAAATACCTTGACAGACGGGGACATGGGGCCAGGAGAGAGGCAGGTGGGCATCAGGGAGGAACTGGTACAGTTCACCTGTTTCCCTCCCAATTGTCTTTCTCAGCACCATCAAGGATACAGGAGACTGTGAGGAGGAAAGTAGGAAGAGAGCCATAGAGTGCGAACACCCCACACCCTGATAGACACTCACACTCTTCCTGACCCCACCCCATCACCTTCAGTGCAAGCAAGTGGAGGTTGAGACCAAGAGAGGGGCCCCCACAGAATGTAGCTCATTGCAGAAGATACAGTAGAGGTGAGGTGCTTGCTTTACACACAGCCAAATGGGACTTTATACCTAATACCCCATAAGGCCTCCGAGTCCCACCAGGAGGGATTCCTGAATGCAGATTCAAGAGTGACCCCAGAATGCATAGTCAGGAGTGATTCCTAAGTGCAGTCAAGAGTAAGCCCTGAGGGACTGGAGAGATAGCATGGAGGTAAGGCGTTTACCTTTCATGCAGAAGGTCATTGGTTAGAATCCCAGCGTCCCATAAGGTCCCCCGTGCCTGCCAGGAGCAATTTCTGAGCACGGAGCCAGGAAAAACCCCTGAGCACTGTTGGGTGTGACCCAAAACCACACACACACACACACACACACACACACACACACACACACACACACACACACACACACAGAGTAAGCCCTGAGTACTGCCAGGTGTGATCCAAACCCAGAAATGTTTGCTTGTGAATACATGCGAAATATTGACATATCCCTAAATCTCCCGTTTGAGAAATAGAGTTTGAGAAGTAAAGATCATGAATTAGCTTGGAGGAGTCCACAGAAGTAAAAGATGTTTCTAATTTCTTCCACGGGAGTAAGATTTGAGTGGGGACCAGCATGTCTGTCTCCTCTCATCTGCCTTTAGGAGGTGTTTCAGCATATCTCCCTGGGCCTCCCAAAGGCCCTGTGACCCCAGGGCTCCTAGGACTTCCTACCTTTAATGATTTTCTGGGATTTAAAGACTGTTATTTCAGCACAATTTCCTCATTCAAGCAATGACAACACAATTATACAAATCTGTGAACTTACAGAGAGACTTTATGGCACAGAAATAAACTTAATAAAGTCCTAATCACAGACCTAGTCTTTATTACAAAGTGCAGATTCTTTACACATAAAATGCAGTTGTGTGTGTGTGTGTGTGTGTGTGTGTGTGTGTGTGTGTGCGTGCAAGGTTCTGCCTGGTCTCAAAGGCACAGTGGATTCTGCAACCCCTGGACTTTCTAGGATCCACCAGAGCACTGATGTTCCTGGGGTCTGACTCACCTCCTGTCAGTTACACTCAGGACATCTGTAGCTGTTCCAGCTGGGGAGCATCTGTAGGTGGAGCCCCCGGTGAGCAGCCTGGGGTCCCCTCCCAGCCCCCACACCTGTCAGATAACTACCACTCAGGAAGCTACTCAAGTGTGAGGAAGAAGCAAATTGCCTCCCGCCTCCTTCCAACACAGTCGAGATTTAGTAATTGCTGCTTACTCTGAATGCTCAGGGACACAGTTTTCTGGTCCCAAAAGCAGTTTGTGCAATCACTCAGGTGGTGGTGGGTAAGCCCCTGGCACCTCTGGTCTGGTCCCCAAGACAGGACTGGTGCTCAGCTGTCTGAGGATCATCTACCTCAGCCATCTGAGTCATACTCTACTTTGCACACTCAACATTACCCATCTTTGTGGATCCAGTCTGCAGGGGGCTTTAGGCCATCTGCAGCATCTGTGCCTGTGCTCGGGTATGGACTGTTCCAGCCATGGGACTAGGGTCGTAGACAGGCCTTTTCCTCACTGTGAACTCGGGCTGGCCTATTGTGTATGCTTTGGACTCTGTGGAGACAGCTCAGAAAACTCCACCTCCACTGACCACCTGCTCCCTCAGACGTGTCCTCCACCCCATCGTGGGTTGGTGTGGCTCATTTTAGGGGAGCTCTAAAGACCAAAGACCAAATGTCACCAGGCCAGATGGGTTCTAGGATGGCTCAGAGCTGAGCTGTCGATGACTTCTGAAGAGAATCCATGCGGCAATGGCTGCCAGGCATTGCTGAATGCTGGGGAGGAGCCGCCTCTCAGCACAGCATTGGCTCAGGCATAACTCAGGGCATGAGTCGAAGTCAAGCTCTGTCCCAGCTTTGCTCTCCCCAGTGGTTCAGCTCGGCAGCTACCTAGGATGTCAGCCAGCAGGATGGGCCAGGATCCCAAAACAGGGGTAATGACATGACTCCCTGGCACGGCACAGCAGATTCACCATGGCCAGGGAAGGTCAGGTCAGGGAGCAGATCAGGGGACACTAGTCCCAAGTCCCAAGTGCAGGTATAATACACTGAAAACTCTGAGGAGACAGGAGGCTGGTAACAATCATAGCTGCATCATTTCATTGCTCACTGGGCCTTCCCTGGCTGCAGGTACTGCCGATTTATCCCCTTGCTTTGTTTGGTTTTGTTTGGGAGGATGATGGGGTCACAGCCGGCAATGCTAAGGATCGAACCTGGCCCTGTCCTATACAAGGCAAATGGCCTGTACTCTCTCTGGTCTCTGATGCAGCCCTGGCTTTAAATCTCTACTGAGTGGGCCAGAGCGATAGCACAGCAGAGAGGGCTTTTGCCTTGTCCATGTCTGACTGGGTTCAATCCCCGACATCCCATAGGATCCCCCAAGCTTGTCGGGGGTAATTCCTGAGCACAGAGCTAGGAGTAACCCCTGAGCATGGCTGGGTGTAGCCTCAAAGCAAAATAAAACTGCAGTTCTGAGGAACAGGAAAGTGCTTCTTGTTTGTTTGTTTTGTTTGATTTTTTGGCTACAATCGGCAGCACTCAGGGGTTACTCCTGACATCTTGTACCTTCTTGCACTTATTTCCATGAGCAACCCCAAGAACGACTCCATGGAAATATGTGCCTCAAAGTGGGTGTCCTTGTGAGCCCCCCCAGATGCTAAACCAGGCTTGCAGTTTCTGAGGAAGCACAGGAGGTCAACCCTTCCAGTCTTGAAGTGCCTGGTTGTGTCCCTGGAGACCTGCTGAGACATGGTGCACAGAGACAGCAAGTGCTTCTCCCATTTCTCCCACATGCCTGGGGTAGGGGAGAGGGAACACCACACCTCCCAGGGGCCCTTATCCACCTACGGATCTGAAGGGGATATTGTGGGTATTTGCTCTCCTTCCTTCCTTCTACTTTGGCCTTCTTCCCCAGAACACCCACTGTCAGCCTCTGACCCAGCATCTGTTTGGCACGTGGGTGGGGTCTGGGCCAGCTGTACGGATTAAAAATATCTCTGGTTCCTCTCCAAGGCTCAAGGCCCTGATTTAAGAGAGGTGCTAGTGCTCAGTTTGACAATCTGTGCTTATGGAACTGCAGAACAGCACATGAAGTACTTGCCTGCATGCAGCTGTGCAGGCTGTGACCCCAGGCCCTCCCGCCACCACATTTGGGCCCCTGATCACTGCCAGGGGTCATTCCTGAGCACAGAGCCAGAAATAGCCCCAAAGCCCCACTGGGTAAGTGCCCCACCTCCAGCCAGAAACTAGAATTCATGTTGAGCTTAGGCAAAGAACCTCGGTATGAAAACCCGAAATTGCCCCTGCCAACAAAGTCAGATTCTTGTCCCTTGCATTCTGGGCGCATTTCACCTACAGGCGTGGCATCCATGTAGCGCATTCATTTCTGCAAGAAGGAAAAGTGGGTTCAGATTCCATTCCCAGGAGTGGGTTTTCATCTCTGTGTGGTCAGCTGCCTTCCCTCCTGAGAGATCTTCACAGCAAGTGGGGAGCAAACTCTGCCCTTCCACCTTCAAAGACGTCCCTACACCCGTCCTCATTCCCTATTCTGATCAGCACATCAGGTGGTGCCTTTGAGCCAGCTTCCATCTACACACCCCCCCCCCACACACACACACTTTTTTAGAAGCTTTTATTCCAAACCACCAGCTCGGGAGGCTGCCTAAGTCTTCCGCTACCTGGGTTGGGAGAAAGTAGGTTTCCCACATCCTGGCCAGGAAAGTTACATCTTCATAAGCACGCAGGAAGGGAGCACTCGGTGCATACCCTGGACAATTCTCTCCTCTGGTCTTTTCCAGCCATGTGCTCTGGAGAACTGTCTGTATACCCTACGGTATCTGGTCACCTCTGCTGAAATGAGTTGGGCAGCTTGGGGAGTGCCTGGGCACAGACAGACACCACGAGTGTGTCCTTCAAAGTGTTCAAAGATGAGTTTGCTGCAAAGTTCAACCTTCTCATCATATACTCCTTCTGGAACTGGAAGCCCAAAGCAGCATCTGCCCTCAGAGACTTCCTGACCCAGAGCCAGTCCCAACCTCCACCAGGACAAGGCCAAGTGGTTTTCTTTTGATTCTGAACCAAAGACCAGTCTACAGCGGCAAACAACTCAGGACCTCGCTGTTGCTCGGACTCAGCACCATCCTTGCTTGTCTTTGCTCCATCAGCCCTACCATTGTTTTGGCCCCAAAATGCACTGGCTGAGAACCCAACAGTTTATCTCCACTATCCCCCGGCTTCTGGGGGAACATGCAGGAGCCATCACCACGGCCTTATCCTGGGTCATATCCTTGGTCACTTATCAAATCCAGCTGGAGCAGAAAGAGTCACATGGAAGCCAAGGGGGAGCATCCTGGATCCTGGTGCTGAGTGACCAGGAAAATTTGGGGATGTGGCCTTAAAGAACAAAGAACAGACAAAGAAGTCTGGAGTATCCCTCGGGCTTTCCCAGGGATCTTTGTCTTTGGGCTGTGGGTAGAGGGGAAGAGGCCTGACAAGTAGTTTCCTCCTGAGGATTCTCAGGAAACTGGACCTTTGGGTGAATACTTGAGCCCTGCCGAGCTGGGGATCCTTATCCCCCTCCCCCCCAAACCAGTGCTCTCCACCTGGGCTGTCCCTGGCAATGTTCAGGGGACCTCATGGGATCCAAGCATATTGGCCACATATTCTTTCTTATTTTTATTGATTGATTGATGGTCTTTTTGGCCATACCTGGTGGCGCTCAGGGGTTACTCATGGCTCTGCTCTCAGGAATCACTCCTGGCAGGCTCAGAAAACCACGAGATGCCAGGGATCAAACATGGGTCGGCTGTGTGCATGACAAATGCCCTCCCCACTGCACTCTTGGTGTTCAATCTTCCCCATTCCTCATCTTTCATTCCCCGAGTCAAGCTCTCATAGTCACCCATCTCCTGCAGAGTTGCCACACACAGGGACCAAGTTGGACCCTACACACACATGGTGGGCTGCCCTTCAATTTTTAGGTCGCAAAGTACCAAACCTCAAACTCACCATCAGAACATTTCAGGTTATTTGGGTTTTCCAAATGACCCTTTCGCAACAAGAAAACACAACTTGCACTTGTCTGATCTTTCTGAAAGCATGCACATTAAATGGACATTGCTCTCTAAGCTGATGGATAAACACATCTCCCCAAATGATCTCTTCCTTGCCATGTTTCAGACTCTGGATCCAGACTTCCGGTGCCTCTTTCCTTGACGAGAGAATGAGAGATGCCAGCTGCAACACCCCATCGGTTAGCGCGCCAAAGTCAGGCACGGCTCATTTCTGTGTGAGATAATAATGCCTTGGTTCTCAGTGAGGCAGAAACAGGGTGACTATGCAGTCCCCTAAGCGATTAGCATCTTCCCATTCTCTGCTCGTGCAGTTCCTCGCAACATTCTGGTGAAGGTTGGTGAAGGTTAATGGGAGCTTTCAGCTCTTCATGCCCTTGAGTTTTCTAGGTGGAGCATTTGAAGCTTCCCAAGGCAGCTCAGGTATCAGGAATGAGAGGTGGCATTAGGTTCAGAGAAACCTCAGAGGACCCAAGAAGATGTGTCTTCCACCCTGAGAAAGTGTTCTTCTCTAGAAAAAGCGCCTGCCGTCTTTCTGTTGGTTTTCATTGTGGACTCCTCTCACGGCCAATCGGGGCTGATCTGGGTTGGCATCAATCTAGTGATGCATCCAGGGCTTTTAAACCCAATGTGACTTCAATCCCAGCATCCAGGGATAGCCTGGGGACTCCCCAGCACAACAGGCTGCCACTTTTCACCAGCTCGCTTTCCTGGTGATGGTACGACAGGTCCTTCCGAAGACCAGTGTACCCCCCCTTACACCTTCCGCTCCAAGACCCTTGGGGCCCCCCCTCCTCCATGTCTCACCTCTGTACCATGACCCCTGTAACTCCTCCCCGACTTCTACCTATCTTACCTGGATGAGAGGGGTTGCCTCAGGGGTAAAGGAGAGATTCAGCAAGAAGCCTCAGCGGGAAGCAGGATGGGGAGAGGAGAGAGAAGGTAAATGCAGGGCAGCTGGAGGAGGCTGCTTAAAAGGTCAGCTTAGAATAGCGTTTTTCAACTAGTGTGCCATGAGATAGTCTGGTGTGCCACGTGAAAAATTCCAATTTCATCCGTAACATTTCAGTATCATTATCGTCATTTACTATTTCATAATCAAGTAATTATAAAATAATTTCTTTGTGTTTATTTGATTCCTATTCAAGAGAATTACTTTGTATATAGACAATATAGGCACAGTTAAATTTTTTTTTGGTGGTTTTTGGGTCACACCCGGCAGTGCTCAGGGGTTATTCCTGGCTCCAGGCTCAGAAATTGCTCCTGGCAGGCACAGGGGACCATATGGGACGCCGGGATTTGAACCGATGACCTCCTGCATGAAAAGCAAACGCCTTACCTTCATGCTATCTCTTCGGCCCCAGTTAAATTTTCTTTTAACATTTTCTAATACTGGTGTGCCTCGTGATCTTTTTTCATGAAAAAAGTGTGCCTTTGCACAAAACACTGGCATAGAAGCCACACATGGTGGCTTTGGCCTATTATTAATAAAGCTTCATGTCTCCTGACTTCTACTGACTGGCTGTGGATCATTTCTTCGCCATTACCCCAACCCTCAGACCTACCAGGCCAAAGAAGCTGCAGGCGCCAGGCAAGTCAAGAAAGTCCTCACCATCCATCCACCATCATTCACCACCATCAAGGACTCTTATTCATTTAAATAATTCTACAACTGGTGTTCAAACTTTGATTTGAACCCCGGACCCAAGGAGACAGAGATGATGGTGAGATTATGGTTCTTGTGGTTAGTTTTGGATCTTTTCAGCTGGAGTGAGACTGGAGAGCTCAAAAGCTTGGGCCACGTGGTCCCTTTTCTAAACATGGCGGAGTCCCCTTCTGGGGGCAGAAGGGTCAGTGAAGGAGGGAAGCTGATCCTGCAGCTGATTCCACCCCAAAGGGCAGAGACAACTCAGAGGACAGTCAAGTGGAGGATAGACAGATCACTCCATCAGACAGATCAGACACCATGCACATCCACAGTAGGCTTCACAGTAGGCTGATTCACATCCCACACACTTGCCATTTAATACAAGCAATTCACACCTAAACATTCATATGAGCCACACTGATAAAATTAACACCTAAATACCCTCTTGCACTGTTCACACCCACACAATTCACACCCATACAATGTAAGCCACACCACACACAGTTGTACAACCAGACATTTCCACCCATACAATTCACACCTGTCTAGTTCACATGGATACAATTCACACCGGCACACTTCAATCTGGTACAGTCTTGTTTCCCCCATCACTGACACTGAAGCTGCTGCCCTTTACAGCCCTGTTGACCCCTCCCCGTGTAGACAGGTTATGAACGCTTTTCCCAACACTGAGGTCTGTTTCTGAGGCTTCCTCCCACTGGTGAATCTTTTGTACTACCCAGCTCTGGGCCCACCTGCCTTTCCATTCCTTAAGCCTCCACCCAGAAAACAAGAATTCTCAGTGGCCAACGTCACAACCTCTCTGAAAGCCCCGAGTTGTGCTACTGAAACAGCATGATCCAAACCATGGGCTGGGGGCTGGGATGCGGGCCTGGGAAGGGTCAAGGCCCCCTTTCTGTATGGCCAGCTCCATGCACCTGGATGTCCACTTGATTCCTCATTCTAATGCGCTCAGCACTCGCACCAGAGCCAGGCCCTTCTTGTGTGTGATCTCCAGGTGTACTGTGGACCCAGGACCCAGGGGAGGAGCAGAGTGTCCAACAGCAAAGGCTGGAGAGCCAGTGGGCCACTAGGCCCAAGGATACCTTGACAGAACATGCGAGTCCTTTATCTCCCACTCTGTGATGTGGGAAGCCCTGCTGGCCTGTACACATGAGTACATGGCCATCAACAATCACACATGCACACTCAGGGCCTGCTTCAATCCTGCTGGGTACTGGGGCTGAGGTGGACACCTGCTTGCCTCTGAACAGTGCCCAAAGCATGCTGTCCAATCCTCAGTCATGTGAAAAGAGCACAATGTATTGCAAAATAAATTTGAGTTCTTATTTTTTTGAAGGCAAACAAGTCTCCTAATTTGGTTCTTGAAGGAAGGATTTTATCTTGTGAGAATGCATTAAATTTAAACCTAAATTAGTCGCAACTTCCCCCTCTCCTGCCTGCCCACTCCTGACCCCCAAACGTAGGGAGGTGGGCTTGGCGCTGCTGCCGCTCTCTGGAAACCATGAAGGCGCCTGATTGGCTGAAGCGCCAAGCCATTCATCCAATCCATTCAGCATCAAAGATAGGTTGTTTCTAGACACATCTTGGCTCCAAATGCTCCCTTTAGAAATGAATGTTAGCATCTTCAAAGAGAAAGAGAAAACAGCTTCTAGACATTTTATATTTGTAGGCTGAGGTGACTGTGTAGTCATCCTAAAAAAGGAATCCTCTGCCACAGATTCATCCACTTTAGTAGATAGTCTGGCAAGCTAATTGCAGCCTCTAATTAATCGGCAAAATCATTTGGTATAGGGCTGGGGAGACAGGAGCGAAGGCAGAATTTTGGCTTTGCAGCCGACCCAGGTTGGATCCTTGGAACTTCATAGTCCCCTGAGCCCTGCCAGGACTGATCTCTGAGCACAGAGCCAGGAGTTAGCCTTGAGCACCACTGAGTGTGGCCTCCAAACAAAAAAACAACCACCAGTTTGCCTGGAGCCTAGAGTCAGTCCTGTGCCAGGAAACTTCAGGGGTAGGGTCTCCTTGTATTTAGACCATAATTTGTCTTTCCATGTCCCTTATGTTTTGGTGGGCCTATGCAAACAAATGCCACTTTAATACCGTTTTTTACTATGTTCCCTTGACTCCAATCCTTAAGAAAAACAACCCACTAAAACTTTTGAGGTTAACTTAAACTAGTAAGCATGTGCATGGAACTAGATAAATGTACTTTGCCCTCAATGTTTAAGGAGTTACATAAATCTAATGTCTTTAGATTATATTGTGTGCTGCTAAGAAATAGTATGTACTACAACTGGGGATTTGAGGGTCAAAGTAATTGTATTGTACATGGGTTCAGTTTTGTTTTTCTTAATGTTGTTTGGCTGAAAGTTCAAGGCTGGGATATCATCGATGGGACTACTGAGAATTCTGTTTATGGATGATTGGGCTTCCACTGTAACTTTACCCTGTCCTCTTTCTTTGCATCTTTGTTGTCATAATTAAAACAATAAAAAAAAAAACACCTTCTTTTCTATCCTTCCCCTCTCATTATTAGTGGCGTCCTGAGCAGAAAGTTTGTTCTAAGACCTGGGAGGCAGCTCAGAACTGAGGCCCAGTTCTGTCTTCAAGAACTGAGGGTTCCAACCCCAGCACTGCTGGGTGTAGCCCCAAACCACAAAGAAAAGAGGAGGGGCTGGAGCGATAACACAGTAGGTAGGAAGTTTGCTTCATATCCCATAGGGTCCCGCAATAACACCTAGGAGTGATTTCCAAACAAACAGCCAAGAGTGACCCCTCAGCTCTACCAGGTGTGACCCCCAAACAAACAAACAAACAAACAAACAAAAAACAATAAAAGATAAAAGAGACACATTCTTTCTAGCTGCTGCTCACTCACCTGGCTGCCCCAGCTGGGCAGGGACACTGACCGTGTACAGGTTACTCAGAGCTCGGGGACAGAAGCAGAGGCAGACCTGGAATGTTACCATTTGACTCAGCTACGTTCAACCAACCACTAATACAAAAGACCCTAAGGGAACTAACTCATCTTTGAATGCTGTCAGAGACAAGGTTTGGAGTCAGTCGTGAAGATGGTTAGTATCAGGGAGGCTTGACCCAAATGCCCACCCAGGCAGGCATCTCATCTCTCTCTCCCCATCAAACCCTCCCAATATGGGTGTGAAGAACTCGCCCCAGAGGCTCATCAGTATACCAAGGAAACAGGCAGGTCTGGGAAAGTGGGTGTGGGCCTGCAAGGAGCAGAGAGTAGATGCTATAAGACAGAAAAAGGGAGGAAGGAGAAGAAAGTAACAAACACCTTAGTGTCTTCTGGACGAGGTGTTAGGTTAGGTTCCAGCTCTTTTCCCCTGGTGAATTTAGACATGGGCCTGGGCCTCCACTAGCTTAAGCTCTGGCCTGAGCTCGGGGCTCCACTTCACTGCAGTGGGACAAGGTGTCCCAGCTGGAGGCGTGGGTGCCAGGGAGAGCTGTTGCCAGCATCCTGTCTGCTCCTCGGCCCTGCTGCCTTGGCCTCAGACCCAGCCTAGTCTCTGGGTGACTCCACAGGCTCAATTTGGGGTTTTCAAGAAGCAAAGGCATCACCTTAAGCGTGCCTAAGGGTGTCATCCTGCATCCTTCCCCTGCACCCCACCCAGCTTCCTGCACAGTCCCAGCCTGCAAGGCCTGTCCCTGGCTCTACCCTTAAAGTAGGTTTTCTTCCTCTGTAACCATAACCCTGATACAGGAGTGAACCCAGAGTCTAGTTGTGAGCCGGGTGGCCAGCTGGGAAGCCTGCATTCTGTCTGGGGAGGCCAGCTGTGCGGGCTCAGGGCTCCTGAGAGATGATGAGACGCCCACCTGCATGGAAACCTTATAGAAGAACAAAAGCAATCTCACATGGGGGGGGGTGCAGCTCCCAGGGACAGGGAGAAGCAGAGCAGGAGAAGAGGAGCAAAAGGAGGACAAGAGCAGGAGGAGGGGCATGAGGAGAAGGATGAAGATGTGGTGCAAAAAGAGAAGGAAGAACAGGAGGAGGAAGAGGCGCAATGCTGAGGTAGCCTTTACTGCTCACAGACATAGACCCTTTCAAAGAAGCAGAAATGCAGATTATAGGGGCCCGGAGAGATAGCACAGTGGCGTTTGCCTTGCAAGCAGCCGATCCAGGACCAAAGGTGGTTGGTTCGAATCCCGGTGTCCCATAGGGTCCCCCGTGCCTGCCAGGAGCTGTTTCTGAGCCGACAGCCAGGAGTAACCCCTGAGCACCGCCGGCTGTGACCCCCCCCCCAAAAAAAAACAAAAAAAAAAAAACCAACCAAACAAACAAACAAAAAAAAAAGAAATGCAGATTATAAACCCAAGTGCTTTCTGGGGGATCCAGAGCGTTGCTAAGATCCCAGCTCCAAAGAGTCCCTCATTTCACCAGTGAGCACCAACACCCCCAAAAACACAGTGAGGAGCTAGGGAATGTGTGCGTCCTCGCCCATATCGGTGCACAATCAGGAAACATTTGTGATTCCACGAGAAACAAACAACTGAGGGGCCTGGAGTGGTTCGGACCTCTGCACCTACAGTGCTCAGCCCCAACTGCCCATCCTCTCATGGGAGGACACGGATGCCTTCTGATCCCCTCATGCTTCTGGCTGCCCCATTCTCGGCGAGGCTCGAGGGCGCTCTCCGCCTCCAGTTCAGTGCACAGAGTCAGGAAGGGAACGGGCTAAGGGAGATGCAGAAGTGGGTGGAGAGAAGCGGGTGCGGGGACCTCCGTAGGGTTCAGCACTGCCCTGCCCCTGAAGGAGGGCCCCCCCATAAGCCGGCTTCTAGATTGGGGAGGTCATTTTCTCCAGCCATCAATGACCAAGTAGTTGGAAACCTTCAGAGGCGCAGGCTCGCGGAGGCGCCCCGGAGAGGCCTGGGTCGGGCTCTCTGGTCAAGCTGACCCACCCAGCAGCCGCGGTTCGTATTCCGAACCACCACTGAGACCGGGGCACCGCGTTACCACCTCCTCATCCCCGCCAGCCTGGTGCACGGCGCGCGCACTCGTGGATAGGCGCAGACGCTGGGGCGCACGGCTGAGCACACTCAGGCCGGGGCGCACTCCCGTGCAAGGACACGCGCAGCTGGGCACACTCAGGCCGGGGCGCATCCCACGCACACTCGGACCCGGGCGCACTCCCGTGCAAGGACACGCACAGCTGGGCGCGCAGCTGGGCACGCTCAGGCCGGGGCGCATCCCGCGCACACGCGGACCCGGGCGCACTCCCGAGCGCGCACAGACATCCAGGCCGGGGCGCACAGCTGGGCACGCTCGGGCAGGGGCGCACGGCCGAGCACACGCAGCCTTGGGGACCCCCGGGCGTGCACCCGGGCCGGGGCCGCGGTACCTGCTCCTGCTGCTGCGCCGACTTGCCGGCGGCGCTGGGCTCCTTGGCGGTGGTCATGGTCGCTCCCCGGCCAGGTGCGGCGTGACGGGCGGCGGGGGCGCGGGGGACCTAGTCCATCCTTCGGGGAGGACCGGCTGCAGGGCCCGGGGGGTCTCTCGGAAGGCGCGGCCTCCCGGGGGCTCCGCCAATTCGCCCCGAAACAATGGTCACTGCTTAGCAACCGGCAAGTGGCGGCGCCGCCGTGCGGGAAGGGCCCGGGGTGCGCGGTGCCCGCCCGCCTCCCGCACACTCCGCGCATGCTCGGCTGGGGGGGGACGAGGGGCCTTGAGATGTCATCAGGGTGCGGCCAGCACCCTGCTGCGGGGACGCTGGGGATCTGGCTTGGGGTGGTCAGTGTGCAAACGCCAGGGCAAGGGGCGCAGAGATGACGGCGGTGCCGAGGGCCCTGGGACCGCGTGGCTTTGCTCTGGCCACACTAGGAGCCACACTGAATGATTTTAGGAGGGACTATCTGGGTTTTCTCATGGCACTCTGAGCCATGAGCACTCTTGCACCCCCAGACTGGCTTCTCTCCTGAGAGCCAGAGCGGGGAAGACTGCAGGGAGTCTGGTGGCTTCAATCTTGGCCTTGACTTGACTTTACATTCAGAAAATGTACTTGGTTCCAGTGCTGAGCTCAAAGAAGCTCATTTCCTCTTTGAAAACCACCCGGGCACAAGGGCGCGCTGGCTGGAACCTTCCAGGAGGGAATCTTGGAGGTGGCCTTCGGAGGTGCTTTGAGTCCTGTTCTCCTAAGCCCATGGGGGTCTGGAGCTCCTGCAGGACTTTTAGGTGGTCAGGGGACCTGCTGTGGTCCCAACTGAGCAGCTGGGGAAGAGATCCTGGGGCTACACTCCACCAAGTCTCACACTGAGGAACAGCAGCAACGCTGCCCTCCAGAAACCCTCCAGAAACCCAGCGCAGTCTCTTGGCAGGCTTGGGCAGAGGGGCGGCTGGCCCTGCCCTAGCTCAGTGCCCTGGAGCTCTCAGTGAGATGAGCCCCCCACAGCCCCTGGCAGAGATTTAGCAGAACAGATGTCCAAATGTTCCAGGATGTTCCGTGGGAGAATTGCCTTCCTCATGTTCCTTCCCACCCATTTTGTGAAAATATACAAGTCCCTTATCTTCATCTGCTTTGGTGACAGAGGCTGCAGATAACTCCCTGGCCAGTTCGAGACGGCCAGGACTTCACCCTGACCCAGGCGCCCACTAGACATTGGTCCCAGGGTGTCAGGATGACATTGAGACGAAGAGATGGACAAACCCATGCTGAGCTCTGCCATACTGCTGGGAGTGGTGGTCTCTGGTTTGTTTTCCTCTTCTGCTTTCCCCTAGGACAAAAGTCTGGGGTTCAGACAGTGGTGGGGGGCCTGTCTGAGCTCTCCTTTGTGGTCCTGCCTTCCACAAAGAGGCATGGGTGGTGTCTCAAGATGGCCGGATGCAAAGCCATCCCAGGTGCAGCAGGGAGGGAGCACCTGGCTCTCGTGGTCTCTGGGTCTCTGAAAGCTTCTCTGGGTCTTTGAAAGGTTCTCTAGTCTAGACAGACAAATAGTGAGTTCTGCCAAGGCTCTGGCAGGCAACACAGACAGGGGAGATGCTCAGAGTTGTGCTTTGCTGTAGGAGGCCCAGCTTCAGTTCATGGCACTACGTGGTCCTTTGAACACTGAGCGTGGAGTGTCCTCTGAGCTCAGCTAAGTGTGGGTCTCCCGCCAAAAAAGACCATTAGGAGGACATGGCTGTAGGGCATATCACTGTACCTCCTCGGCATCAGCTTTGGTCTTTGGTTTGGCTTTAGTTTAGGGGCCGTGATGTTCAGGGGTTGCTTCCTGCAGTCAGACCAGGTAACACAGGGGACCAAGCACACTGGCCTGTGAGCATCTTTGTCTCTGGAGTTTCTTCTCCAAGCTCTCAAGGGTTCCATTCCAATCCAGGGGCGTTGATGCTGCGATTCTGCTTTTTACCATCTGGCAGTTTCATTACATAAAAACCACATTCTCCCAATACACTAAAACTTGAAATGGTCAATAAGTAAATGGATAAATATGTGGCAGGGTTTTAGTTGTTTTTTTATTTTTTTATTTACCAAAACAACTTAATGAACTACCAAATGGTATTCAGGAGCCACCAAAAGGTAGTTCAGCCTGTGCAAGGTGACATCCAATATGATCACAGGGCATCCGAGTGGGAGCCACAGTGGTATGTGCGTCCATAGAAATTCAGGTGTGAGCCACTTGTAGTACACACCAGCATCAACATGTTATGCTCTATCTGGGGTCCATCTGATCCTAAGCCACAGGCAGGGGTCCAAGTTCAGACACAAAGTAAAGGAGCAGAGTGAAGGTTGCTGCTGTTCTTCCCACTTTCTGGGACTGGATGGAGTTGGGCTGTGAGCTGCACTTTGGCAGGTCATGGGGGCCACTTGGGAAGCCCTTCAGCATTTTGGCTTTTCTTTCTCTGTTAAGCCCATAGTTACTGCTGTAACATCCCAGAGGAAAGTGGGGAATCTACTAATCTCTTGGGTACATACCCACATACTTCCCCCTTTCTTATATTCCTCAACCTGGTCCATGGGTGCCAGGGCCGGGCAAGGTTGTGCCCCTCAGGACTTCACCTGTGATTGGCGCAGAGGGTGTTCAGAAGGGAAAGGGCAGTGTGTATTCAGGGAACAGCTTGGGGAAACTTGGGCTGAATGAAGGGCAGGGGCAGGGGGACAGTCCCCGTTCCAAAGAGGGGAGGTAAAAGGTTGGAGCCTGTAGCTTAGGAGGGGAGTCGGGGGAGAGTAGGGAAGTGAGGACAGGCACATAAACAATCACATACACATGTTCATCCACAGATACACACACAGACCTGACATTCATGGGGGCACGGCGGGTATGACAGGGACATGGACTCCTCCAACTGTGGGGTCATTCCAGCCTCACTCCAGTCTGGGAAACTCAGAAGGATTCCCTGTGCGAACACATGATGTGTGTGGGACATGTATTTCTTTTATACATGCCTGTATTTTCACATGTGTCTGTGTATGATGATTCACTGTGCCAAATGTGTGGGATTATTCATGTGTGTGCATGCCATGTATATGCATAGGCATCCAAGAAATGAGTATATTCAGCTGTGTATGTCCATGTAAGTAGGAGTGCTTGCCTCTTTGGTGTGTTTCTGTTCTGTGTGTCTGTACTGTGTGCGTGTGTACTCTATACTGTGTGTGTCTGTTCTGTGCCTATCTGTTCTGTTCTGTGTGCATGTATGTACTGTGTTCATGTCTGTTCAGCATGTCTGTTCTGTGTGCCTGTCTGTTCTCTCTGCATGCCTTTTCTGTGTATATATCTTCTCTCTGTGTATTTTTTTATGTGTATATCTGTTCTGTGCGCATGTCTGTGTTTCCCTGTGTGTATGACTATAAGGATGCAGGGTGCAGGGTTGATGCAGGCACAGAGAAAACACGAGCTGGGGAGAGCAGAAGGGTCTGCTGGACCCAGGAGTGTTGAGCACTGGGGCCCTTGTCCTTGAGGGAGTGGGCCCTAAACTTCTTTTTTGGGGGAACAGTGTGTAGGAACTTCTCCTCTTGTAGTGAGAGGTGACGAGAACACCCACTCTTGGCACAGTTGGGGCCCCTGCAGCTCTGCTGTCTCCCAGTGCCCTGCATGGGGAAGTGACAGAGAGGCCAGATAGACCAGAGCTTCAGGCTTGGCCCCCAAATCCCTGAATCTCACTTTCTGAAGGCCAGATGGAACTTATTTCACAATTGGGGCTCAGAGGCATCAAGGCCTCTTCAGATGTCCAAGCCCCAACTACTTTCCGACTTGCTGAGAAACTGGAGTCAATTCACAACCATCAGCCTCAAGATCTGATTACCCACCCCCTCCATCTATTTTCTCTCCTGGGGCCTCAGTCGTTGGGGCTTTTCCCTCAGTCAGAGACTCCTTCAACACGGGGACACACAGACATGTTCCTGGCTTTGAGACTGTCTCAAGTGAAGGCAGCCAAGATACACAGAGGAGAAGAGCAAGGGCTCAGCGTTCAAGAAGGTTCTGTGTTGTAGAGCAAGAACCTGAGATTCTAAGGCTCTACAAAAAGAACAAGAGCCTGAGATTATTGAAATTCTTTTTTTTTTTTTGGGGCCACACCCTGTGACGCTCAGGGGTTACTCCTGGCTATGCGCTCAGAAGTTGCTCCTGGCTTCTTGGGGGACCATATGGGACGCCGGGGGATTGAACCGAGGTCTGTCCTAGGCTAGCGCAGGCAAGGCAGGCACCTTACCTTTAGCACCACCGCCCGGCCCCGATTATTGAAATTCTTAAAGGTTCCGTGAGAAGAGCAACCTTGGACCCAAGGTTCTAGAAGGTTCTGTGAGAAGAAGAGCATAGTCTGAGGTTCTATTAGGCTTTATAAGGAGTTGCATAGGAGGGGCTAGAGTCAGGGAGAGAGAGCCTGGGCGGGGGGCACCTGTCTTGCACACACAGCCAGTTTGATCCCCTACTCCCCATATGGTTCCTCCGAGCCTCACCAGGAGTGAATTCTGAGCACAGAGTCTTGAGTCAGCCCTGAGTACTTCTGGGTGTGGCAAGGAGTAAAAGTAGTGGCACAGGCATGAGGAGAAAGGATGGTAAAACAATGGGTGCCAGGACAGTGCCAGGAGAAGCCCAGGAGTGTCCAAGCAGAGCACTTTGCTCAGGGGGTGCTACTGTGCCCCAGAAGCTTCTGCCCACCCATAGTCTGAGCAGAGCTGCTAATTACAGTGCGTTGTGGTCCTGGGTGCGCCAGGCGCCCTGTGTGCCCCGCAACGAAGCCCAGCCCGTGTGACATGTCTCTCAGGCTGGAACAGGGAGACCTGAGGACCTGGGGAGAAACAGTCGATCTTCTGCGGGAGAATATGGCTGCAGGGACTAGAAGTTTCTTGAAGCCTAGCCAGAGGGGCAGCCCACATGACACACACCTCCTGAGTCACCTCTTCTGCCACCTGGTTCTCCCCGGGCACTTCCAACCACCACACATGCCCCCACTGGAGTCAGGTACCTGGCTTGGGCACTTTTTTCCTATAACATGCAGAGCACAGGCTATCCTCCAGGAGGACTAATTTCTGAGCACAGAGCCAGAAGTAACCCTTGGGTACCACTGATTGTGGTCCAAAACCAAACCAAAACAAAAAATAATAACCGAGGCTATTTCTGAAAGCCAGGCAGAGGGGCCCCTGCACTATAGGAAACCTAAGAGTGAAATGCATGTCACCCCAACGTTGCCTGCTGTACTCCAGCCAGGGATGGTGGCAACACATGTACCTAGTGTCAGCTTGAGGGGGGGAGGTGTCACAGTTGTTTTGATTAGCTCAGTGGCTGCCACAGGCGTGGGTTTCTGCGCCAGCACCATGAAAACGGCTTCAGAAGTGCTGTGTGGGGTGTCAGAACTGCTCTGCCAACCACCAAGTTCACAGTTTCATTGTGAGGATCCCCCCGAGGTTTCTCATCACAGTTACTTCATGAAAGGCATGTTCCAGGGTAAGTGGGGGTGGGGCCGGCATCTCCATGGGTCCTGCTCTGGACTTCTACGTTTTGCTGGGGTGTTTCACTCTACAGTGAGGGATCCTTCTGCCTGACTTTCAAAAACAGCTCGATTATTTTTTGTGCTTTTTTTGGGGGCCACCCCTGGTTGTATGCTCAGGGATCACTCCTGAGCTCAGGGTACCCTATGAGATGCTGGAGATTGAACCAATCTGGATTGGCCATGTGCAAAGTAAACACCCTTCCCACCGTGTCCCATCCTAGCTCACTGTCTCCAAGGTATATCTCAGCATGGTCCTGAAGGTGTGAGGATAAGCAGGTCACTGACTCGTCTGCTTGGTCTTCCCCCCACCTCCACCCGATGCCTGGCAGAGCCAGGAGTGGGCCAATGTTGAAGCGTATTTAACTGATGTGTTGCTCATGTTCCCCATTCCCTAGGTTCTGAGCTGGTAGTTACTCGGCAGCCTTTCCTGAGAGCTTAGCTGTGGCAGCCAGTCTCCAAGCCAGGCCCAGAGAGTTGGGAAATCAGTACTTTTTCTTCTAGGAAAGACAAGAATGATCCAGATCCTCTTCGCTTAGAAGACTCCGAGGCCGCCATGTTCACTGAGAAGGTTGCTGTGCTCTGGCCATCGATTTGGAGATATACACATGTACACACATGCATACATACACGTCTGGTTTGTGGTCATGTCATGTTATCTCGTAGCAGTAAACATGCAGCTGATGTGACATACAGAGCCTTTATAGTTCTCCATCTTCCCATATGTGTGGAACCCAATATGAGTTGGCAAAGCAAATTTGACCTTCCTTTCCCCTGCCACCACAGGAGGGTGCTGGTGACTGCACAAGAAAGGGGCATGGGGGCTCACTTAGGGGTCACCAGCATGAGGGAGCCCCTGTGAAGATCTGATTCCTTTGATCTTCTACACCTGAACCTTGGTCCACGGCAGGACCTCGGCTGACCTCACCTGAAGTGAGGAGATCCTCTGGGGAGGGAGAGACACCATCTCTGGGAAGAGAGAGACCCTCTCTGTGGGGAGTACAGACCCATTTTCTGGGATGGGAGAGACCCTTTCTGTGGGAGGCCAGAATTCTGTCTGTGGGAGGGGAGAGACACCATCTCTAGGAGGAGAGAGTCCATCTCTGATACGGGAAAAATCCATCTCTGTCAAGGGCGCAGGGCAGAATTGTTACCAGGAAATGGACTGACCTCGAGGACTGTAGGAGGCAGGAAGCAGCAGTTTGACAGTCCATGAGTTCCATGGGTGATGTGAAAGAGTCCAGGTCAGAGCTGCCTTTGGGGGGTGGACCCTGACTCACTCAGTGCTGGAAGGCCCTGGAGTCTGAGACCCTGAGTCTCCCACCCTATCGACTCTGGACCCCACCCCTGTGGCCGTGGTGACCCTGAAGCTGCAGGTAGTGCTCCACAGAGGCTGGTCCGATGAGGAAATGCGGTCTCTTACCCCTTGAGGGAGCGGAACACCTTTAGGCCAACATCCCCTGCTCAGAAGTTCCCAGCTCAGAGACTCGTCCTGCTGAGTTCAGCAACGTGAGGGCCTCTTGTTACCCTGACCCCACCCAACAACGAGGTCTTTGCGGTTCCTCTTAGGAGCACTGGACTCATCCTTGTTCTTGCACAGAGCAGGCATTGGGCTGGTGAGGTAGCTCAGTGGTCAGGAGCACACCTGGCCTGTGGGGACCCCGGTTTTATGCAGACACCACATGGTTCCTCCCTCCCTTCCTGCCCCCCTCCTCCCCGCTGCTGTCATTCACCATCCAGCTGGGAGCAGCCTTGCCCTGTCAGGCTTGGTAGGCCCAGAAGCACTGGAAGAGTTTCCTCCAGGCCCTAATGCTGCAATATCACAAGTGGAGATTGCAAAAGTGGGAGGGTGAGGACAGTGTTGCAGGTGAGGAGGGAAAATGCACAGGCTTACAGATGGAGCCACTCTCACTCTGCCACACACCCCCTTGCAGCTGTGTGCACAGAATTAGGCTGAGCTTGGGATCCAGGGTGCAGGTCCCACTGCGTCCCAGAGTAGAGACCCCATTATCACTGTCCTAGAGGGACATGTCACCCCCTCCACTGAGACCCTCTGACATCCTATGTACCCATGTGGCTACATCAAGCATCTCAGCACCTGCCTCTCAGGGACTCCAAAATGAATTCAGTCACGTCTCTTTAGCATCCTTAAATGCAGTATGGATTTCCAGGGGGCACCTTTGGGACAGGATGAGCATCCAACACTGGGATTTGATGACCAAGGGTCACCACTCAGCTCATTAGAGTAATCAGCGGGACCAGAGAGATAGCATGGAGGTAGGGCATTTGCCTTGCATGCAGAAGGATGGTGGTTCGAATCCCTGCATCCCATATGGTCCCCCGAGCCTGCCAGGAGCGATTTCTGAGTATAGAGCCAGGAGGAACCCTGGAGCACCACTGGGTGTGACCCCCAAAACCAAAATAAATAAATAAATAAATAAATAAATAAATAAATAAATAAATAGAGTAATAACAATGTAGTCCTGACCACAGCCTTGTACAAACACATATTCACAGAAAAGCAGCAACAGTCCAGAGTGTCTAGGGAACCTGCCCAGGACCACAAGTCAATGACCAAGAAACAGTGTCAAGCTCAACAGAGAATTGGCATGGGGCCAGCTAGACACTAGAAAGACATGTTGTGGGTGCATGGCTTGTGCTTCAACATAATGCTCCTGGATAGACTTGCCACACATCTTCCCAACCCCAATTATTTTGTCCCATAGAAATTGGCTGGTGTCGGCGGGTCTTCAGGGCCACGCTTGGTTAATCGGGCCCTGGGGGGAGGGGGTGAGAAATTCCTCCCTAGGCATCCAAAAACTACAGAGGCTCGGATGGGCTCAGAACACTCCACATGCCAGGATTTCGTGGGCTTTTGACTGGTATGATGGGGGCTCTGGGCAGGACAGCTAGCCATAGGACCCCTGGGCTGACCACTTAGTCCAGGCGAGCATGATTCCCCCCACACCAGGCGGGTCTTCAGTGCCACGCCTGGTTAATCGGGCCCTGGGTGGAGGGGGTGAGAAATTCCTCCCTAGGCATCCAAAAACTACAGAACCGCTCGGGGGCTCACGCCCCCGCGCGTACTTCATGTATTCAGAATATTCCTTATTCTTATGTTATGTTTTCCGGATACAGAATGTTTATTTTGTATTCTCCCCTTTCCCACACCCCTACAAAGCTCTTTTTTACTCCTTAACTCTCTAACCCCCTCTCAAACATCACTAACCTAGTTTATTCTTTTTAACTTCAGTAGTGTACAATCGTAATCACAGTCCAAAGCTGTGCATTGTGTGTGACAACCCCAAACTGTTTCAAGAGACATAAAATGGACACGTATTTCTTTAGAATATTTTGTGTTCTTTCTCTGACAGCTATAATTCTTACTAAATGCTGTCTTATACAGTGATGATTCTAACCACTTTTTATCTTCTCTTTTTGAGCTGTTTAACAAGGAATTTTGGTGGAAGAGTCCCCCAGTTTAATGCTTATGATTGAACCATGTCATGGGAATCATTGTAATTGTTCTTATGGCCCCCATATGCGCCAATAACACCATGTGGCATTGCTTCTTATTTGCATAGGCACATTAAAATGGGAAAATAGTATAAATACAAATAAGATCCTATCTAATAGAGATTGGAACACACAAATCTTGTAGTGCAAAGGGACCTTACACCCTGAACATTGACATCACGACCTGGCACAGACCTCACAAGAAAGGGCATATTCCATTCTCCCCTGAACCAGGAAAGCCATCCACGAAACATCCAGGCTGGTCTATAACATCACCTGGAAGCAATCCTCTACCACGGAAGACCTACACTGCTCAGACTTCGACCTGCTCAAAAGAGACTTCCCTTAACACTGAGAAGACTTAACAACAACAACGACCTGCTTACAGGACAGGGCTCCCTGCATTGCCCTTTGATTGTGAGGTGAAAGGAGAGGATGCTCCACATCCTGACTTCAATGTAAGATATGCAGATTCCAGGATCTTTAATACAGAAACATGATACCAACAACAGAGACTGTGTGAAAAATAAAAGTGTGTTGGCACTACAGACAATGTCTTGGATTGGACAATCTAGCTTGCCTGGAGCCTAGAGTTGGTCTTGTGCCAGGAAACTTCAGGGGTCTGGTCTCTTTGTACTTAGGCCAAGGTTATTTCTTTCCATGTCCCTCATATTTTGGTGGGCCTATACAAACAACAATTGCCACTCTAACACCATTTTTACTGTGCTCCTTTGACTCTAATCCTTAAAAAGAACTCACTTAAAATTTGAGGTTAACTTAAGCTAATATGCATGTATATGGAAATGTAAGAAAATACTATGCCTGTAATGTTTAAGGAGTTACGTAAGTTTTATGGCTTTAGATTGCCTTGTGTACTGTTAAGAAATATTATAATGTGTTACAATCTGGGGACTTGAGGGACAAAGTAATTGTACATGGATTCTGTCTTATTTATCTTTATTTGTCTTTATTTATCTTATGTTCTTTGGCTGAAATTTCAAAGTTAAGATATCAGCAAGGGGACTTCTGAGAATTATGTTATGGGTGATTGTCCTTCCACTGTAACTTTACCTTGTCCTCTTTCTTTGCACCCTTGTTCTCATAATTAAAAATAAAAATTAAAAAAAAAATAAAAAAAAAGAAAGAAATTGGCTGGTGTCTAACCTGCCTGCATCTTCCCCATCCTCACAGCCTCCTCCCAAAAAACATGCCCCCTGTGGCAGCTTTTGGAGGGCCCGGAGAGTGGCAGGTCCTGTATGAGGAGACCAGGAACATAGAGAAATAGGGATAGGAGTGAACTGAGCATCTACTGATGAGCATGCACAGCCTAGGCCTCACCTGCGCTGATCTGTCCACCTTCTAAGGCCATAAGCAGGACAGGGGCACTGAGTCCACAAGGGCCGTGAATTCCTCCCACAAAGGACTCGGAACAATGGACCAAGCAGTGGGCCAGACTGATCAGCGGCCTCCTTTTGGGAGATGGAGTTAGTCTTGAGTGGGAAAGGAGCACAGAACTAGAACTAGTGGTTTTAGAGTAGTTTAGGAATTCTTTCCTGGGGCCGGAGAGATAGCATGGAATAAAGCATTTTCCTTTCATGCAGAAGGTCATTGGTTCGAATCCTGGCATCCCATATGGTCCCCTGAGCCTGCCAGGAGTGATTTCTGAGCATGGAGCCAGGAGGAACCCCTGAGCGCTGCCGGGTGTGATCCCAAAACCAAAAAAAAAAAAAGTTATTCTTTCCTTACATTGTTTTTAGAACAGAGATTTTTCACATTTTAAAATACACATGATCTGAAAATGGAATTCTCTTTAGCACTAACTAAATTCCCATTCTAAAACTTCTTAAAAGTTTTCACAAAATTTATATTTTTACACAAAAGATTTTAAATGTTATATTTTTTCCCCACAAATGTCAACATTTAATGTACGGTTGCAATTTCCCAGGAATGAGCAGGAGACAGAAAGTGATGGACTTCTGATCATGAGTTATTTTCCTTGTAGTGTGTGTTAAATGTTATATTTTATCTTTAACAAAAAAGTCAGATTTTCTAAGATTGATCTATGAAAAATATTTTTTTAATGTGTGATTATAGTCAGTGAGATTTAATTTTGTATGTGGATCTCAAGTTCTATCAGCTTTCAGGTTTATGTTCTTGTCTTTTTGAATAGTGTCGGGCTACATTGAAATAACTATTAAATGATAATAACTATTAAACTATTAAAATAATTTGTGTGTATTAGAAGCAACTTTATTGGGGGGCAGGATCAAGTGAAGTCCATAAGGATGCTGTCCTTCATAACGCTGGGCTGGGACCACTGTCTTGGGAGCTCATATCTGTCTTCGGCGCCTGTGCTCACATATCCTCCCTTCAGTTCTCCCCACACCCTTCTTCTGTGTCCTTTTCCATGGAACAGACCACAGCTGCGTGGATGGCAGGGTGAAGTCACCTTCCCCCTGAACGCCTGACAGGTAATACAGAGGGCACCGGATGCAGGAGTAAACTCAGGCTCAAAACTGCCAAAAGCTATGAAGGGATGGTTCCAAGCACCAGGCTTCCATTTCTCTGGTTCTGTGGACCAGCAGCCCCAATCTGGCTTTCCACAAAGCCCAGGAGAGGACACATGGCATCATGAGCATCGGGGTGGGGGGGAGGGGGCCCCAGGCTGGCGGCCCAAGTGCTTATGTTCTTGACAGATCAATGTCTGTAACTGCTCATCTATGCGCATCACTACTTATGAAGATAAATTATAGGAGTCAGAGACATAGCACAGTGGTAGGGTGTTTGATTGCATGAGGCCGACCTGGGAGGCACCCCGGTTCGATTCCCGGCATCCCAATGGTCCCCCAGCTTGCCAGGGGTAATTTCTGTGTGCAGAGCCAGGAGTAACTCCTGAGCACCGCTGGGTGTGGCCCAAAACCAATCAACCAATCAATCAACAAATAAAGTTTAAAAAAATCTATAAAAAAGGATAAATTATAACTTCTACTGGGTTTTTCTAAAAACAAGTTGAATAATTTATTCCACAAAATGGGTCTCGTAATTCATCAGGCAGCGATTTCTGCTCCTGAAATCAGATGTCATGAAATGCCATATGCCACTGAAGCAGACTGTATCTCTCTTTCATCAATCCTTAGGGTACAGACGCAACCACTTGTGGCTGGTCCTAGGGAAAATCATGTACTGGGTTCATCACCCACAGCGTGAACTGCCTGATTTCATCCGTTAGGAAAGCAGGTGGCAAGGGCAGAGCCCACCCTCATGATTTCAGTGGTGTGGATTGGAGGGGGAAAGTCAAAGCGGCGGGATGCAGCCATCCAGCATCTCAGTCGCTAGCCCTCCACTTCCCTTTAGGAGACTCAGATGTTGCTCCCTCATTTGCTCCAGGAGAAAAGCAAGGACAGGCATGGTGGCCTGGATCTCTGGAAACAACAAGGTTCTGTTCCAGCAGAACCTGTTTGTGACCAGGCTAAGGACTTACAGGAGGGACCCTCAACCCTGATACCTTCAATCTTCTCAGGAGAGTTTCTGGACCCCCCCCCCCAAATCTCCATTTATTAAAAACAAACTTTTTTTTGAGTTTTGGGTCACACTTGGCAGCGCTCAGAGGTTCCTCCTGGCTCTACACTCAGAAATCATTCCTGGGAGGCTCAGGGACCATATGAGATGCCGGGATTCGAACCACCATCCTTCCGCATGCAAGGCAAACACCCTACTTCCATGCCATCTCTCTGGCCCCTAAAACAAAACAATACAAAACAAAACAAAACACCTCTTAAAAAGAAAAGACTCTTCAAAACAAATAAGAGGAAGAAATTCTCCCAAATATTTTTTCTGACGCCAACATCACCTGGTTCTCAAACCACACAAGGAAAATTAAATCACAGACTAATATCTTTGATGAGTATAGGTGTAAAATCTCTCTCTCTCCTTTCTCTCTCTCTCTCTCTCCACCCCCCCCCCTCTCTCTCTGTCTCTCTCTCTCTCTTGATCACACCTGGCAGTGCTCAGGGGTTACTCCTGGCTCTATGCTCAGAAATCGCTTCTGGCAGGCTTGGGGGACCATATGGGATGCCAGGATTCGAACCACCGTCCTTCTGCATAAAGGCAAATGCCCAACCTCCATGGTATCTCTCCGGCCCCCGGTGTAAAATCTCTTAACAAAAGTCAAGAAAATAGAATTAGATGATACAGCAGAAGGATCTCATTTCATGACCAAGTGGGGTTTACTGCAGGCACATGAGGATGTTTTCAACACCTACAAGTCAATCAATGTACTATACTATACAAGTATAAAGAAAGAGAAAAATGAGAGTCAGATCAATAGGTGTTGAGAAAACATGTGACAAGACTTATCAGCCATTTATAATAAGCTCTCAATAAAATCAAGACATAAGGAAAAGCAAACTTAATAAAGGCTGCATATTATAAGCCCATAGCTGATACCATGTTAAATGTAATAAAACAATGTAGTAAAAAGAGCCTTTAAAATCAGGAGCAAGACAGGCTGTCCACTCTTACCACTTCTATTTGGTTTAGATTAAATGTTTTAGCTGGAAAAAATCAGATAGCAAGAAAGAAAAGAAATCCTGACTACAAAGAATGCGGTGAAACTCATTATTTGCAGGATCACTCTGGTCCCTCTGTGAGGGGCTGTGAGAGTAGACAGAGCCAGAACTGGACAGTGATCAGGGTCTGGGGCACATAGCGCATGGCAAGGGGACCCAGTGAGGCAGAGAAGGAGGGGACCTCACATTAGTCTGTGTCTAAATGTGTGTTCCAGGGGAAAGGAGGTATCAGCCCTGAAGACCCATCTGGAGGAAGTGGCTTATTAGCACTGATTTCTCTGACACTTGTTTCCAAGCAGGTGAGATGAACTGGCCCAGGTAGAGGGTGCCATGTGCCCCTCTGCTGGGGGCAGGGGTGAGAAGAAAATGCTCTCCGATGGCCTGGTCTGACTGGACTATCCCTGAGATGAGGGGCAAAGTATCTGCCCTAACTGAGCAAAGAAGTCATCCTGCGCCCTGTAGATGCCACCCCTTTTCCAGACATCACCCCACCTCTCCAAGTATGGGGAGGGGCTGTCTGTGGAGGGTGGAAAATGGAGGGAGGACTGGGGGAATCTGCAGCCTGCATCCCTGCAGCCCTGGGAGCCTTGGGTCTCTTGGGCTTCAACATGGAGGAGTGAATGTCTCCAGCTTCTCAAGAGTCTGTCCCTGTGGTCACCGCATGAGGCATAGAAAAATTCTTCTCTCTCTCTTTCCCTCTCTCTCATTTTGGTGTGTGACCAATTTAGAAAAAATTAAATTACTTTTTCGGTTTACCATGAATGAATATGCTTTTTTCAAAATTTGTTTTTTTTAAATATGTAAAAGATAGATTTAAACTGGGGTGGCTATAATATGGCCATTATCTCTGAAAAGGGACTGGCCTGCTTCCAGCATTGCTCATGGCCCTGTTTTTAACTCAGTGGGGTTAATAGCAAATCTCAGATGTTTTTACTAGGCCAGGCTTCCCCAGAATGAAAAAAGGATCCAGAAATCACAGAGACGAATAAATCCATTAGCATAACCATTTTAATACAATTTTAATATCAAAGCATTTTTTTCATTTATTATTTTAATTTTTTGGAGGGTCACACCCGGCAGTGCTCAGGGGTTCCTCCTGGCTCTATGCTCAGAAATCGCTCCTGGCAGGCTCGGCGAACCATATGGGATGCAGGGATTCGAACCACCGTCCTTCTGCATGCAAGGCAAATGTACTGCCTCCATGCTATCTCTCCGGCCCCTATTTATTATTTTAAAAAACATTGAAATTTAGCTCTTCTTCAGCGCTGTCTACGGAGGTGGCTGCCATCTCCTACTAGATGTCATGGCGGCCCTCAGACCCCTTGTGAAGCCCAAAATCGTCAAGAAGAGGACCAAGAAGTTCATCAGGCACCAGTCTGACTGCTATGTCAAGGTTAAGCTAAACTGGCGGAAGCCCAGAGGTATTGACAACAGGGTGTGCTGGAGATTCAAGGGCCAGATCTTGATGCCCAACATTGGTTATGGGAACAAGAAGACAAAGCACATGCTGCCTAGTGGCTTCTGGAAGTTCTTTGTCCACAATGTCAAGGAGCTCGAGGTGCTGCTTATGTGCAACAAATCTTACTGTGCTGAGATCACTCACAATGTCTCCTCCAAGAATCATAAAGCAATTGTGGAAAGAGCACCCAGCTGGCCATCAGGGTCACCAATCCCAATGTCACGCTGCGCAGCAAAGAAAACGAGTAGACAGCCTTTGGGCATGTGTTATTGTGTTAATAAAACTATAAACTGCCAGCCCTTCCCCCAAAACAAAAACAAAAACACTGAAATGTAGACCTGACAAGGTCATCAAATAGATTAATGGAAGTAATAATGAGAGGAAGAGGGGCTGCATGGGAAAGGAGAGGGGAGAAGGGATTCGGGTAGGGCATGGGGGTCCAGGCTCTACACACATACACCCCAGCTGAGATCTGAGTCTACCTGCCTACAATGACCTCTCTCAGCAGGATGTATTTAATTAATCAACACTGAACACGAAATCCAGAAGAGCCCCCGTCCCGTGCTGACCCAGAATCCCTGAAGGCTTGTTCTGGAAACCCTCCTGGATTCCACTGAAGACCTTTCTTCAGAAGTCCTGGCCCTTTGACACACAGGCCTACGCAGTCACTTCCAGCCCACAATCAAGCCCATTAGCTTAGGACCTCTGGCCTCCATTCAGCAGGGTAGGTATCAAAAACCAAGACAGACACACTGTGGTCTGTCCAGGCTGCAGGCTTGCCAGGTAGCGGGACAGACAGGTCATTTAGTCTCTGCTCCCATGCTGGTCCCCTGACCCAGGCATGTGTGTGAGTCACTGTTGGGTTGACATGAAGGTCGAAGAGCTGGAACACGGGGAAGAAAGGTTGGCAGAGTTCTCTGGCTGTGCTTACCAGGTGGCACACAATCACAGACACCTTAATACAGAGCCCTGACTTACGGCAGCTCCTGCTCTCATGCCCAGGAGCCCTCAGAGCCCTCAGAGTAAACACCGAACTAGGCATGAAGATCCTGCTCATCTCCAACTCAGGGTCCCATTCGCAGCCCTCCTTGTCTAGACTAGCTAAATGTGGTTTATCTGGTGTGCTATCCCAACTTTAGAGTTATTATTGAGGGTACAATGTCCCACCCCACAGAACACATACTAGCTGGGGAAAGCATGCCAAGTTTGGGGAGCATTTGGAGCTCATCCCCAGCTGAAATGCACATGTCTAAACTTTGTCCAGGGCAAGACGCCACTCCCATCGGGAAAGATCTGGAAATGGCAGGGGCTATCCAGAGAAACTTCACTCTACCACCCACATTCCCTTCTTTGAGGACTCAAGGCCCTGTGCACACATACATACTCCTGTGCCTATGGTCTCCACAGCTCCAGACTACCAAAGCCCATGAAGCAGAACCCAGGACCAGGCTGGGGAGAAAGAATCACCAGTGGGTGAGACTGGGAAATACACATTGCCTGCCCTGTCTTGGCATTGTCAGGAAGTGGGTTTGTTCACAGATGCTGTTCTCTGCTGGGAATCTAACTGCTGAGGCTGAGGTGTCCATTGGCACCATGGTTGGTCATGAGGTTCATGACCTTTTAGGCCTGTTTTCTAGTGGTGCTTCAATCCTGAGGGTCTGAAACCAGGTCAGAGCCATCAGACAACGGGGGTGGGGAGCACTTGCCTTGCACACAGCCAACTCTGGTTCAATGTCCAGCACTCCAGATGGCTCCAGAGTAATCCCAGAGTATCAGGAATATCCTTGAGCACAGAGCCAGGAGTAACCCCTGAACACAGCCCAGGAGGTGGCCCTGAAACCTATCAAAAAGAGCCTGAAATTAAATCAGACACTTTGATTTACACCATCCAACTATTGGGCAACTCTGCCTAGGTGAAAATCTGATGAAGCAAAACAGAATCAAGATTCAGTGTTCCAAATTCTGCAAAACACAAGTCACCAACTATAAACCAGATGAACATATAAGTATATGTATATATGTACATTATATGCATCTATATACATACATTATTCAAGCTCTTCAGAAATGTACACAGATGCAACTTTCTAATTCCTGCAATCAAAGAATACATTTGAGACTCTGTCTAGCACTTAGTTTTTTTCACTCTCTCTCTCTTTTTGACAATGCTTTAATTGTGGCTCATCTGCTGGGGATTAGAGATGGCAACATATATTCAAAGGACTATGTGGGCATTTTTAGCCCTGCCGCTTAATAGGAAACTGATTTATAACTCCAGATTGGCAGAGACAGTGTGGTGGGGTGGAAGGGCCCTTCCAGATGCACTGAAAGATGGGTTCAGAGCATGAATTATCTGAGCACATGTAAACAGGAAGACAAGGGAAATGATGAATCATCCCGTACCAAATCAGCACAGAACTGCAGACTGTATAATTTCAAATTTACTGCCAGTAATCCCCAGCACGGCCTCTAGATACATTCAGAAACAAAAGCTATATTAAGGCTTCCTGCAACCATGGAGTGTATGAATAATTCACATCCCCCTGCATCAGGCCACCCAAAGGTGAATACAAATGCAGTGCCCTTAATTCTGAAGAAAAAGGAGAAATGAACTGAATAATTTCATGTTGATGTGAGGCTTCCATTGCCTGGGCAGAGAGAGCTGCTGCCATCGGCTTTGTTAAGGCATCTGTGAGTAGGGACCACCAGGCAGGGCTCACTGCTAGAAAGAACACAGGCCTGGGTGCCGAGGAATGGAGGGACAGATGAACAGAGGGACAGAGGGGCAGAGGTAAATGATGTGTTAGGAAGAGGAGCCAGAAGGCTAGCACTAATCTCTCTCTCTTCCTCGTTCAACTACCCTTTCCCTTTCTACCTATTGCTCCATCTCCCCTCCCATCCGCATCTCTCTCCCCTCTTCTAGCTCCTTCTTCCTCTCTCATCTTCCCAGAGTCTAAGGCAGCATAAACGCCAAAGCTCTATCTCAGATCAAAGACTAAGGTCACTTACTCCCTGTAGATAAAGTAGGGACACCCGCACTGAATGAATAGATTTTAAATAAGTAAAAACTCTCCACCCCCCAGCTTCATTTACTTTTCCTTTTCACCGAATCTTCACTCGATTAGGGGTGATGACACTATAGTGGAGGCTAACACTCTAGTGAAGGAGGGTGACTCTGTAGTGATAGTGACATCGAGGGGTGATGACACTCTAGTGGAGGGAGAGGCTGTCATGGTGGGAGAGGCTGTTGTGGAAAGTGAGGCTATGGTGGAGAATAACACTGTCGTGGAGGGTGTCGTTGTAGTGATGGTAATGCCAAGTGGTGATGACACTATAGAAGGGTGAGGTTGTCATGGCAATGAGGCTACTCTACACTTAGCAGCTGGCATTACTGGGGCAGGTGACCAAAGAGCTGTGATTGCCCATAGGCCTGTCTTGCCCCCTGTATGGGCAGGGCGGCTCCAAGGGAACAGGAGGCCATGATGTGGGCACTGAGGAGTCCAGGGTCAAGCTCCTCCTCAAAGCCTTGCCAGGCTCTGAAATTCAACTCAAGCCAGACAGACAGTTGTGAGGAGAATGGGGATCACAAAACATGTAGAAGTCAGTTCCAGGAGAAGGCAGGTGGTGGAGCTGAGACAGGCAGCAGGGCTCCTTTGCCATCAGACAAGCACTGTGGTTCCTCTGCACTCAGACATCTGACCAGTCTCCTCTGCCCTCAGACAGGCAGCAGGATGCTCAAACTCTCAGACAGGTCTTTGGGCTTTTCTTTCCCCAGATAGCAGCTGGTTCCTCCACCCTCAGATAGGCAGCTAGGCTCCTATACTCTCAGGCCGTGACTGGGCTCCTCCTCTCTTCAGATAAGCACACTGACTTCAAAATGCCTCCTTTCCCATTAGACCTTGTGCTTCCTTCCATTCCAACTTGCTCACCCACCTGGAAATTTCTGGGGGGCTTGAGATTCCCCGAGAGATTCCCCCCACTTTCCAACTCTCAGCCAGCCCACAGGCTCTCTGGTCAGTTCAGGTACCCCCAAAATGTTTTTGGGACTCCAGTACAACATTCTTTGGAGGGGGTTGGGTCACACCGGTGACACTCAGGGATTACTCCTGGCTATAAGCTCAGAAATAGCTCCTGGCTTGGGGGGGGCCATAGGAAACTCTGTAGATCAAACCCAGGTCTGTCCTGGGGCAGCTGTGTGCAAGGCAAACACCCCTACCACTGTGCTATCGCTCCGGCCCCATGTTCAACATTCTTATTCCACTGACATTGCTGGGGTTCCAGTTTCTTCAGTTAAGTGCAAAGACCCAACCTAAGACTGTGTGTCTCTGAAACTACACAATTGTTAGGTATGGATGAATTCTTAGGGCAAGGAAAGGCTTGAAAACCCCAATATTAGGCATGTTGTTCATTTCAGGTAAGAAGGCAGGTGTAGGAGAAAGAAAATGAGACTGGTGGGGCTCCAAGCAGGGCCAGCCCCAGTTCTGCTTCTCTTCAATCCTAGGACCTGAGTGTCTAAGAGCTGAACAGAAAACAGTTCCCGCAGCACTATCGGGACCATTCCCTCAAACTGAGTTCAGTCTACAATGCATTTTTAATGCACAGTTGCCAATTAAACCGGACATTTAACCTTTGCTCGAAGCACTGTGCTTTCTTTTGTGGAAAAATCAAGCTTTAAAGTCAGCCGATCAATTCTACAAATTATATATGTACACAACACTCACTTCTCTGTTGTGTTGGGCAGAGTGGACTGTGACTATGATTATGACCAGCGGTGTGAGAAACAGCACCAACACATTCCAGATGGGCTGAATCAGCTTCGCTCCCTGGGTACTGCCGAGCCCTGGATATATTTGGTTATCTGGGGCCCCTCGGAACTGTGGGGGAATAAATAAATATGAGGTGTGATTTGGGGCTGCAAGAACTGAGTTCAGTTCTATTTTTGTCCAAGGAAACGTCTCTATCTTTGAAGCTAACCTCATAGTTGACAACATGATCAGGGCTCACCTCCCTTCCTGGGACCCCTTTCAAGGACATGAGAAGCAACAGTTGAGAGATGTTTTGCTGGTCTGAGCCCCTGTTGACTCAGGACTCTTTCCTGGCTAAGTTTCTGCGGGGAACCTGGTGTCTTTGTTGTGCTGATTACTTTGTATGGAGAAGGGTGATTTTTGTTCCTTATCTGGTTTAAACGGGGAAAGGCAATGGGACACTGTATAGCAAGAACAGATGGAAGGCATTTTATCTAGCATGTGGCAGCAGTTCAGTCCCTCACGTCACATATGATCCTATGGCATCTCCAGGATCCCTCCTGAGTACAAATCCTGGAATAGCCCCTGAGCAACACTGAGCGAGGAACCCAAGTCCCCCGAGATAAAAACAAAATAAATCTCAAGAAATTATTCACCATGCCCAGTTTTCCATGTCGTCCCTCTGAGATTCGAAAAGAAAAACTAGAAACCAGAGAATTAGTACAGCAAAGGAGGCGCTTGCTCTGTACATGGTCTACCCAGGTTCATCCCCCAGTTTCCCATATGGTCCTGAAACCCACAGGAATGATCCCTGAGCACAGGGTCAGGTGCCAGCTTTGAGCACCATGGGGATGGTCCCAAACCCAAAACAAACACACAAGAAAACACAAAAAAAGTAAAACTAGTTTCTAGTTAGAGGAATTCAGCTGTCTGTGAAAATCGGAAGACATATGTCTTTAGAAATTGAGACTATTGGGACTGGAGTGATAGCACAGCAGGGAGGGCGTTTGCCTTGTACACAGCCAACCTGAGTTCAGTCCCTGCCATCCCATATGGCCCTCCAGAGCCTGCCAGGAGTGATTCTTGCACAGAGCCAGGAGTAATGCCTGAGCGCTGCCAGGTGTGGCCCAGAAACAAACAAACAAATGGAGGCTATTTTTGAAAACCAGGCAGAGGGACCCCTGCACTACAGGAAACTAAGAGTGAAATACATGTGATCCTAACATTGCCTCCAGTCAGGGATGGTGGCAACATATGCAGCCAGTGCCAGCCAGGTGAGGGGTGGGGGTGGGTTCACAGTTGTATTGATCAGCTAAGTGGCTGCCACAGGCGTGGGTTTCTGGGCCAGCACCATGAAAACTGCTTCAGGGGTGCCGTATGGGGTGTCAGAGCTGCTCTGCCAACTACCAAGTTCACAGTTTCATTGTGAGGATCCCTCCAAATTTTCCCATCACAGTCACTATGGAAGGCATGTTCCAGGGTAAGTGGGGTGGGGTGGGCATTTCTGGGGGATCCAGCCTGCTCTGAACTTCCTCTAAGTTTTGCTGGTGTTTTAGTCTAGGCACATCCCAAGTTGGAGAGAAAATGAGGGACCCTTTATTTTAAAAGACAGTCTATATATTTGATTAAAATATCACCAAAGTAAAATCCACCCAATAGGAAATTGGCTCTTTTTCTTTGAGGGGGGGGGAGGGCACACCTGGGGTGCTTGGGGATTAGTCCTGGCTCAGTGCTCAGGAATCAATCCTGGCATGTTTGAGGGACTAGCTGGGGTGCTGGAGATAGAACTTAGGTCAACTGAGTGCTCTGGCTCTAGGCCCAGCTCTTTTTATAACAGAGGTTTGGGGCTGGTGTTTGGGCCATAGCTGACCGTGCCCAGGAGCAGTTCCTGGCTCTGAGCTTCCAGGAGAACCTCAGGGGACCCCAAATGGTTCGGGGTTTGAGTCAGGTCGGTCATGTGTAAGGCAAGGAGGGCCTTAGCCTTATACTAACTCTGAAATGCTAGGGAATTTTCACATCATTCCATTCTTGTTCATTTCTACATCACCGTGAAACAAGCACTTGACAGACCTTGAAAAATCATCAGTGGCCATGAACTGAGAAGAGGTGTGGGGGTCAGGGAGCACTGAGAGCTGCTCTGATCATCTGAGTTTAGCATTCCATGGGGAGGTACCTGGGAGCTAGAAGCCTGGTTTTTGGTGGTTCCGCACACTGGACAAGCTTGTCGCCAATACACACAGCTCAGGTGGATTCCACCTCCCCAAAGGAGGTCTGTGTTGGGCCTTGGCTGTTCGGTCTCAGCAAAGCTGGAAACTGAAGTCCATACAGCTGGGCAACTGCCCCAGAGAGACAGTGGCTCTGCTTTGCTCTGGGACCTTTCCATGACCCTGGGGGACACATCAGGAAGTGCCACTGCTGAACTCTGCAACCCCTTCAGGTCACACTGCACCCTATAGTGTTCATATAGTCATTTAGTTCAAGTCATTGGACTTGACCAGTGGTGTTGAACTAGTCCAGTTTCCTTCTTGAGAAGCAGGATGTTGAGGCAGGCTCTTTCACATGCCCACCCAAAACACACATGTACACACACAGAAGCATATGCACAAACACACACACACACATGCGTGCATGCCTACACAACAATCAGATCTCACAGAACTGGGAGAAATTGTTCTCTGAACTGGGAGAAGACCCTTTTCTAGCCTCTGGCCTCAGTGGCACGGTCAGTTGCCCCCCAGGTGTCTGCAGTCTCCCACCTACATTTGTCTGGCCTTGTCATAAAGTGTATGAAACGTGCATAAAACATATGATGGGTCATGTGTTTATGAAACAAAAATGCCTGTGGCCCCTGTAGCTCCGAGAGCCTGAATTGGCTGTTTCTCGCCACTGTCTACTATGCACCACCCACCTCTGGGACACAGGCCCATGTGTGTTCAGGCCCTAACTTCTACCCCACTGCTTGCTTCTCAGCTCAGCCACCACTGGTCCATGTGGTGAGCACAGGGTCTAAGCTGACACCCAACCAAGGTGCTGTGCTCCTCACTGAGGTTCCTGGTGGTGCAAGCAAGAAGTGGGTAATTCCTTATCTGCCCAGGGGAGGAATAGTAGGCAGATCATCTACTCAGCCTTTCCTGGAGGAACACAATCTAGGGCCAGGGAGCAGCTAGGGACACTGTCAGGCTCACTCCATCAGAAGCAATGCTGTAGAGTGATCGCAGGCAAGAGGAACTATTTAGTGATGAATCGAACCTTCCTAACTGTGACCCAGAATGAACAGGCACCTCAGTAAGGGAAGACTTATGTCAGAGGCTTCAAGACACTCAATGTCAGGAGATGAAGGGAGAAGGAGAGAGTGTCCAACTCGATTGTCTCTGCTGTGGAAGGTGAGACCAGGACTCAATGCTGGGGCTAGATGCTAGGGCTGAACAGAGTGTATACATGATGTAGGACTTATCTCAACGTGTCATTTGTCTCTCAAATTTGCTCTACCAAGACATTTGGAACTCTCTGCTTCTGCTACTTTACCAATTGCAATCTCTGCTTGCCTCCCACTAACATTTGGATTTTCCCTTCTCTACATTGCCCCAACCATCTCAAAACCCTCCACTGATCTTTTATACAACATAGAGCATTGAGAGCACCTGCAGAGAGGTATTGTCATTTTAAGAAGTTGCAGCTTCTCTGGAGAGTGGGTTCTCTCCCAAACCCCCAGCTCATTGTCAGAGTGAGCTCAAATGGGGTGCAATTTTCCTGCTGATAAACACCACTGTTGGGTGTGTTTTCTGCTGCAGACCATCTACCAGGGGTCTCAAACGGTCCTCCAACAGCCCTCCATACAACATTTTGTGGCCCTGCCCTAGAGGAATCTTTTTTGTTTTGTTTTGTTTTGTTTTAGTTGTTTGGGTCACACACCCCAATGTTCAAGGCTTACTACTGACTTTGCACTCAAGGATCACCCCGACTTTGCCTCCTGTGGCCAGCAGGTAAATTGAGTTTGAGACCCCTAGGTCTAGATTCTAGACACTGCCTTCTGTGCATACATGATGCATACACAAGATGGGGGCTAGAAAGAAGAGCATTCTCAGGCTTGACAGGGGCAGAGAGGCATTTCTCTGTGCCTCATATTTTAACAGTGCTGCTGCATCCAAGTGAAATGTGGAGGTGCATCCTTTCCCACCCTTTCTCCACAGAGCGTCATGGGAGAAGAAACATCAGGAATAGATTGCATTTAGTTAAAAAGATTAAGTTAGACTGAGGATAGGGTTGGGTAAGTGGTGAATGGAACCTTTAATTCTCGGAAAGCTGGAATCAAAGATGGAAAGCCCCCCCCCCCCCGTGGGGTCCTGTAATTGCTCTCATCTCTGCTCCCTCCCTGGAGAATATGCCTTTGAGATCAATCCACTTTGTAGACTTCTGTCACATGGTCCCCTTGGACATGTAAAATCCAGCCTGGTTAGATCAAAACTAAAGTCTGCAAATAATTGTCCTTGTTTCTAAGAATCAATATGGATTGTGATGGAGAATCAGGGATCTGGGACCAGGAAGCTGTGAGGTCCCTGATATGCTTTTCTATTATGCATTACTTGTCTCCTCAATCATTATTTTTTGGGGGACACAACCAGAAGTGCTCAGGGTTGTGCTTTACTTCAGCCCCTTGTCTCAATCTTCCTGGTGCTTCTGATTCAGACCCATTCATCTGGGGATGGTTCCTTGCAGAGAAAAGTTCTGGAGATCCTCCGTGGCCTTGTCGCCAACCAATAGCCCATTCCTTTCCTGCAAACCTTTATGGTTTCTGCTTTATTTGTTTGTCTTTGGGCCACACCCAGTGACACTCGGGAGTTAGTCCTGGTTCTGAGCTCAGAAATTAATCCTGCCCAGCTCAGGTATGCTGGGGATCAAACCTAGGTTGGCCACATGCAAGGCAAACACCTTACCCATTGTGCTATCATTTCAGCCCCTATAATTCTGCTTTGACCAGACAGTTCAGACAAGCACTTTGGATGTCTGTCCATCTTTTCAAGTTGCTTCCTCAATTCCCCTTGAACAAACCTGTCTGTTTATCAAAATGTTACCCAACATGCCAGTCTTTATCCTTCCTTCACCCTTATACTTCACCCTTACCCAAATCCAACCAATCAGCCTTCAATCTCTGCTTCACCATGAGCAATGCAAGTGAATCTACGATTCTAAGGCAAATGCTTAGACAATGTTATGTAAATTGTGCTTATTGCACAATTGGTGATGCCCTTTTGATCTGTTGGCGACTGTCTCCACAGATTTCTAACACAGGTAGCAATGTATAATAGTAGACCTTGAAGAGCAGCTAATGTGTAATAGACTTTTTTATTGCGAAATCATTCGAACATTTTCAATCTGGTGTTGAAATTTGCATGGAAATGGCCATGAACAAAAAACTCTGCCATCCCTTGGCCATTCCTTCATGCCCACGAAAGAGTCGAGTGCCCTGATCTTCTATTCCCCCCGTCCCCAATCTACCTAATTCTCTATTTAGAAGATTTAGCTTCAGTGTGAACTTCCAAAGACTCAAAGCATAAAATGTCCAAATTTCTAGATTGATTTTTCCCAGAATCCACATGGAGGTCTGACTTTCTCAAGCCCACTGCAATGGGTGGGCAGCCCCGGCCCAGCCAACACTCTCCCACTTTCCATACCCCCTCCCCACCACATACAACACCTCACTAGCCGCAGAGAACACTCCTGTCTGGAAGTTTCTAGTTTCATTTCATCCTGTGCTTGGAATCCATGTGGTCTTTATGTTTTTTTTTCCTATTTAATTTTTTTTTCTGTATCTAATTAAAACATCTCTTTGTAGCCTTGTCCTGCTCCCTGTCTTCCAGGCTCAATTAATTGCCTTGTTCTGTATTTAAAGATCACTTTACCCTTCCTCTATCTGGCATTTGGCATCTGGTTAGCCTGCTGTCTGATGTTAGATTCCTGTGTAACCTGCAGGTTCTAGAAAGACCTTCTCTCTGCTCACTCCAAGCCTTGCAACAACACCTGCATATCCCTTGTCACTGTCACCAATAGGCAGAGACCAGAAGTGCCTACTGGATTCATCAGCAAGTCAATGTTTCACTTTTACAGGAATCAGACTTGGGGATGGGGTGGAGGGAATTTGAAAGACAAGAGGAGGGGCTGGAGACTTAGTATAGCTGTGGGGCATTTGCCTTGCACGTTGCCAACCCAGAAGGGACTGGGTTCAATTCCCAGCACTCATATGGTCCCCCAAACTGCCGAAGGCAATTTCTGAGTGCATAGAGAGCCAGAAGGGACCCCCGAGCACCACTGGGTGTGGCTGAAAAGTCAATCAATAAATAAATTAAAAAAAAAAAGACAGGAGGAGCTTTTTTACTGTAGGTGGGGCTCAGAAAGGGGGAAAGTAAAAATTTTAATCAAGAGTACAGCACACCATCAGCTGCTACAAGGGAAAAACTGGAAATTCAGGGAGTAAAAAGAAATCACTGTTGAATGCCTACTCAGCTGGAGTCCTCATTTGTTTTAAATGAAATCTTTGCACAGGGCCAGAGTGATAACACAGTGGTCAGTGGTCAGGCATTTGCCTTGCACACAGCTGACCCAGGATGCAACTGGGTTCAATTCCAGCATCCCATATTGTCCCCCGAGCCAGGAGCAATTTCTGAGCATCTAGCCAGCAGTAACTCTTGAGCATCACCAGGTATGGCCCAAGAGCAAAACAAAACACAAAAGAATCTTTGCACAGACAGACCTCCTATGTCAAAAGTTTACTTTTTTAATTCTTTCTTAAATCCAATATCTGCATTTCTATGGTGGGAAAAAAAAAAGGATCTTGGTGCATTAAGTGGTCAAAGCCACTCACACCTGCTCCCTAAGGTGGAAATCTCCAGGCATTTCTTCCCCGATTTCCTTTCCCTAACTTGCACATTGCAGAATAGGAACCCTCAACCAACTAAATGTAAAATAATAACAAACAATAGCTGAAAAATGACTATGGACAATGGCTAACCGACCACACAGCTATGTCCATGTTCCCAGAGAGCAGTGGGTAAAGATTACAGTGCAGGGATAAAATATTTTCTGATGCTTTCCAATAGATTAGAATTACTGGTATCAGGCATGAGATGGATTAAATGTTGGATCAATAGACACATTAGTGATCTATATGTATAATCCTTTTTTCATGTGGACCAGAACTGAGGAGCTGGTTGTAAATAGCCTCTTGCTCATTGGGAAAATAAACCAATGAACATATTTTTCTATTGTACTTTGAAGCACTGCCTTTGTCTGAAAAAATTGTATACATTTTGGAGAGCAAAATAAAACTGAAAAAAAAATCCATCCACCAACTCAACCATCCATCTGTCCATCCATCCATCCATTCATCTAAGCCATCCACCTATTTACCCCTACACTCATTCACCTATCTATCCACCTACCCATCCATCCATGCATCCATCTAAGTCATTTATTTACCCCTATGCTCATTCATTTCTCTACCCACCCACCCATCCATCAATCCATCCATTCATTCACCCATCCATCTATTCATCCAAGTCATTCACCTATTTACCCCTACAATCATCCACCTGTCTATTCACCCACCTACATCTCCATCCATCCATCCAAGCCCACTGACCCCTACATTCATTTATCTGTACATGCACCAATCCATCCATCTATCTATATACTGATTTGGTGAAGCAACTTCATTCTCAGTTATATGTTGGAACTGAAGTTGAGATGTGGGCAGGGTGGCCTGAGGAGCTAACTGAGGGATAGACATTAGCTGAGAAGTAACAGCATTGGACTTGTCTTCCTTCCTTCCTTCCTTCCTTCCTTCCTTCCTTCCTTCCTTCCTTCCTTCCTTCCTTCCTTCCTTCCTTCCTTCCTTTCTTCCTTCCTTCCTTCCTTCCCTCCTTCCCTCCCCCTCTCTCTTTCTCTTCCTTTCCTTCCTTCTTTTGGTTTTTGGGTCACACCCAGCAGCGCTCAGGGGTTACTCCTGGCTCTACGCACAGAAATTGCTCCTGGCAGGCTCAGGGGACCATATGAAATGCTGGGACTTGAACCATTGTATGCAAGGCAAACGCCCTACCTCTATGCTATCTCTCCGGCCTGGACTTGTGATCTTTTTTGTTTGCACAAATCTTACATATAAATAATACCATCGCAGAATGATGATCGCACAAGACAGAAGCTTCAGCTTCTTGAAGAAGAGAGTTCTAGACAAATTGTCCAGACGAAAGATCAGTCCCTTCAAAAGAAAATTAGGAAATGTGTCTCTGACAAATGTTTACAAATCCTGCAACCCTGTCCATGTTCCCCACATGCTTATCTTTCCTGTCAATAGTCAGGTCCACAAATCTTTATTTTATAAAGCACTTAGCATGTTTTCTTGGGAAGTAACTGTAATGGAAGTAATGGAATGTAAAGTAAATAATGGAAGCCAGAAAGATAGAACAGGGATTTAAACCTCTTGCCTTGCAAGTGGCTGACTTTGGTTCTATGCCTGGTGGCTTTGGCCTAATACCCTCAAAAAGGACAAAGGAAGAAATAAGTCTTTGTAGTATTCTACAAGAGAGTATAGACTTCTTACAAACCATCTTGGAAAGATAATATATTAAAATAACCTCTTCATTAAAAAGAAACCTTATCAGAAACTTTTTTTTTAAAGGAGAGTGACTCTTGCCAGCTCACAAGGTGAGTCCCTGTGCTGTATTTAGACCTTTGCAAACTACAGGCTCTATTTCTCCCCGCTCCACTCTTTCCGCCTCTCTGTAAGTCCTGCTGGCGGTTTAATCGATAGAAAAACCAAAGAATCAGTTCTGGTTGACTAGGGGGTAGGGAAAAATCTTTATGGAAAACCAATACTGCAACTCAGTTCCTGAACATACCTACAGAAAAAAATTATTCAGCATAAGCTCAAGTATACTTAAGCACTCTGGGACTGCGGGAGATGCATGACAGGAAGCTCATTACTCCACATCTGATTGTCAAAAATACCTTCCAACCAGAAACCCTTGGTCTCTGGAGAGGGAAGAGCTGCGAGATATATCTTTGAAATCCAAAAAGACGGGGCGACTCTACTTTTTGCTTCACAAAAAGCCCAGTCAGCTTCCCTGGATGAGGAAAAAGAAGTGATGCTCTGAAGCTGCCCCTGGAGAATTCCCAGGCTACCCCTCTGAGACCCCCCACTTTGGTCAATGTCAGTGACCCCTGGAACAGGGTGGGAGAACAGGCTGTGCAGGACCTGATGGGCAATGCCCTCCACCCACACTCTCCATCAATCAGGCCACATGGGAGCTTGGATCATATGATATTTATTAAAATCCCAGATTTTAATGTTCACGGCTAAAGAACCAAAGAGTCATCACTGAGTGTTAGTGAAAGGCCAAACTGAGCTGTTACGGTCAGATGTGATGTCTCCAGGCCAGACTCCCCAGTAACAGTTCACAGGGACCACAGGTGTGGGTGGGAAAACCAGGTTCTGTTTCATGAGTTCCTCCAAGGATGGAAAGCTGTGGGGTCTTGGTGTGCAGAAGAGACCCCTGAATTAGGGCCCCGAACTCAATGGCAGCACCATTGTCATTGGTCTCCTGGGAGGGACCTTCGTGGAGAGACAGGGCAGGGGTGGGAAACTGTTTTCTCGATCATGTCTACACTGAAAACATTTATTGGCACCATTCTGGGGAACGGAATCAATCATTCTGAATGGGAAGTCCTGGAAGACCTCCCCTCGTTTGCATTTCCCACACCTCAGATTAATGCCTAGGGTCTGAGTTCTTTGGCCCCAGCTCTTTTGTTAGGGAGATCTTGAGTGCTTTTGACAAAGGCCAAAGACAGAATAATCCTGAGTGAGGTTCCCTGGGGTCGGGGTGCTACCCTATGTGGCCAGGACTTGGAGAGGGTAACCCCGAGCCCTGGGCTGTGGCTGACCATGGAGCTGACCAGGGTGAGAAGGAGGCTCAGTCTGTGACAGAGAAGGTACAGACATTCCTACAGTTCACCCACACAGTGACTCTAGCCCCATGCAGTTAAGGCAAGCACATTCTGGAAGCTGGACCTCAGGAGGCCTCCATGGGGCATCTTACAAATGAGCCTTGCACCTCTGTAATCTTGACACCCACCCACTGGCCTGGCCCTTTGCCTTTTTCTCACAGTGGTGACGTTGGACCCGCTAGCAGAGCATAGCAGACAGTCAGTCCCTTCGCTGATGGAAAAAGAGGAGCAGGATACAATTTGACCAAGAGCAAGAATCCAAGTCCAGAGACCCACTGGGATCAGGGTTGGGTTTAGACCAGGGATCAAGCCCCTGGCTCCTGTGATCTCCAGTCTGACATGACAGTACAAGGGCCAGGCTCTGCAAGATGTCTCCAGAAGATTCACACACACACACACACACACACACACACACACACACACACACACATCAAGTACCTGCATTTGGGATAAGCTGCCTGAGTGCAGACTTTGGCCTGAGAAGTGATTTCCAAATGGTGCGCAAACTCCCATTATCTGATCGTTATGGAACCACATAAAGAGACATTCAGATTCACTAAGTCATGGGCAAAGTGCACAGCCAGCCCGGCCGCCTGGCAAAGGGGTAGCAAAGAGACAAAGGCGCCGTCTCACTCTCACGCTGGCCCTGCCACCACAAGCAGCCATTTCTGAGCAGGACACAAACTCTGGCACTGGGAACCAAGCTCAGAACAGAAAGGGGGAGGGGAGGGGTGTGGCACAACCAGGCTGGCTCAGTACTGAAAAACTCCCCTGCCCAACTCGCATGCCTCCTCCAGACACCAATGCCATTTTGGGTGCTACTCTGGGTGTGAATCTGAGATGGGGACAGACTCATGCTGACTCTGGGATCCATCCATGGGCCAGTGCTGGGCTGCTCATTCCTGAGCTCCACGGAGCCACTCATGGTCTTCAGAACTGGCTGGCGCATTTCTGTGAAGGTGCTAGGCCGCCCCATGCCCCAGACTGTCTGAGCAGCCTTTGTTAGGGACCCCCCCCCACTAGTTCCCACCTTCCACACTGCCCCAGAGTCTCTGGTACATCATGCCAGTGGACAGAGGACCCCAGGCACCCTGGTGACTTGCCCTTTTACACTGCAGGAGCCTCTGAGTGAGCAGGGGAGGCAGTCCGGCCACTGTTGGCACTGCTGTTGTATCCAAAGAAAACCCCAAACCTCTGGCAGGGAATCCACATTGCATGCTGAGCCCCAGCAGGAGAGAAACTAAGCATCTCGGGAAAGTGATAGTACAGTGGGGAGAGAGTTTGCCTTGCATGCCGCTCACCTGAGGTTTGATCCCCAGCACCCCAGAGGGTCCCCCAAGATCTCCAAGAGTGATCCTTGAGCACGGAGCTGGGAGTAAGCCCCAAGCATCCCTGAGTCTGGCCCCCACAAAAAAGCCAGTGCCTGAGACGCCTTTGCTCATGCAGAAAACAAACTTTGTTCCCCGCCATGGCAGTAGATAAGGGTCTACTCACCCTCCAAAACCGTTTTAGTCTGTCCAGCCCAGACAGCCTGCAAGTGTCCATCTCCGCTGGCTGCAGACCTAAGGCCCCCTCTGGGACCCGGGGCTGTTGCCCAGGACTCCACCTCCAGCAAACAGACTCTCAGACTCAGAGCCTCGGCCAGGGCTACGGAAGGAGCTGATGCTCAGTGAGCAGCAGCCAATCTGCACGCAGGACCAGGCGGGCCTCTGCGGAGTGAGAGGCGGGATGCCCGCTGCAAGCTGATGCCACTGTGGGGGGAGGCAGAAGCCACAGAGCACCCCCCTCCCCACGCAGCTGCGCGCTAAGTGCTCCACTGGCCTCTCCCGGCCCTGCGGGGTTGTTCACTCAGGAGCAGCTTCTGCTGGAGATAGTCAAGCTCAGACAGAAAGGTAGGCCTTGGTCGCTTGGACCGTGGTGTCCCCTCACGGCTAGGCAGGTGTCTGGGCTTTGAAGGACCCTCTGGGTTCTCAGGAAGAGGCAGGTGCTGCTGCAGCTGGTGGAAAGAGTGAGGCTTAGCAGCCATAGGATGTGTCAGGGAACACATGGCCAGGAGTTTTGGGGAGAGGGAGAAAAACCCTCCCAGCTCTAAATGAAAACACTGGGTATCATTCCTCCTTTTTTTTCCTTTTTAGTATTTGGGCCACACTAGCAGTGCTCAGGGGTTACTCCTAACAGGCAAGGCGCGGGGGACCATATGGAATATCAGGAATAGAACCTAGGTCAGCTACATGCAAGGCAAATGCCCTCCACACTGCGCTATCACTCCGGCTCCATTTCTCGACCCACCTCCGCACATGCTGTGGAGACCCCAGGTGAGCTGGTAAACTGGGTCAGTCTTACTGTCTCTACTGTGACACAGCCGCTGACACTCCTTGTTTGAAAATATAAATCCCCAGCCAAGAGGCTCCCACAATCCCCACAGATGGTCACGCACAGACAGTCACACATGGACAATCACCATGGATGGCCAATCAGGACAGCAGCCGTTTACTACGCCCCTACATATGGTATACATGGACTGTCATGCATGGATTACATGCAAGGATGGTCACGCACAGACTGTCAGCACAGTATGTTCACTGACTTGGGCTGACTCTATGGAGGCCCCTCACCAACAGGAAAGGACCTTCCATTAGCACAAAGTCCGCAGCACTTTACTTTCGGGGACTTTCGTACCTTCTTGGAATCGGAACCTCAGAAACAAGCAACCCTCAGAATGGCACCTCTGCTTTCAGTGGTGAGCTACAGTTCCAGCCTCCCAGCTCCTGGGGGTGAGGAGATTGTTCCTTTTCCCATGCTGACATGCAAAACAGTGAGCCTTGGTGTGGATGCTTTTCCTCCCTCTGTATGTTTTGTTTGGGGGCCATACCTAGTGGTGCTCAGGGCTCACTCCTGGCAAGCTTGGGGGACCCTCTATAGCACCGGAATTGAACCCTGACTAACTGTATGCAAGGCAGGCAACTCTCTGCTGTGCGATGGCTTTGGCCCCTCCACCTAGTTGTAGCCTACATTTCACTAGCCATGCAGAGGGCTTGGTTCTCTGTCTCTGCCCAACATCTCTTCTTTATCAAGCATCTGAGAAAAGTCAAACCAATGCAGAGTTTCTTCCCAAGACACAGATCAGGGCCAGTTACATGAAACAGGCATGAAGGACACCGTGCCTGGTATCCTTCCCAGCTGGGAAACCCAGGTGAGTGGGAAAGAGCAGTTATGGGCAGACACATCTGGGACTGGGATTTCTGGGGATGCCTCCCCACATCCACGCAGTCACTTCCCCTCCAGCGGCATCTGGGAGCGTGGCTGCATGTGGGGAGAGAGCACAGGCCCAGATACCATCAGATGCTGATGTCCTCACATCTGGGGACATCATCCAGCGAGGACATCCATTCAGTAACGCTGGAGCTGTGGCAACACACTCTTCACATGGTGAACTCACCCACAGAAGTGCTAGAGAAGAGGGTGCCTGGGGGACTTTTTGACCAGCTCTGCTTTCCCAGATCCCCGTTGGTGGGATGCATAAAGGAGGAAAAGGTAGGGCAAGGTTGGTTTTGGGAACCTAAGGGCATTGTCTCAGGAGGTAGGGCTACAGAGAGCCCAGCTGCCACAGGTACAAAGGACTGGTATTGGGGATCCCACAGAAGCTGGAGATGTCAAGCTCCTGAGATCTAGAGAAACCTAAGCCACAGAAGGTCACCAGCTGGAAGCATCTTGGGGCGAGTTCTGCTCTGCTGCCTTCCAGAAGGGGTTGGAACCGATCCCAGCAGTTTGTGGTGTGTTATTAGCAAAGTGTGTGTGTGTGTGTGTGTGTGTGTGTGTGTGTGTGTGTGTAGGGGGTGTTTTCCTAAGCACAGTGACCTGACAATACCACAAACACAACAGACCAACTTGGATTGTATTTTGTTGGAAAGACACCCAGCAACACTGGCAGCTCTGGGGTCCTTAGACAGACTGGGAAATGAAGGGAAAGCAAAGCCCACCAGACAGTGGAGGTAGGCCTCTGACCATGTCCTGCTGCATCTGGACAAAAGGCCTCATTGGGCTGCACCTCAAAGAAAATAGTGCCCAGAATACAAAAGCCACCCACGGAGTGGGAGAAACTATTCACCCAATACTCATGAGATAAGGGGCTAATATCCAAAATATACAAGGCACTGACAGAACTTTAAAAGAAAAGATCATCTAACCCAGGGGTCTCAAACTCGCGACCTGCGGGTCACAAACGGCCCTCCGTACAACATTTTGTGGCCCTGCCCTAGAGGAATCTTTTTTGTTTTGTTTTGTTTTAGTTGTTTGGGTCACACCCCCCAATGTTCAAGGCTACTACTGACTTTGCACTCAAGGACCACCCCGACTTTGCCTCCTGTGGCCCGCAGGTAAATTGAGTTTGAGATCCCTGACTAACCCCATCAATAAATGGGGAAAAGAAATGAACAGACACTCTGACAAAAAAGAATACAAATGGACAAAGGCACATGAAATAATGCCAACCTTTATGGAAAATGATATTCAGATTCCTCCAAAAGCTGGAAGTTGAGTTCTCATACGATCTAGCTATTCCACTCCTAGGAACACAAATATACAATACAAAAATCCCTTCCTCACACCTATATTCATTGCAGTGCTATTTACAATAGCCAGACTCTGGAAACAGTCTAGATGCCTCTCAATAGATGAATAGCTAAAGAAACTGTGTTACATATACACAATGGAATATTATGTAGCCGTAAGAAGAGATGAAGTCATGAAATTTTCCTATACATGGATGTATATGGAATTTATTATGCTGAGTGAAGTAAGTAAGAGGGTGATAGATAAACATAGAATGGTCTCCCTCATCTATGGGTTTTGAGAAAAATAAAAGACATTTGTGTAATGATTCTCAGAGACAAAATAGAGGAGAACTGGAAGGTCCTGCTCACGACATGAAACTCCCCACATAGAGTGATGGGTGCAGTCACAGAAATAATTACACTGAGAACCATCATAACAAAATGTGACTGTATGAGGGAAGAAGAAAGCCTGTCTAGAGTACAGGCAGGTGTGGGGTGGGGAGGAGGGATATTGGGACATTGGAACTTGGGACATTGGTGATGGGAATGTTGCACTGGTGAAGGGTATTTTTTTTAATATAGAAAATGCTAAACAATAAAAAAAGGAGTAAAATTAGGCAAATGAGAGAAAAATGTTTATTTATTTGGGGGAGCCAGAGAAATCGTAGAGCAGCGAGGGCAATTTGCCTTACACGCAGCTTACCAGGGTATGTAAAACGCCTCACATTTCATATGACCCCCTGAGCCTGCAGGCATGGTCCCTAAGTGCAGAACCAGGAATGATCCCTGAGCACCATCCAAAGTTATCCATGAGTGCAGGGCCAGGAGTCATCCCTAAGTGCAGAGCCAGGGGTCATCTCTGAATGCAGAGCCAGGAATGAGCCCTGAGCACCTCCTGGTGTGGGACACACATACACACACACACACACACACACACACAATCAAAACCAATGAAAAGTTTATTTATTTTAGGAAGTTGAGCGTTGCACCAGTGAAGAGCTGATGTGACACATGCGTCTATCTGAGTGTGGCAGTTGCAGCTGGGTGGCTGCAGGCCAACTCCTTGCCAGAAGAACCTCAGTCGCTTCTGATCACAGCTTTTCACGATGCTCCCCCACCCAGCTTCAGAACACACATCCCCTCAGGCACACCAGAGCCTTCTCTGAGGCAGACCATCTGTGCAGCCTCTGGAAAAAAAAAAAACCTTAATATGTTTTAACAGATCCAAATCACACCAAGTATGTGTCATAACCACAAAGGAAGGGCTCTGGAAATAAGGACAGACAGACAATAGAAAGCACACAGAAGTGAACAATCAGCAGCCCCCTTGTAAATGAGCCACTGGATTCAAGGAAGGAGTGCCGGGGAAGTAAACATACTTGGCACTGTGTTAGAAGAAACACATCCCATGCTCTGGGATGAGCAAGAGCCATGGCGAAGCAAGGCAGGGGTCATAGCTTGGTGCACCTACAGTAGGTAAGGTATGGAGTGAGCACCACTTTCTCCTTAGGGAGTCAGAAAACAGCAGCCAGCAGAACCCAAAGCTGAAAGGAAGGTGACATGGGTCCAGCCTTGGGGGATGGGTAGGGCCAATGTGAGGCTAGCATACCAGACAAAACTTCCCCAGCACGTTATCTTCCATACATTACCAGGAGGGCTTCGATGGAGAAACGGAACTGCTTATGCCATGATATTGGGCTGTATCTGAATCTAAACATGACCCACTGACTTATTGTGCCATGTTAGGCTCTCACCCAGCGATGTCCAGGTGTTGCTCACAGCTGACTGCTTAGAGAGAACTCCTGAAGGTGCACAAGAGACCCTGTATTGCCAGACATGAAGTTTGGCCTCCTGCCAGGTACCAAACCTGTGCTTCACTCTGAATTAGCATCCTGGTCCTGCATCTGATCTTTACCTTGTTGTCACAGATTTATCTTGCTTCCACAGAACACAAAGGTGCATGAGAAAGGGTCTTCCTGGGGAGCTGAGGGGCCTAATTCTGGGGAAACTGCTCTGGTGTGACTCCTATATCCATGGATATCCTGTATCCATTGGATACAAACCTGGGCCACTGTTGCATTCTGCCCAGGGACAGTATTTCCAGAGGGATGGGGCCAGAGTCTATGTGTCCGCACCCCTTCCATGTTCGTCCACATGGAATTGAAGCAAAACTTCCTTGACATGTGGCCTCACATGTCTCAGTCAGACTAGGCTGAAATCTCTGCGAAATGCCCCAAAGCTGTGCACAATCACCTTGGGACGTAGCTGCCCCAGCCCTGACCTGGCACCCCACACCCAGCACATGGGGTCCCCTTGGTTCTTTGCCTGTGGGGTTGTCTGGCCCCGGCCCTGTGGCTCTGTGTTAGTTCTATATCCTGTCTCGAAAAAGAGAACCCAGAGGGGAAGCCCACACTGACACACAGCAGATTTGACTCTTCCTGCTTTTCCCTGTCCTCCAGACTCAACAATCTCCCAACTGAGCAGTTGGCAGGATCCAAAGGCCAGATGAGAGTCTCTTATGCAGGGCCGGAGGACTAGGGTGCTGGGATGCTGGGGAAGCAGGTGCCAGTGAGTAGGCACCAGTCACCTTTTCCTGAGAATTTCCCTTCGGGCTTTGCCTTGAATTTCAAGAAAACCTTCACATTTTTATCCACCTTAATTTTGAGAGCACGTAAAATCACTTGATAAATCATGCTAGGGGAAATTTGTTTCTGCAAAATGGAAGACTCAACCCAGGTGCTTTGCTCAGACTCAGTCTCCAGCTCGCCCGGCCTCGCCAGCCAGTCGCCATGGCAACCTCTCATTATGCCTCAGGAGTTAGCTAATCCTCTTTCTAGGGGAGAGAGACAGAAATCCCCAACCCTTCTAGCCTCCAGACAGTCTGCATTTAGACCCTATGCCCGTAGCTAATTTTCACAATCCCTTCACAAAACACTAGCTGGGGCTCTCACAGCTGCAATCAGCCCAGACGTCATCACTAACTGAGCTTCGGGGACCTATTCTGAGACTTGACTTTTCCCTGCCTTGCTCCATTGAAAGAAATTTTAAATTCTGACATTTTGGAACTTTGCTGTATTCTCCTTCAGGGTGGGAGATGAAAGGTTGGTTTAATGAAGCCTAGAAAAGCGCTGTAGGTACTTGTGCAAGCATGCATGTTGAATTTACACATGTGCGCATGTACCTTGTGTGTGCATGCTTGGGAATGGGAGTATACATACATACATGTTCTGTGGAGAGAGTAAACAGTGAATGGAGAAAGACACAGACACGCATAAAGGGAGAAGGAGCTAAGTACTGAGTTCCAGGCTCAATTCTGTATATATTTTTGGCAGGTCCATCTATTCTCTGCTCAAGGGACCTGCAGGATGTGGGCAGCGGGTGCCATCCCACATTGAGAAAGCCACACCCTGATTGAGACAATAACAAAGGTGGCAGTGAGGCGCAGAATAATGCCCTAGATGTGGGTTCTGGGACTGTCCCTGGGAAAGGTGAGGAGCGCTGCCTGCAGGGCGGTACTTGAAGCTGGGATCCTTGGGAGTCGTGTCTCATGCAGGTGGACAGATGGTGCAGTAGGGCTGCAGGGCTGCTCTCCTGTGATCACAAGGTCAGCCTGGCAATAGCAATAGGGTTGTTCAGGGGACATGGGGATATGCGGCATCCTCACACGCTGTGAACTGTGTTCTACGTGCCAGATGGTGCACAAGAAAACCCCCCAGAGTCCCAGCCTCAGAGGGATCCCTACATAGGCCTCTGCACAGAGTTTTGTCTGAGAAAATGCAGTGAGTAGCCCAGAGGGGCCTGGAATGATGGCACAGTTGAATTGGGGAGTAAGGGGGGGGTCCCAGCTCTCAACTTGACCCTCCCACTGCAGTTGGATTCTGATTGGGGCCATTGTGAAGAGGAAAAGTGGGAACCTGAAGGAAATCAGAGTGTATTCCAGAACCCTCTAGAGTACGCTGCAGGCTGTTGATTCCTCTCAGAGTCCCCTCTCCAAATGTCTCAGAATGTCCTTCCTCTCAAACTCCTTCAAAATTTCTCAAAATCGCCTCTCAGAATCTCAGATTGTTTCAGAATCGCCTTTCAAAAGTCTCAAAATCTCCCCTCATAGTCTCTCAGAATGTCTTAAAATCTCAGGGTCTCTCAGAATCTCCTTTCAGGTCTTAGAATATCTCAGAATCTCTCCTCAGGGTCTCAGAATGTCTCAAAACCTTCTCTCAAGCTCTCGAAGTTGTCTCAGAACCTTCTCTTGCTCACCAAGGACCACTCAGCCAGCTGCCTGTACACCCAGGCCAGGCTTCAGGAGGTGCTTTTCATTACAGAATCAACACTGAACAACACTCTGAACAGCATTTATGCGCCAAAGACTAGAGACGGCAACGGGCAGAGCTGTGGGTTGGCGAAGCCGCCACTATGCCCTTGACCTTGGGCTTGCATCTGCCTCTATCAACCTGGATGCCGGCTGATGGTCGCGTCCAGGGCCCACACAATCCTCCGGTGCGTGTTGCCCTCTGCTGGCCGAGTCCCAGAACAGCATGGAGCCTTGTTTCCTTCACAGCAACATCTGGATTGTGATGTGAAGAAAGGCACCACCTGCATTTGCTTAAAACTGCGAGTTTTCAGGTCTCTGGGGACGGGAACTTTCATTTTCATTCATTTTGGAGTATAAAGGGTTCCATCTCGGGGCGCTCAGGGCTTATTCATGATTCTGTGCTCAGGGATCAGGATGGTGTTGGGAATTGAACCCAGGTGTGAAAGGCAAGTGCTCTGCCCACCGCACTCTCTTTCGGGCTTTTTAATCTTTTTTTTTTTATTTTGGCTTTTTGGACCACACCTGCCGGCACTCAGGGGTTACTCTGGCAGGCTCATGGAACTATCTGGGAGGCTGGGGATCAAACCTAGGTTAGCTGTGTGCAAGGCAAATGTCCTCTCCACTGTGCTATCACTCTGGCCCTTTTTTTCTTCAATTATTGTGTCACTTACAATGGTGGCACATGGTTGGAATTTTGAGATTGGCTTTTCCAGCTGAGTTTTTCTTTACAAGACTTGAGGAAGAGAGAAGGAAGTACCCAAGGCCCCGATCACCTACTTCACTCGAACAGAGAGGGACCCTCTTGCTCTCTCTGGTCTGCGGAGATGCCTCAGAGCAGAGTCTGGGTGGATGAGCAGCATTGGGGGACTCACAGGATGGGGTGTGAGAACTGTCTTTAGAGCCTGCATCTGCCCGAAGGAAAGGGAGTGATGTGCTGAGGACAGGCCTGTACAGCCCCCTAAAAGTTTGAGGGTTCAAATCCTTGACTGGGTCTGGGCTCACATGTACCTGCTCTGATGTACTCCAACCACCCTTGCCACAGACTTAGGCTGGGGATGAAGGAAGAAAAGAAGCTGAAGTGGCGAAGGGGACCCACAGACCAGCTTCCCCTGCTTACCCCGATCAATACAACCAGACCCAACGGTCATCTCCCAGCCAATGGTGTTTTAGCTGCACGGAAGACTGACCATAAGGGCATGGCTGGCCGTGGCCACAGAAGGAAGATCCAGACATCACCCTGTTCTAGCAAGTTCCCAACCAGACTCAGGAGCCTTTTTTCGTCTCCACCATGTGGACACTGACCTCTGTCACCAACTGTGTGCAGAGAAGGCGGCTCTGGGGAAACAGCACCTTGGACCCTGTCCACAGCCACCTTCAGGGTGGCCTTGACACTAAGCAGATGCCACAGGGATGGAAGCAGCTGCCAGCCCTGGGGACATCGCGGCAGAGCCTGGCCCTTCTTATGGCACAAGTCCTCACTCTGAACAGACTGTCCTTCTGCATTAGCACCCAACCTGGCTCTGCCCTGCCCAGTCCTGCATCTGGCCCCAATCATCCCCAGGGCAGACTGGTGGCAGCTCAGGGGTCCAGAGTGAGGGATCAGACTCTGCCAGAACCCCAAACCCTCGCACAGACATCCTGGTTCTCCTGGAACCCACCAAGACTGACCGAGCATTTCAAATGGGGTAGGGTGTGTTGGGGGACAGTTTCTAGGAGATGCCTGGTAGGCAGTCCTGGAGGGGCTGAGAGAGCAGAGGGGGATCATCCCCAAAACTCCACCCCACTGTCCTCAGAAGGTGTGGGAGAGGGAAAGAGAGAGATGAGAGAGGGACAGGGAAAGGGAAGAAGAGAAACAAGAGAGATATAGGGGGAGAGATGGAAGGGAGAAAGAAGAGGGAGAGGAAGAAAAAGGAGAGAGAGGGAGAGAGGACTAGAGGGCGAGAAAATAGGAGAGGGCGATGGGGCATGTGCTGGACCCCTGAACACTGACCCGCACCTCACTGGGCCAGCAGGCAGAAGTGGAGGCTCCTGCCTACTGGTCGGTCCCATAGTCTCATGTTGTGATCCTATGGATACAAATTTTACCTGTGACCCCCCCCCTTGAAATATCTTGAAATAATTTCCCATGGGAAGCTTATAGCCACACTAAAAATGCTGCTTTAAGCAAACAGAAACTTCCTGAAGGAGCAGGGATGGGCGGTCAAGGCAGTGATGGGAAACAGTGCTCCTCACCAAGTGCAGGGCCTGCAGCTGTGTCCTCAGGCCCATCGATGCACAATTGGAGGGTGCAGGGATTGTGGCTTCTCCTGCCACCCTGCTGTGCCACACAGAATAAGCCCTGTGCCTGCCAATTGAGGGCAGGGCTAACTGGGCATGGCTGTGGGCTGGGACGCTCCTTTGCAGACCTGCAGGCCAGTGCGATTTGGTGGCATGAATGCAATGGTCAATGTTGATTTTGCATAATTCATCTATAGAATTCAGGATCTGGGCTCCCCACAGGCTGGACTCAGCATCGGGAATGGGCACCTGGCAGGTGGGTAGCAGAGAAGGAGCAGGAGTCAGAGGGGGAAGCTCCTCTGCTGTGTGGGACAATCCTCCCTGTCCTGGAGGGCTGAACAAAGGCAAGAACAGACGGCAGGGTGGACAGGAGAGAATTGTGCAGAAATAGGAGGAATCTCTCCAGTGCTCAAGTCTGCACATGGGGATGGGGTGGGGCTGTGCAACCATAGAGGGCCGAGGGCCAGGGACGGTCAGTCGTGCTGGTGTCTGGGGCTTACGGACTCTGCGATGCTGAGGTAGCACCACCAAGACACGGGTTTTTCCAGAAGCACATCTCTGGATGGCTTACGGAGAGGATGAGCACAGTTTGGGGGTTATGCCTGCCACTTCCTCTCACCCCTCATGTGAAGCTTCTACAACTGAGCAGCGAAGCATGGAAGCCAGACCACCACAGCCCACAACTGGTCTCACACCCCGAGCACCACTGGGAGAAGCACTCTCCTCAGTTGGATGCAACGGAGGGAGGTCTCAGGATCTGTTCCAAGCCCCAGTTCCCAACTGGGAATGCTGCCTGGATCCCATTTCCACACTGTTTTAAACAGTCAGCATCATCTTAAACTCATCCCAAAGTGCCTAAACTTGATTGATGGTGTCAGTGGGGCCAAATAGCCCTGAATACTGCCCTGCCAACGCTTCTCAAGGCAATGGCTGTGCAGAGACTTCCTGGAGCTTCTGTCATCAAAACAGAGCCGAGAGGGTGTGGGGAGCAAGAGACTGGCTGTCAGGTTCCGGAACACCCTGGCAGGCAGCTGGTGCCAGCCTAAGCCACAAGAGCATGTGGTCCTGAGAATTGCAGAGTGAGCTCAGCTCTGGTGGCCCCAGAGTACCCAGAGGTAACTGGGGGTCCCGGTGCAGAGGGCCCAGAAGCACCACCTGAACCTCAGAACGTGCACCCATGATCCTGGGGGCACTGTCTGCCCATCAGAACTTGCACTATACCCTGTGGTACACCATGCCTGGGTTTACCAGGCCTGTGCCCACCATCTGAGCACTGCTGGGAGAATCACCCCCAAACACATGTGTGTGCTCTGCAGAAGAAATATGTATGTATAGGGCATGTGTGTGTATTTTTAGTGTAGATACAGTGCCCTCCTGTCGTCCTATCTCTCTGGTCTCATGTGATCCGTTCTTTGTTTTTTATTTTTATAATATTTTTTATTTATTGAAGAAAACACATCACATAGTTGACACAACTGATCATAATACAATTGTTTCAGATCCGTTCTTAAGAGATCCTATTTCAGACAATTTCACAAAGCTGGATCAATGTTCCCAAGGTTGCCAACCAGCAAGGCAGAATTATTATTTAGTATGTATATAAAATCAAACCAATGTGCTTAAAAGTGGGAGCAAATGATCAGAGGGGGTACCTTAACACTAAATTTATTAGGCACGTGTGTGAATAAAGTATCTATAAGTGTGTATTTACAAGGGCGCATGTATTCAAGGGTCCGTGCATTTATATATCATGTGTGCATTTATAAGTGTGTATTTACAAGGTTATGTGCGTACATAAGGATATGTGTTTATGCAGTGTGTTTATGGGGTTTGTATGTACATAAGGGTACATCTGTTCATGCATTTATAAGAGTTTGTGTATATAAAGGTATGTTTATATAGCTTGTGCATTTTTTGTTTTTTTTGGTTTTGGGCCACACCCGGCGGTGCTCAGGGGTTACTCCTGGCTGTCTGCTCAGAAATAGCTCCTGGCAGGCACGGGGGACCAGATGGGACACCGAGATTCGAACCAACCACCTTGGGTCCTGGATCGGCTGCTTGCAAGGCAAACACCACTGTGCTAGCTTGTGCATTTATAAAGGTGTGTATTTAAGGGTATGTGTGTTTATACAGTGTGTGTAATCATAAGGGGTTTTGTTTAAAAGGATGCACATGTATTACAGGGCTACATCCATTAGTACATTCATAATGGCCTATGTACACAGATGACAATAGGTGTGCGTATACAGGATATGCATACTTATAGGAGTGCGTGTATACACTATGCTGCTGTGTTTCCAGAGGGTATCTATACAGAGTGTGTCTGACTGTGTACATAGAGTATAAGTGCAATCAGGCCTTCTCCCCACTCTCTGGGGCCCACCATGGGGTGGCCATGCCATGAGATTATGGCCAGAGGCGAGTTCATGCCATCAGACTGCAGCCAGTGGGGGGCTCATGCTGTCAGATTGTGGCCTGCAGGATGGGAGTACAGGACAGGGCTGGCTGCATTTTTCTGTAGATGGAGTCGGTTTCCTACCAGGGAAAGAGTCTATTAGGAACCATAAGGTTCCCCTGTCCTTATCCCTTTGAGGTGCCCACTTCTGTTTGGTGGACTCCACCTCTGTGCCTTGGAGCATGGCCCTACTGGGGAAACAAAGTCATAGCAAACTGTGACATTCCTCAACCAACTGGCCTTTTCCTGGGAGACTCCGCTTTCTCCATTAGAGCCCAAATAATTCAGACTGTTAAATTGAAGATGCGGATCCTTTTTAAACTCCCTGGTATAATTAAGTGAATTCTTCCACTCAATTACTGTCCAAGGGAGAATGAGGAGAAAAAAAACCCAAGTTTCTCTGATGACTGAAATTGCACAACACTAGTGCTTACTTCTGGCTCTGTGCTCAGGGATCACTCCTGGTGGGGCATGGGGGACTATATATGGTGTCAGGGATTGAACTCAAGTTGGCTGCATCCAAGGCCAGTGCCCTCCTGTCCTCCTATCTCCCTGGCCCCATGTGATCCGTTCTTAAGAGATCCTATTTCAGACAATTTCACAAAGCTGGATCAATGTTCCAAAGGTTGCCTACCAGCAAGGCGAAATTATTATTTAATATGTATATAAAATCAAACCAATGTGCTTAAAAGTGGGAGCAAATGATCAGAGGAGTACCTTTAACACTAAATTTATTAGGCAGACTTTAATTCTAGAAGGATTACTGTACATTTTATTTTACAGGATGTTCTCAGAGAAAAGGGATCAATACTATGCATTGCAGCACTTGATAAATGCGTTGTTATCATCAGAGTAATTAAAAGGAACAGGGTCATATCCAATCAGTGTGTATATCTTACTCAGCAACTCCTGCCAGATGCCAGCAAGAATTTAACTCATTCATCATCTTGACTCTTCTAGGAGGAAAAGCTTCCAGGAAGAAAGAGAAAAGCTCTATTTTATGAAGAAGGAAAAAAAAAAAAAAAGTAGGCCCAAGTCAACCTCAGCAGAAATTCCTGTCTGGAGAATGATAGCAGAATATTAATCTCACATGGGGGAAATGAGCTATTTCCACTGGCAAATCCATAAAGCAACAAGTGGTGATTCAAATGGCTTGGAGCTTCTTAAATGCTGCAGGCAACATACACAAGGGTATTATTTAAGGGATGCCTGGACAGAAACACATAGGCCTGCTGGCATGGAAGGGGCCTTGGTGCCCATCTTGGGACAGTGTCACTATCCAGTGCTCAAGCCTGCAGGGAAGGTTCATTTGTCACAAGCAGAGCAAGAACACACGTGGTGTTCTCGACACATTGACTCACGGCTTCGTGACTCTGTGACACGTGGCTGGCATTAAGCACAGCCTGACTGGGGTTTGAAGCTGAGCCTGGCTGCTGTCTAAGTCAGCAGTGCTGTTTTCCTCTTGAGCAAAAGTGGACTGGGACACAGGCAGCTGGGCTGGACCGATGCACTTAGAAACGAAGTGCAGAGGGAGGTCCTATGGGACCCTGGCATCCCCGCCAGCAGCCAGCCAGGCTTGGAGCACACACACCCGGCCACTGTCTGGAAACACAGATGCCTCCCTGCAGGCTTGACCCCAGACAGCGCTTTGTATCTTTGTGCTGCAGGGCTGCCCATACTTTCCAGACATAGACGTTTTCAAATGTCTTTTGGAAAAGTTAAATGCTGAGTCACTTCACCAAGTCACTCACTTCCAGAGGGGGTTTTAGGCAGGAGTTAAAAAATGTGCTCAGGGGGCGGAGAGACAGCATTGGAGGTAAGGCATTTGCCTTTCATGCAGAACGGTGGTTGGAATCCCAGCATCCCATATGGTCCCCTGAGCCTGCCAGGAGCGATTTCTGTGCGTAGAGCCAGGAGTAACCCCCTGAGTGATGCCGGGTGTGACCCAAAAACCAAAAAAAAAAAAAAAAAGTGCTCAGGAGTACTAATCCTAAGAGGCTCAGAAAGCAGGGAGGGGTGTTGGTGCTGCACCAGCAAGTCATGAAATCTCCCCCTCCTCCAAAGACACCTGCAGTTATCTAGAGAAGACACGCTGTGTGGCAGAAGGAAAACAAAGTCATTTTGGCTGGAAATTCCTCCAGGCTGGCCTACATGGATGCTGGGCTACAGCGGAGAGAGGCGGCATAGGGGATGAGAGGGGCTGATGGGGGTCTGCAAGAGCATCTACCAAGAGCTGGGTGCTCGGACACCCAGGATATACCAGAGTGCTTGTACACCTACTTGATGGTTGTTCTCCCAAGGAAGCTGCTTGGAAGAACCAAGTTGGCAGCGTCAGGGGCTGCCATCTCTCCATCCACACCTTCCAGAACCAGAAAAGCAACTCACCTGCAGGTGAAGCA